>NC_139831.1:27150575-27570575 GCF_963691815.1 Echiichthys vipera
TACAAAAAGGTAAAGACTAATACGTTGAATGAGAATGCTTTCAAATCTCCTCTGATGGTTGTCCCTGTACCAAATGAAGTGAAAGAAGAAATTCAAAAAAAATTCACATGCACACGAAAATAAAATATTTGACGCCAGTTGCCCTTGAACTACCCTAATGGTTTCATAATACATGATATGACAACAAACACAAACACTAGAATGAGTTCACTTCAGCCTTTCATCCTTTGTATACAGAATGTTGAAATTGCTTTCCTGAAGCCAAACACAGACTTGCACACTGCACGTCCTTTAGTAATGAATGTATATCCATGGAAATTGGTAACAAACTTCTCAGTATTTCTGCTCTCTACTGATGCATATACTTACACAGACTCATGTTTGATTTAATATGTGATGTTTTGATAAGTAATCACACTTAGTTTATTACTAGTAACAATTCCACAAAGTAAAGTGTCTAATCCAGAGCATCTGCTTGAAGTTGCTGTTATTAACCAACCTGTCCGCATCCCAGCATATGACATACTCGCTGTTTTAAACACAGGGACACATGGTTAACGGTAATTCAAACAAAACTACTAAAGGACAATATTTCACTCTAAAATGCAATTAAGTGGAACTATAAATTGTACTTAAGTAAAGTACTTGAGTAAATGTATTTGGTTATTTTCCAACATAGTTTGACTGGAAAAAGATTCCATCTGTGTTTTAAATGTCGGCTAATGTGTGTGTGATTACTAGAAGTCATTTGGATGGTACATTCATTATCTTCAGAGCCTTTTGGGTGCATTTCTGTGTATTCGCTGTGACTGTGTGCTGTCTGACACAGTCCTACCAGCAAACTAGTAGATATTACCTTTCCAATGAAGCCTCATACATGCATTTTGACCTTAAAGTTTTTTGTTTATACAACAATGTTTACATTACGTATGGGGTTTCAATGATTCAAATTATTGCATTCTGTTCTAATTTATATTTTGCACAGCTTCCCAACTTGAAAACAAGGTCCTTGGTCAAACCCTACCCCTGAACTTGAGCTGCTGCTGCAGTTAAATGTCCAGTCAGTTTCCAGCACAACTAAAATCTAATTCTGTGGATAACACTGCACTTAATACATGTCTAAGGAACCATTTGAAGCAAATCAATTAACCTGAATTTAGATTACACCAACAATAATGAATCAATATAATGATAATGATCTTTAAATTATAATTCACCACACTGATGTTGCAAACAGTGCACATATTTCTGGTTTTGACACTGAAAGTCCGGGACTGCAGTTCATATGTGACGATTATGTCGACAGCGCTGCGCAAGATTATCGTCTTGACTGTTAAGAAATAATTCTAATATAAATAAAATAATGCTAAAATTTCACTCACTGGAAAAACTGGAGCAATACTTCTTGAACGGTCCAATTAAATGCACAGCAAACAAGATTTTGAGTCGGATATGTGGATAAATAATTCCTTCCTTTACACTCAAAATATGTGCTGTCTAACTAACAGAAGTGGAGTTAGACAGACCCTAAATGCACTTGCGCCATGCCCTTTAGACCACGCTTCATAGATCATTAAAATAAGGGCCAGAGAAATACTTCCTCCAAGGGTTGTAAACCATGTAGTAAAACACTGGCACAGGCAGATGGCTCCAATTTTTGTACCCAATTTAACAACCTCTGTGATGCAAATGAGGTCAGTACCACCCAGACACTCTGTGGGACTTCAACATAAGGTAAATGAAAAGAACATTTAAAAAAATATTTTGCAGTATTTGATCTTAAAGTGACAGTAGACAATTTCTTCAAGGTAGTTCCATGAACTAGATAATTAAAAACTGATATAGAATTGTCTCTGAATTATTAGCTGAGTTGTAAATATGGGCCATGATTAATTAGGACTAAAATTTAAGCTTATCTTATTTATATACAGCTAAGCCAATACGTTTCCTAAAGGCTTGCTCAGCTATAATGAGGAATGGGCAGCATTATTACTGAAAAATCTATGTTTGGACATATTGTCCCACTTATACTTAAAAGAGCTCTGGCTATCTTTTTAGCCTTAGAAAAAGAAATGTTAGGTTATTTTTTTTGTTTTTTTTACTTTCTTCCTTCTGTCTTTAAAATTAGACCATTAAAGGAGAAGTGTTAATGAGAAAAAATGGAGCCATTCATCCCCTCGAGGGTCTCTGTTTGAGCTGAATACTGATATCATAGAAAGTCATAGGCTGTTAAAGTCACTGGGGGTGTTATTTGGTTTATATTGTCCTATTCAATGTGATTTCTACCTGATAGCTTTCAGAATACACAGTATTAAGGCTAAACATGGCGAAATCCTGTTCCGTTAAACATTTTAGGACTGTAAAATGCCGTCACTACTGATTATTAAATCAGCTATTTGAACGTGAGCAAAAGCATTGGTGTGCATAGAAATGTTGAGCTGATAAGTGCAAACTATATGTCTGAGACTTATTTGCTATTTTTTCTGTTAAGTTGTCTGTTATTGGACATGTAAGTGTATACGTATACAATGAATTCTACTTTGAGTTCTTGATGCCCAAAGCACACTTTAGTGTCCGTATGAGGCTGGGCTTTCAGCTAATGAGGTAGTATAAAGAGCGACAAGTCCATATAGGGAGGAGGTCGGGGTGGATGAATGGGTCAAATAAACACAGGACTTTAACCCAGGAAACCGCTATTTGTGTCCTGTGTGAAACCAAAAGTCACAAAATTTGGTTTAGATTGAGTGGCAACCTCAGGTTACCTGATTCCGCCGGATGTATTGATTCACATGATTCTCATTTGCTCAGCCTATCCATCTGGGAACTCTCGTTTAGAGAACTTTTAGGAAAGGGCAAAAATACTGGTTGCTGATTGGAAAATAATCTTTGATAGCTGCGCTCATCTCATCCGCGGAAGCCCCCATGTTGTTTACACTGAGCAGTCGCTTCTCGTTTCGTCACTCTGAAATCCTCCTCAAAACCAACGCTGATTTGTTCGCCCGCGTGGCAAACTTTTCCAAATTTTCTCCGTCGTACATTACCAGACTGATCTGCAAGTAAAATATAATGGAGCCTGCAAGATCGGGATGGTCTCACGAGGCTAAACCTCAGGTGCTGAGTGCAAAAAACTGCAGTTCATCGAGTGTCCACTTAAGGTTGGCTCCAGCCAGTGAGTCAAGGAGCCCCATGTTGAAATGCCCAACTATGCAGCAGAAATAAACATGTTTACAGCCTGGTACAAAAAAAACGGTTTTGGTCTGGCTAATTTTACCGTTCATGTCAACTGGACAGGGGGTGAATTTTATACAACTCATTTGTTTAAACGATATTAAGGTTTAACGTTATCAATCATTAAGTATGTGGATGCTTTGAGTGATGGGTCAGTGACATCACAGGTGGTGAGCATAGACCTTAAGGCTTCATTCAGCCTGCCTCAACTCAATCCATGCTCCACCTCTTTGCCCATTTTTTGATTAGCCAGGAGCTGGCATATTGAAGTACTGCCAATAAGGGAGGGCAGGAGCCAGTGGGAGCCGCCCACTTGTAGTTTCATTTTGGCTCTTCACTAACTTATGGGTGACATCATGGAGACTACATCCCTATTTTATACAGTCTATGGTTTAGATCTGATACCAAGCCATGGCCAGAATCACCAGTGTCTGAAACTAAAACTGAAACTTTTGAATGAATCGCAAATTAGAAAAAAAATTAAAAGTGCTTTGTTTCCAGAGATAGTTACTCTACGCTCCCATAAATTATAGCCATACTACTAGCAGGGATAAAAAACGGGGTTATCCCTATGTTCCCCGGTTGCATAAGCCTCTGCTTTCGCTGATTTAATTCAGCATTTTGGTAGGGCTAGAGGTTAGGGTTAGGGTCAGGGTTAGGGGGTAGGGTCTACATAGGTCTATTTGCTGGGGAATTCGGGACTAAAAATAACCGACAGGGGAACATAGGACCCTTCATGTAACAAGCGGGGAAAATCTGACCTTTTTCCAAAATAAGGGTCCAATGTTCCCCGGTCACGTACAAAGCGGGTACATAGGACCCGGGGAACATAAGTACTAGAGATGAGCTGGATACTCGGCTGAAACGAGTATGCAGTACATATTACACTTTTGCTGAGTACGAGTAATATACAAGTAATACGTGTCAATATCCGTGCTCGGATTAAATAAAAATCCTCATTAGCGGACTGTGTCTGTCTTCTGTGATGTGCTTGACACAGCGTCGTTCTGCTGCTGTGTCCCCTGGCGCTCTGCTCACTGACACACAGAACAGCTCTCTGTCTCTTGCGGGTCTTTTCCTTTAACTTTTAAGTTTCTTCAGCTTCAGCTTGTTTTAACTTTGGTTTGTACTCACTTAATAACAACAGAGTGTTTTAAACGTGGGTTCATTCAGACTTGCTACTTGGTAGAATGGGACTCGCATTGCGTCTCTGCCTGTCGGGGATTTGTTTTATTTTAATTTTTTTAACTGAGTCTCCGAGTACGGATACGTATACGGATAATTCATATGGTAAAATAATACAGATACAGATACAGATAAGGTAAGATAGGTACGCTCCCATAAAAACAGGTACAACATAACGTACAACTTGAACATTCCTATCTGGAACTGATAAGAGTCACACACAAAGATCTTTTGATTCATAAGGCAGACAGTGTGTCAGAGTTGTGGGCAGACAGCAGCCTTTTAGACTAGCAGATCAAAGAGCCTTCCAGCTTCACAGTAAATACATTAAACTCCTCTACTTGGTCAATCGAGAAACAAATTGAGAGGGAGAGGGATTGAAAAGGTTTGCCTTCACTGAATATGGGCTTGCAGAGGAGAGCATATAGTGCTGCTATTTGCTTTTGCTTGAGGTTTACCTATTTTGCTGATGAGAATCAAACATCACCTCTCAGTGTGATATTTTCAGTCTTATTCAACCCTAGATATCCAAGGGAATATTTTGAAACCTCAATAATCTTCTTAGAATATGAAGATTATGATAAATATTTGTGTTTAACTTTAAATGATGTCACTGAACATAATCGATGGTTTTGCTAAATTATCCAATATCAATGTTCATTATGATATGGTTGAAAATATATGTATATACCATAGCGTAAAAAAAACAAACTAGAATTACCTTGCGGTTGTATGCTTCTACTAACAAAACCATTCAGACATACAATATATTTGGTGAAGACTTTAAAGACATTTAATAAAAGAAATGTTGATGCTTCACATACTGTACATACTTCAACCCGGCAGCACAAAAGATCTATACAGAAGCACAGTTTCAAGATTACCAAATGTCTCCCCTGTTGTTCCTGAGTTCCTGTGTCAAATTTGATAAAAATACCTCCAGGGTTTCCTGAGACATTGCGTTCACAATAATGGGACGGCCGGACAACCTTAAAAAACATTTTGCCTTGGGCCACGGCTGTCGCCGGTGTAGAGGCATAACAAGAAAAGTCTTGTAAGCACAAAAAGAGGAAACATCCATACACACACACACACACACACACACACACACACACACAAACAATCACACATACCATTATAAAACTTCGGCAGTTTTTTCACAGCCAGAGCTGGAATTTCTTCAGACACATTTTCCTCAAATGACTCTGTACCCTGTAGAATTTTCGACCACTAGCAGCGCTAGAGAGCGACACTTTTACAAATGGGTCTCCCTTTTGTTTGTGGCGTGCATGCAGGCGAGTGCACAGGTGGTGTAATTAACAGCCAATTTCCCACTATTCCGCTGATTGACAGTTGGTGGCAATATTAAAGAGCACCAACAAAGGCAGACAAGGAGACTGCAAGCAAGCAAACCAACATACAGTGCCATGATAAAGTATTTGCCTCCTTACAGTTTTCTTCTGTTCTTGTTTTTTTGTCACAATTACATCAGATCAGATCATCAAACAAATTTTACTATCTAACCTAAATACAAAATGCAGTTACAAAGCCATTTCTAAGCGGATTTCTTTGGGATTCCATTGAACCACAATGAGAGACATTATTCACAAATGGAGAAAACATGGAACAGTGGTGAACTTTTCCAAGAGTGGCCGGCCGACCAAAATGACTCCAAGAGCGCATCTAAGACTCATCCAGGAGGTCACAAAAGAACCTAGACTGGGTATCCCCAACCCCTTCTGCCAGCGATTGAAATTCCCTCTGCACAAGGGTCTGGAAAAGAGCAGGTCTATTTCCTATGTTTCCTTTCCCTTTTTTCTGGATCCAATCACCAGGGTGGCTTTTTTTTCCCTGGAGCGCTATTGCCTGGTTAAACCCGATGACCACAGAAAAGCATTGCAAGCAGTTTGGCCACCGAAGTGCAGCAACCGCTACCTGGTGATGCAGCTGTCTCTGCAGCTGTCTCTGCAGTTTTAAATTATTTCAGTGGCAAGTTTTCTTGAAAACTGAGCAACAACTTTCCCTTGAGCAATTCCTCCAAAGAAAGGATGTATTTGCTTTACTGCCGACTGGTTTTGGTAAAAGTTGAATCTACCAGTTAGCCCCGCTGGTGGCCAAACTAATGGAGTACGTCATCCATATCGCTGGTTTGATTGGTTGGAGGACTGTTAAATTGTGTGCAGCCATTTGAATTATGCCAGCCTCTTGTGCTGAAGAAAATGACAGCAGCCTTCCCAGACCAACGTGCAATCGTTGATTGAACTTGGTCTGGCAATAGCCAGGCTAAAATGAACCCAGAACAACATCTAAAGCACTGCAGGCCTCACTTGCCTCAGTTAAGGTCAGTGTTCATGATTCAACAATAAGAAAGAGACTGGGCAAAAATGGCATTCCAAGGAGAAAATCCCTGCTGACCAAAAAAAACACAACGGCCTCTGTCACATTCGCCAAAAAACATCTTGATGATCCCCAAGACTTTTGGGAAAATATTGTGTGGACTGCAAAGTCAAAAGTGGAACTCTTTGGAAGGATTACGTTCTGTTACGTATGGCGTGAAAGTAACACAGCATTTCAGAGAAAGAACATCATACCAACAGTCAAACATGGTGGTGGTAGTGTGATGACCTGGGGCTGCTTCAGGACCCGGACGACTTGCCGTAATTGATGGAACCATGAATTCTGCTCTCTACCAGAATGTCTGGCCATCAGTTTTTGACCTTAAGCTCAAGCACACTTGGGTTATGCAGCAGGACAATGATTCGAGGCACACCATGTAGTTTTATTGGAGTCTTTCAGAGGTGGATTTGCTGAAGGTTTTGGAGTGGCTTAGTCAAAGTCCAGACTTAAATCTGATTGAGATGGTGTGACATAACCTTTAACAGGCCGTTGATGTTAAACACCCTCCAATGTGGCTGAATCTCATGTATCCTCTCTCTCCCAAATGTTGGCTCCAGCAGTGCACTGAGTTGTGAAACTCCAGCATGTCATGCAGTACCATGTTGTCTGCCTGCTGTTATAGTAGTTTGACATCTTCACTGGTTGCCACTCATACAGGGTTGCATTCTTCTAGAAACCCCTCAGATCTCTGTCTGCTGTCTGTCTGACCAAGCACGCCCTGCACTTTTAAACTAAGCCATGATGAAAAAGAAGACACACCAAACCTCTAGTGTACAAATCACAGTATTGTTTGTCAGCAGAAGTACCAGTGTACCAGTGTACCAGTGTATAGGATTTAGTGGCATCTAGCAGTGTGGTTTCAGATCGCAAACAAAATTCTCCCTTGTGTAGAGAACTACGGTGGCTGACAGGGAAATGTGAAAAAACAAAATAAAATATAAATTTTTAATAAAATTTTCCATTTCTGGAAATAGATCACCCTAAATCTTACACAGAGGAGTCTCACATTTAAAAGCAAAAATGCTGAAAATAGAGTTTTTTCTATTATAAATGGCAATGTATAGAGGCAATGAAGAGATTTTTGACAGTCTCTGTTCTTTCTGAAGGCTCTATGGCCAATGTCCATTTCCTCATTACATATTTTTGTGTCACAGCAATATGCAGTTATGTAGCAAAAAATGATCAAGAAAGTTAATTTCTATTGCAGATAATCTCAGCTACAGTCTTAGAAGCTGTCACATGCTGACGTTTGACACAATATGGATGGAATTATTGATACAGGGTAAGAAACGTTTTCATAAATATTTTTACAAGATGAATAAGGAAAAACAGAGAAAAAGGAAGCTCAGCCTGCATGCGCATTTGCATTAGTATAACAGCTCACTTGAAATAGGATTCCAGCTTCTTTTCTTATTACAACGATGAGGAAGAATTTATTACCTCATTGATTACAAATTAATGCAGGGAAGAAAGAAATGTGTTATTCAGTCTGATGTTTTATTCTGTGGAGAGCTGAGATCAGAGTCAAGAAATGTCTCTATTGCTCCAACTGTATGTGTGTGTGTGTGTGTGTGTGTGTGTGTGTGTGTGTGCGTGTGCATGCGCAGAGTTCACCCCCCCCCCCCCCAGCTGTTATTTGGTTCTATAATTAGCCGCATGGTTCCAACAACAGCAAACACTGAGAATTAAAGGGAAAAGGGATCAGAGGGGAGAGAAAATCCAGAAAAGATGGGAGGGAGAGAGAGAGAGAGAGAGAGAGAGAGAGAGAGAGAGAGAGAGAGAGAGAGAGAGAGAGAGAGAGAGAGAGGAGAGAGGGAGAGAGAAAGAGGAAATTAGAAGAGAAATGTGGATAGTACTGTAGCAAACAGAGAGAAGGAAGAAATGAGGAGGACAGAGAGGTAGAGGAATGAGTGTATGATGCATAATGCAAAAGTTTGCTTTATCTTGCCTGGAGTGATTCAAAACAAGATGGCTAGCTCAGCATTGTGCAAACACGCAGACACTCACTCATATTTGCAAAAATCTTCCTTTATTTCATTGATAATAATTCCGGTCTAACTGCTAACGAAATGGGACCCAGAGAGTGAAGGGAGACCGCGATATTGTTTAGCAAAACAGTGACTAGCCAAGATACATTGGCAACGGACATGCAGTGTACGTAGGCGGGGCACAGCGGGGGTCTTTAGCTGCCACGCAGACACCGTCTTATGTTAGCTGACATGTGGATCTAGAATCTATTGATGTGTGGATATACTCCATCTATAAATGTATTATCATCTATGTCATGATTCCATCATGGCAGCCCTTTTGTCTCTGTGTTTTGTCTCCCTCTGTCAGTGTTTTCCTGTATGTGCTCCCCTTTCTGTGTTTCCCTGTTGTGAGCTAGTTTTCCCGGCAGGCTGATCCAGGTGGATCTTGTTGGCACTAATCACCTGCCTCCCTGTATATTAAGACGAACCTAAGTCTCATTCGGGGCCAGTATACTCCAGATACGTCAGCCGCAGGAGCGGTAGCGCATAGCAGGGCTGGCTATCTAAAAACGAGATAATTATCTTGTAGGAAAGAGTTATCGTGTGCGTGTACATTATTGTCTTAATAAGATAACTTGTGCACAATATAAAAAAAATATTACTTTTTTGGCTCTGTAGGTAACCGTAATTGTCAATCATGCTAATTAATATAAGATGATGTTTTTGCTAGTGTGGGTATAACATTGTGGCCTTGTGTAATTTGTACTTGTGTAAAACCTCTGATATGGTCTGTTAAACAGGGAATATAACAGCTGTCTCAAGTTAACTACAGTTTAACTCATTCTTGTTACATAACTCATGCAAAGTTACACATAAAATTGCAAACTATTACTTTTGTTATAGTTTTCAGTTCAAATGCCGGTGTGCTATGCTCTGCATCAGGAACTATGTTATTGAGTCAGAATGTAACAAAAATACACATGAAGACTGGAGAGAAAAGAAATAGTGAGAGTTGAGTCATTGTGAAGAAGAAACGAGGCTCAGTAAGGAGGACAGATGAGAAACAGAGGGAAATAAAATGTGTAGAGCTCAGAGGAGACGAGTGTCTGTAAGAGTATATGTCTGCAGGAAGTCACAGGTACTCTAGGGCTAAATACACACACACACACACACACGCACACACACACACACGTTCCCCCTAAGGCTCTTGCAAACACAGACGCAAGCAAGCAAAAAATATATTCAGACTCTGACAAACACACACACACACACACACACACACACACACACACACACACACACACACACACACACGCACACACACACACATACACAGATGCTATCGGGAGGCAGTCACAGGTACATGCTTAAGGGGTATAAGCAAGCGCACATGTCTGTACATCCGCTTTGGTTCAAAGGCAGTAACGGTCAGACAGGTGTGTGGGAGTGCGCTTCAGGGGATAATGGGTGAAAGAAGAAACATTTCTGAAAAAGCCACTGGTCTCCATACCTGAAGTGGTGTGCCCACAGGAAAAATACACAGCTGGTTTCAGCACACTCATGCTTCCATCTAAATAATTTCACCTCTCATCGTATTGTTCTGTTCAACACCCTCAGATCCTGATGGATAGATTTCCCTGAAAGTTGCTTTAAATATTGTCAGCAGAAAATTTACCCAGTTTGAATCCAGGCACAGCACCATTACTGAGTCTGAGTCTAGACAAAATTTACTCAATTACTTATTTATTGTTTATTTATTTATTGCTTCCTTTCCATTCCCCCTCTCAAAAGGATTGGTACTTCAGGCCCAAGTCCTCTCTCTAGAAAGAGATATGCCACTGAAATCTGCAGAGCCCCCAGTTCCCAATGACTGCAATGACAACAAACACAATTCAAGCCAATAAGCACTATACATTTAGAATATTTCTGTTGGTAGATCATACTTTCAATCATTTCACAATCATGATTCAAGAATATAATTCTAAATGAAGTGTTTCGACACAGTTTTCTTCAAAGGTCACACCAGCTCTTTAAAGCTGCACTAATAAGGCGCATTTCCATTGGGGTAAAATGAGACCGCTGGGAAAGTTTCAGGGACGCCATCTCAAACGTCATCTCACTGATTGTCTCCATTCCAAAAATATACCCCAGAGGTATTTACCAGACTCCAGAGGTGACGTTTGACTCTGAATGTTTTTCGATCGTAGCTTTATCATTGATGCACCAGAACGGCGCTCTTGCGCTTCTTTCTCCAAGGGAGAAGTTGGAGGTTGACAGGAAAATGGGATAAAAGTGTCTACTCTCTTCTAAAGATGGCGCATGCTGTTGTGTTGTCAAGCATTACCTATGACACATCCTGCTTAGAGTTATATCGAAGCAGCAACCAGGCATTTTTCACGGGTATTTAAAAAAGTCTGGTCAAACGGCCACTAGGGGCAGCTTACATTCAACATTCTACAGACAAATAATTTTTTGATCCAATACAAATTGTGCCAATAATTACACATACAATGTCTGTTAATTTTAAAACATCATTTTGTGGGGTGCCCAGTAGCTCACCTGGTAGAGTGGGAGTCCCATATGCAGAAGCTAAATCCTTGCTGCAACAGCACAGCTTCAACTCTGACTCACAGCCCTTCTCTTTCTCCAATTTCCTATCAATCTTCAGCTCAGCTGTCTTGTCAAATAAAGGCATACCCCCCCCCCCCCACACACACACACAAAAAAATTCTTAAAAGAGAAAAGTGAATTATGCAAGAAACAAAAGTCCAGTTAGACGTAAGCCGTTAATGTAGATGGTTGTGAAAATACATAATTAGAAAGATTACTCAGCCCAAAGTGACTTCCTCATAAAAAGAGTTGCTGGATAAAACACATCAGGTAACATCATGTGTGTTAGTGTGACATCATTAGTCTGCACAACTTTACTACAAAGGCAGTAATGACAAAATCACTAATAACCCAAGTAATGCACAGTTTTGGGCCTGAAAGTAAATAAAAAAAAAATGCCTATAAACCATAATCTATGATACAATTTGTTGAAATGATTTCATAGTTACTGCACTTTGGCTTTGTAAGGCATAATGGAATACAATAATAATACAACATATAGTTACAGTATATTATAATTTTATTTGGTGTATCATATGTACTTAATACTTGACCAAAAGATGTATCAATAAACAAACATTCATGGAGATTTTATGTTCTTTGTGTCAAGAGTGTGCAAATCTAGCTGAAGGTGTGAAGTCGCTGTAATTTGACGTACAGGGTTAAAACCTGCAAAACAACTGTTTTGGTCCTTTAAGACCAAGCTTCTCATAAATCTTCAGCCTTACCTTCCTGGAGTCCTTGGCGTTTCTTCCACTCTCTCCACTAATGGTTATTGGGAGAAACTCTGAAAGTTCCAGCTTCATTTGTTTTAGAAGAACAGCACTCTCCTTTTGTTTTGTGCCTTCAAATGATTTCCTGCCAAATGCAACCAGGTGGGACTGTGTTAAATACAATGCAGTAGCAGAGGCTGCCACTCGTTCTGGCAACTAATTTTAGCCAAACTGTTACCCATATCTCAAACTTGAATGTGGTAATGATTTATTGATATTACAAAGCAATGAATAGCACTGTTAAATTTAAAGGAGTGGCACCACAGTAAGCCCGACCTGTCTGCACGCATTACAACATTGGCAATATGTTTTAATTAGGGCTGAGAGGATGAAATGGACTTTTCGGTATGCGATGAAAAGTTGAAGAAGCCCTCTTGTGTTGCATTTTGTTTTCTTCTCATTCCCCCTTCACGCCTGTTAGCAATTGCAGCCTGAGTGCAGCTCCCGTGTGCACCAGCCGTAACGAAATAATGCATGCCTTATCGTTTACTTTCTTTTTCGGCTGACCTTGGGCTTTTTGCTGATATTGTTAAATTTTATTCATCTCTGTGGAAAAGAAATGGAAATAAATGAAAAAATAAACACAGTAACATCCAATGCCGGTTTGATAAATATGTATTTTCTTTCCTCCTATGTTGCTGCAGAAAAGGAGCAGGGGGACAAACAAAGCATGATGAGTTGCCAGCTCTTTTAATTAGCACAGGCTCAACACACTGTAGTGCAGGAGCGGTGCTAAACTACATGATGTTAAAGGATAAAGAGTCATGATAGTGTGACATTTGTTGACACATGGATCATTACCATGCAGAACTGAAATAGAAAAACAACAATCCAAATACTCAGTAGTTAAAAAGTCGATATTAATATATGCAAATATTTGGAAAATACCAAACAGAGCAGTGGTTTTAAGAAAGAAAAGAAATTATAATCACATTTATTTGAACATAGAAATTACCTGACAATTATGTGTATAAATGGTTTAACAGACACAAAGTTACTTTGTACTGTATGTGAATTTCAGTTGTTGGAGATAAACTTTTCTTTGTTTTTATATTTAGTTTTTAGAGCAGACAATTTGACTTGTCACAGTAGGAAAAGCACAACACAGATATTATCAACAACTGTTAAATTCCCAGTAAGCAATCCTGTCTACCAAAAAATGATCTTCCAACAAAACTTCACTCTCGATTACATTTGAGGGAAGCATATTTTTCAGCACGTCCTTGAACCAGCTGCAGACGCACACTTTGTAACGTTCACAGTTTAAACATGCGATTAACCAACATGTTCACATCCCAACTGTTTTGTCAGGAACCCTTTGGAGCCACTTGGGTAACCCTGCATGTCCAATTATTACACTCAACTACAGGCGCTGCTTTAAACACGGGGAACACAGTTGTGAATTCAAACAAAACTATATTATGAGGTTTAGGCAACAAAATCACTTGGTTAGAGTCACATATGTTCGTCTGCCTCGACCGTCTCCCTTCGCTGACTTTGATTAGCGGACGCAAATGTATTTGCCATATGTCAAACACAAACATTACCAGGAGAGAAAATGCTTTTCACTCAAAAAGTAATTAAGAATGCAGTTTAGTTTTATGGAAAAGTATTGTTTAGGAGACAGGGCTGCAGTAGGTCATGACTGGTACAGTAAATCCCTATTTATCGCATTTGCTATTGAAAATTATTATGTGCAAAGATTAATACAAGTCCACTCGCACACTCGTCTCGCCGTTAGACTAGGGGAGTGATGCATGAAGGGAAATGTATTTTGAAGTATATACTGACCATTTCAACATAACTACTAAAACACTGCATTTCCTGAACATGAGCACGGCGTCAAAGACGCTTTGTCAGGGTTGCAGGGAAATTTACTTTTATAGAAAAAATTACCTTGATAGTACCTCTTCATCCAGCCAGCATGTTGACAACTTAAGTTCAGAAAAAAAAATCCCCATTTAACCTGTTCTTCCCTGAGCCCCCGCCGGCGGGGGCTATCAGGCAGTACAACAACATCCCCCTCTGCAGCAACATGTAGCTTGCATACAGACACACATGCTGCATACCTACAGAAAGCTAAGAATCTCTTCTACACGCTCATATAAACCATTTGTATGACCAACAAACACAGTTACAACACCGAGCAATCAAACAATGTGAGGCGAAAAAACAGAAATAAGAGCCACACAGACAAATAAAGCTGGCGCAGTGGCTGCTCTGATGTCAGCAAGATTTCACTGCATCCACTCCAAAGCAGAGTCTCCACACGTTCCAAAAATACTATTTTTATCCCTCTACGACCAAGTTTCCCTGATCCAGCAGCCAAATATGACAGAAAACAACAAGCCCATTTGAAAAACAAAACCAGAAAGGTAGGACACCTTTGTTGTATCACAGCGAAAAGTTTAATCCACAGAAATAAAAACAGCTGAAATGGAAGGACTACATCTCCCAGCATGCTTTGGAGGTCTTTCTGGCTTCTTTGACATGCTTAGCCCATTTTCAAAGGCTCTGACTGGGTCAAAGCGCCTGTCCGTCATGTAGTGTAGCGCTTCCTTATCGCTTTGTGATTCGCTAGTCGTGTGGTTTTATCTGAAAACAACGTTCAGAACTTGATTCTATTGGTTCTTAGGATTCCAACGAGGTGTCATGCTTCAAGATTGACCAATGTGGACGGAAGATATTGCCCCGCGTAAGGACAAAGGGGCTCTGTCGCGCTAGCGTGCTAGCGCTAAAAGGTTGTGACGCAGAGTGACACACTGGAGGCTGGCGTGAATACATGGACTGACACTCGCTGTTCTGCTGCTTTTATGCACTTTATCTTCCTGTGGCTGTGCAAGCCAAGGATTTGTGTCTTTTAAATAGTTGTTTGCAGAATATTTTATTGTGCCCTTTGCTGTTGCTATTGCACTTTGTGGTGGCACTTGTTGCTGATTTCCATCATTATTGTTACTATTTTTTATTACTATGTCCCTACTATTATTATATTATTACAGTTATTGTTGTATTATAGTGAATACAGTAATATGACCCCGTTGGAGACAAATGTAGTCCTTTTGTAGGGTTTATGTGTGTGTGTGTAGGGGGGGTCCTATTTATTTATTTTTTTATTTTTTTCTTCAAAAACCGTTTTCTCTTAGACCCAAAATTACATTTAAATTAAATTAAATGAATATTAAAATGTGGTCCCTCAAATCTCAAATGGCACTGATGGTGCCAAATATGCCAAACTTGAGGACACATATATATTTCTTTACTAAAACCTCTATAATTGTTTCTCTGCTTTATTTTTTAGCAGCATCAAACTTCTCACAGGTGATGTCCAGATGTTGTTCCATGGCTTTATTGAGTTTTTTGGCTACTGTGGCATTATTTTCAAGGGGATATTTATATAAAATGAAAAAAAATTTAAGGCGAGGGAAGAAATTCTTCCATTTATGCTGTGTTCCATCTGCATTTATATGACACAGTTGCCTTAATGGTGCTGCTTACACTTTTGATGGAATCTCACAAGTGTTACCTTTATTGTAATACCAAGATAATGCACATAAAGCTTGTAATTACAGAGATATACCCTATTTAGTCTGAGCATGTCATTTTCGAGCAGGAACCTCAAAAATGGAAGAACAGGTTAAAAGAGGATACTGTTTATCAGCATTACAGCCACCAACAAACCCAAAACCTGGGTCATTGGATTTTTCAATTCACAAACGGATATTAAAAAACAAAAAACGAGTGGTGATTTGATTTTAGTATTAAAATACTAAAATCAAAATTTAATTACAAGGCGTTTTATTGGATTTTCGTTTTCTAGTTATGATCACAAAAATTCAAATCGACCGGAAGTTTCTATTTCCCCAGTAAAGCAGCTGTGAGGACGGTGCTGTGTCGGAGGGGGATTTATGCTGCTTCTTTGATATTTGAACTTCTAACAACACATCGTTAAGATCCTGAGGGGTTTGACTGTTGGGAGTTGTGACTTGTTCCGTTTGAATGTGTTGAATTCTTTCTTTATGGCTTATTGTTGTTGAAACACTAGCTCGATGTTGCCATAGCTACGGTAAACCTTCAGGTAACGTCAGTGACAGAGTACCATTATTATTATTATATGCATAAAATACAGAACGACAACCCATAATACTTTATTGATAAACTAAGAGCTATAATTAACGTTAGATATAAGGCCACAGAAGCTGTATCGTTGACTTAGCTTATATTAGCGTAATCTTCTAAACAACAATAGGACATGAAATCCAACATTCACGGACCAACTGGCAGCCTCCAACAAAGCAGACCACGCACACGACTCCTTCTCATCCAATGGCAAAGCCCTGCCGTTTTAAGCCACAGTGATCAAAATCTTGTACTTGGCTTGTGTGCGACCAAGACAAAAAGTCAATGTTCTGTACATATGGTCTGGAGGCAGGTAAAACTTATCTGGAAAGACCCCCTACATAACAGGGAATCCGATTTTTAAATGGGACAACATTACTAAGCACAACCTCTCAAAGGGACACATTGCTTACAGGGATGCGTATCTGGCCAAAACATAGATAGATGATAGATGAATAGATAGATGATAGGTGAATAGATAGATGATAGATGAATAGATAGATATACAATAGTTTTAAAGAAGGTTGTGTGTGTGTGTGTGTGTGTATGTGTGTGTGTGTGTGTGTGTGTGTGTGTGTGTGTGTGTGTGTGTGTGTGTGTGTGTGTGTGTGTGTGTGTGTGTGTAAGTAAAGTTAGTTTGAAGTGTCTACAGCAAAGGAAAAAATAATGAAAGACTTCACTGATTTAAGCCGTGTGTGATTTGATTTGACTTAGAATAAGGCATTTGTATTTAGTTATATCCCTAATAGACACAGCTATCTTATCAGAACACACAGGATATGCAGTCACTGTTGATCTACGCTTTCAGCAATGAGATCCAGGACTGGACCAAAATAAAGTCCAACTGCTCTCTTTGGTCATGCACTTCTGCATTTTCTCAGGTTAACAGCTCTCTTCTGAAGTGTGCCGATTATTCGGTAGCTTATCTCCGTACGCAGCGCTGTGCCTTCCGGGTGGTAATCCTGAAGCTGAAGACCTCCATGGAAATATCCCGTCAATGTTAAAAGTTTATTTGCCGTTTGTTACCAAACTGATATGCAAGTGCAGATCAGCTGTCTCTCTACGGGATGTGCAGTCAAGATAAAAGCAAAAACGTCACTAAAAAACCCAACCTTTTTTACTTTTAATGCAAACTGTCTGGGACCAAATGAAAATATTTTACTCGCAAACATACAGAAGATGGCCAACAAAAAAAAATCTCTGGTCTAGATTTACTGATGTGACACATTCTGCCCTGAGCATGTGCTGTATTTATGTGTGGATAGCTGTAGCAGGCTGTTTGTTGGGTGCATGTGTGTGGTCCGAGTGTCCATGTGTGGGTGGTGTTACTCGTTTGTTTAATGCATGACCTTGTGTGTATCCTTTTTGCTATGCCCTTGTTTATTAAATGTTTATCTTTGTCTTTCACTGTCTTTTTGTGCGTGTTGGTGCTAGAGGCCTCTCTATTATCAGACACAGCTGGAGGCACAGCCTGTCTCAGTGCTCACAAGGTGCGTCTCTCTCATTGCATGTTTATAAAAGACAGTTGATTATATTATATACTCCATGCAACTTGTTTACTTCAAACTTGTTTTGTTATGACATGTACGTTTGACTGCCATATGTGTATATTTTGTTATTATTTAGACCCTAGTTTGCATGTTAGCACATTAACAACACGACCCGATGTTGATGCTGATGAGAGCCCAATAGTGCCATCGGTAATGGTAAATGAAATTGAACTTATGTAGCGTCTTTCTAGGCTTCTGACTACTCAAGGTGCTTTACACTACTTGTCACATTCCCATTCACACAGACATTCACACTGATAACAGAGGCTCCCTGCCCATTGTAGCAGGTTCAACATATGAATTCCACAAAAACATTTATTTTCCTGTATTATATTTTGTTTTAATCTCCTGCCTGTGTGTGCGTTGTAGGGGTGTCCCTGAAATTTTCATAGTCGATCTGATTCGTCACGTCTTGCCTATAGTCGACTGATCATGGAATTAGTTTTTTTTTTTTTCTCTTGAAAAACCCTCTGATCCGAGGTGGCGGGCCATGGACATGAAGCAGACAGCGGCGAGTGCACGTGAGTCCAGCGCTGCGCGGTCACGTGTGTCAGATGTGATTTCTGATGTCTGGCCATTTTATTAAAAGCATTTGTTGTTATAACATAAATGTTTATTGTTTGTATCTTTCTTTGTCAATCGTTGACGGTATATTTAGAACTGTATTTTCACTTTCACTGTGTCAGACTGTGTCGGATTGAACGTCTATAATGAAAAAACAACAAATGGGCAAATATTCAAATGAAATGATGCTGAAGATTAAACAGTAGCAGACTGTTGTATTTCTGACGCCCAGATAAATTTAAAGTCCGAAAGACTGTGATCTAGTCGAATCAGGCTCCTCGGAGCGAAGCGTCGACTAGTCAGGGTAACCCCTAGTGCGTTGTTGTCGCGGTCTGTGCGTGTATATGTGTGCGGCATCTGACTGCGTGATGATAGAAGTCCGGACCTACGTGCACCGCTCGTTTTTTGTATTAACGTGACGCTTAATGTGCTAGCATGACTAGCTTTGTTATTAACGTCGTCCATCTTGCTTCTTTTTAATCAGAGCTTGGAGAGAACCTGATTCACATCCCTCATCTATTCTTTAATGTTTCACTGCAGTAAAAGTACGTGTGTGGAGTCCTGGGTCGCCTGAAGTTTATTACGAACACAACGCAGAGAAAACACAGACCAGTTACACCCTCATCTAAGATAATCATTCAGACAACATTAACACACCCAAGTACAGCAATTAGGGTTCAGTGTCTTGCGGCACGCGGGGCGAAGAAGCTGAGATTCGGACCGCCAATCTTTCGAATGGAAGTCGACCTGCTAAACCTCTGAACCACAGCTGCCTGCAAAGGTACAGGCCCCATTTCAAAATTAATTGAATAGCCCTGCCCTAGAATAATAGCTTCAATAGAGGAACATGGGATGCTTAATGGGATGGAGGGTGGTGATTTATATTAAACATTCCTTTTGTGAGAGAATGAAAACAGTGGAACGTTTTAAACATAAAAATAGCAGTGAAGATAAAACTCTTTTCTCTATTTGTCTCGGCTGATAATAGCGTGTGTGATGTGCAGGGAGATCTGCTTTTCTACTTCTGCTACTGTACGTCTCTCGTTCTCTTTCCCTTTTCCCTCGTATGCGCCTGAGCTCACATCCACCCACATCTACATGCAAGCCCTTTTGTGTGCGTGTGTGTGTGTGTGTGTGTGTGTGTGTGTGTGTGTGTGGCCTCCTGCACTTTCCTGCAACTTTGTGCACGTGTGTGAGCAGGAAGCTGCTGTATTTGTTTATACATTTTGCTGTATTTGTTTCTGCTCCTGCCGCAAGCATTTTTGCCCTGTGTGTTTAACAGGAACTGTTTTGGCAGCATCCTTCCTCCCCTTCGTCCACTTCCACTTCTGAGCGAATCCACCCATTCCTCCATCTTTACCTGTCTTTCCTGAGCTTTTTCTCTCTCTCTACTTTTCCTTTCCTAACCCTTCTTCCTCTTTCCCTTGAGGCAATAAAGGTGAAAATACAGCATAGAAAACAATTGAAATAATCCTTGCTTCCCTGTTCTCATCTCCACCACTCTTCTGCAGTATTT
The DNA here is from genome assembly GCF_963691815.1 of Echiichthys vipera. Taxonomy (NCBI): domain Eukaryota; kingdom Metazoa; phylum Chordata; class Actinopteri; order Perciformes; family Trachinidae; genus Echiichthys; species Echiichthys vipera. The sequence continues at coordinate 27,170,485 of NC_139831.1, forward strand.
TTCTCCTTTTCTTTCTTACCTTTCCCCTGCGGCAAAATTGGCCAAAAGAAACAGGAAAATATTGACAAAGAACACATTTCCCACTGGCCTAAAGTGTGTCGTCTCTCCCATCTCGTCTTTCCTTTATTTCTTTTTTCGATTTTTTCATTTGTGTTGTCCTTCTTTTCCCACTTCTTTCTCTGTCTATCTGCATTTTACCTACTCTGCCCCCCCCCCCCCATCATCATTTCCTCAGTGTTCTCTAATTATTTGATTATGCCACCACTTCAAAGTGGCCGTTAGCTGATTGAAGCTCCTTACGGCGAGAGAACGAGCAGGAGGATTTCATAATGGCTGCCGTAGTTTGTTAGCAGAAGATCTTGGATATGGTGTGTGTGTAGGTGTGTGTGTGTGTGTGTGTGTGTGTGTGTGTTTGAGAGAGAGAGAAAGAGAGATGGATCGGCGGGGGTGTTTTGGGGATTTTATGTAAAGGGTGATGGATAGGTGTGTGGATGGATGTAGCAGGTTGTTTGTTTGCGTGCGTGTGTGTGTGTGTGTGTGTGTGTGTGTGTGTGTGTGTGTGTGTGTATGTGTGTGTGTGTGTGTGTGTGTGTTTGTGCGTTTACTTTATGAGCTTGTGTGTATCCTCTTTGCAATCCTTGTTTCATGCATGTCTGTCTGTGTCGTTCACCCTCTGTCTTTGTGTATTTTTGCACGGGTGTGCCCTTTTGTTTATCCCTGTAATATGAAGTAGCTTTGACTAAAAGGTCAAAAAGTCCCCGTGGAGCACAGATGTGGAAAATCCTACAAAAATATTAAATACTTGAGTGTTCAAATGTAATGATCCAATAATTTCAGAACACGAGGGCAAGCGGGGGGTAATTTCACACTATCAGCAGTTGGAGATGCAATTTTAGTTTGAGATGCACCGAAGCAGTGACAACAACTAGCGTTGAGATAAAATCCAGTTCAGACCAAAGATTTGCGACAAGACAAAACTGGCTTGTCCCAACTCAAACCGACTCAGCTTGTCAAATCGACAGCAGATGTTTTTAGAACATAACACATGTCACATGCTTCAACAGCCAATTAGGTCTTCGCAAAGTTCTCTGGTCAAGTCACTCACAAATTGTCAGCTGGTTGAAATGGCAGTTATGTATGGAGGCTCAAAGAGGGAAAAAGAGACGGAGAGAGATGATCGCGCAAGCAATTCAACAAATCAGAGGAGGGATCCCCTGATTTGAACAAAGCAGTGAATCATGGAAATAAAATGTTATTTTTGCCGTTTTATCACTACTAGTAATGCAGCTGTGGTGTGTTTAAAGTTGAGTGGCTGCATCGGACACCTTTCAAAAAATAGCCTTTTAAATGCTGAACTGCTGACCAGCAATCTGTCATATTATAGTTCATTCATTAGGTTTAGATTAGCCTTGTGTGCTTAATTTTGGTGGCAGTCATAATTTAGTCTGAATGAAAACTAATTTCCTGGCATTTCCCAGTGTTCTCCTCCTCTGTTTTTGGAAAAAGGAAATAACGGGAGTAGCAGGCGAACCAGCTGACTGATTAGTTAGTAGCCAATTTGTATCTGCAGATTGTTTTGGTTAGGGTGAGCAGTCGCATTTCAGTAGACACAAATTTACTCAGAGTATCCATCCTGGTCTCCAATACGATCCATACGCCTTTGCAAAGCTGTCAACTTCTCCATGATCTTTCCCACTTTGTGTTCAATAACTTCCGTCTGTGCACTGACAGCTGACAAGGTGGTCCCACCGTGGTTACGGTATAGAGTCACTGTCAAAGTGTTCACAGGCTTTTCCAAGGTGGTATCCAAATAGCGGTTAATAGCCACAGTCTGAGCGCTAACAGCGCCACTCAATCCATCAATCATGTCAGGCAGCTTCATGGGGCTTTAGACTGCTTTCACCAGCTTCCAAATTTTCTGATACACCAGGGCAATACCTAATCCAATCAGCAAAAAGCCTGTTATCATGGTTCTGAATATATACTGTAGATATCCTCGATCTCCTCCACTGAGAGAATGGCCAGGCACACGACTCTGCACTGCTCCCACGAGTTGATTGTATAACCAGCTGCAAACGTTCTGTCAGGGCAGACTGATTCCTTTGAACCTGAGCTTCTCGTCTAGAAGATTCTTTCAATTGCGTTGAAAGACCAGTTGAGCAATTCCATGATTTTAATTTAGAGAGAAATGCAGAGAGAGGCTCCCAAAGTATGAGACAAGACAGAGAAGCAAAGCAGGAAAGATAAGGAAGGGAGAGGGAGAAAGATGTGTCTGCCTCCATTGAGAGACAAGAAAAGTTGACAAAACAGACCTTGACGTAGATGCTACATCCATTTTTTTTAATACAGTCTATGACTAAAACAGGTTTACCTGCTTTATTGTTCAAACAAATATTATTCTCATACTTTAGTTTAAGTGCACTTCTCATATTGTTATTCAGTCACATACTGTGAGCCTGACACTGTGTCACTGCTAACGTATTATATTGTTGATTGCAAGGCATTATTATACCCACTTCCAGTTTGTGTGAATTCAAATAAAGCATGATTGTAATTTGTAGTTTGTGGCAGTTTTATGTTAAAAGTTTTACTGATTGGTCAGTTCAACCTCTGAAACTCACACAGCTATTGATGCCCCTTGTCTCCACATATTGTCTTTATTAAAGTTTCTATTAAAGTTTCCTGGCCTTAAATTCTAGTTTGTGAAGTTCACTCATGGGTCACTGTGTGAGTTACTCATCTGATTCAACTGATGTAAGCTGTGTACATTTGCTATTATGACGTTTAAAACCCAATTTAAATGCCAAGGGTATCAGGAAAAGTGTGTACAGAGAGAACCTGTGACGAATGATTCCCTTAAAACTGCCAAGGTGACTTTGAACAAGCCACTGAACCCCCAGCTGCTCTGCTGAAGCTGCTCACTGGTCAACTGTTAAAGGCTGCTTGGGAAAGTATGCGACTGATAGAAAAGCATATCTTAGTATGGCAACAGAGAATTCAAGCTCTTTGAAATGTTGCTTTGGAAAGGTGAACTTGTTAAGGTGAACACCTGCATCAATGCAGTGCTGTCCAAATTTAGTTTAGAAGTTAATATTAGCATTTGGCCGCAACTTTGCAGAATGTAGTCAACGGTCATACATAAAGATGAATTACTCAGCAAACCCTACTTTACGCAGTTAGAAGTCTGGAGTTTCTCTGAACTCGAGTGACTGAGCCCAAGAAACAAATCTTAAACCCCCTTTAAGGTGAGTCTGTCCAACTTGGCTGAGTTGCCAATCTTGATAAACGTGGTTAGTGTTGTGGTATTGGTCACAGTTTGGTCAGGTTTAAGCAACAAAAGTACTTGGTGTGGTTCATTTAAAGATTATGGTTTGAGTTCAAATAAGCATGTTTTTTTTTTACATAGGCTAAATTAAGTTATGGACGAACAATCACTGGTTTAGTCACCTTGAAGATGAAGATCAGAGACTGCTGCAACCTGAGGCCCTGTTTACACGACAATGCTCACAGGCAAAATATTAGATCAGATTTGCCTTTTGTTTAGACAGTGACTGCGTCTTTGGGGTTTAAAAGCGCGAAAAAGTGAAACCACCTTCCAGAGTGGAAATCTTAATAACGCTCAACCGTTGTATTTCAGTGTAAAGGGGTAAAGTGTGCTCTGATCTGCACAGGCTGACTCATGTCGCATACGTGTTTATGTAACATCCATGGGCTGAGTACAGGTAAACAACAACAAACATATTGGACAATTTCTATCAGTCGCACATTCAAATTGCCTGGGTGGGAGCCGGGGGGTTGAGAGGCTGCAGACCATGCTGCAGTTTCCTCTCACAATGTACGGCAGGGCTATTCAATTGCCCCCCCCCCCCCCCCCCCCAGGTTTTTGATGAATAAACTGATGTATCAAATGTACTTTAACCCTGGTAAAGTAACTGAAGTTATCAGATAAATGCAGTGGAGTAAAAAGTACTTTTTTTCAATATCTAAGTGAAAACCTCTGATTCACAGGTTTGTTCATTTAACAAGGATTGTCTTTTGACAAGGTTGTTGCACTTTGAGGCCTATGACTACTATTTACATTGATAAAATAAAGACAATTTATGTATTCCTATGTTGCTGCATTGTTTTACAATATCCATTAATGTGATGCTCATATTTTTCCGGCCCCTCATTTTGGATCTATGACTTAATATATTCTAAAAAATAAAACGGTGCTTTGTACAGTATATTTAAGAAAAGTGGAAACCTAACATTGCAAAAATATTTAGAATATATCCTTGGCATAAAATAAACAGTTTAACATAGAGTGCTTTTTCTCCCATGTTTTCAAAAACACAGAAACAAAAATGATCCATCAACCTATGACAGTCCCTCATATCGTTGTCTGTGCTAACATTAGCTGCAACATGTTCGGAGGCTGAAGAGCTCCGGTGGAAGGTGAATTTTTACACAGCCGTGCCCTCGTCTATGTTTCCACTTGGTTGTTTCTTAGAACTCAAATGTCCGCCCACTAAACCCAGAAACAACTCATCATCTGCTTCTCATCAGATCATTTCTCTAGCGCTGCTCGAGTGCAAAAATAAATTGCGATTAATTGGGTTTTTTATTTGTCACAAAGAAAGAAATTCAGGGCACTTAAGTGGCCCGTGGAAAAAAACGCTGTTGGAGGGAAAGAGGTAGGAACAAACTATCTATATTCAACTCTGGGTGTTTTCACACTTGGTCCCTTTTAGCCCTCTAAATGATCTCCGATCAATGAGTCAGAATGTTTTGCGCATATATGAACACTCCAAAAGAGCTCAGAACCCTCTGAAGCGAACCATGCTCACAACATAAAGCGCTGCAGGTTCATTTTGCCCTTTGCTGTTGTATTTCAGCCCTCTTGGCTTGCCGTAGACGAGGGCTCTAAAAACTAAATAGACAGACGGTCCACTCATACAAGACTAATGGATGAGGAGTAGCGGATGAGTGGTTACAGCAGTCGCCCCATGTAAAGAGGCTGAAGGTTCTCGAGGCAGCGGCCGCGGGTTCGACTCTGACCTGTGGCCCTTTGCTGCATGTCTCCCCCCCTCTCTCTCACCCCGTTTCCTGTCTGTCCTATCTAATAAAAAGCTTGAAAAACAACCAAAAAAAAATTCTTTAAAAGTGGCCATACCATTGTGTTAAAACACTCTGCTACAGTTAGACCTCTATTCAACATGTAAAAGTACAACCGTTTTAGTATATTCCTCATCTCAGATGTCTTTGCCTGGCCATGTTTGTATGTGCTTGAGTGTGCATGTATTTGTGTAAATGTGTGGGGATGGGAGGTTTGGGTTTTCATGGTGTTTTTGTCATGAACTGCTTTTATTTTCTGTAAGGCACTTTGTGCTACTGAAAGGTATGAAAAGTGCCATTACATTAAAGTTGATTTGATTAAATATAAACTGAGTAGTCGACCCAAAGGAATAAATGTTGCAGTGGGTACAAGGTGTAACTCATCCTTCATATAAATATACAGTATATACATATATTTCATATAGGCCGACGATTGTGTATTTTAAAATATAATAATATTATAATAATAATAACAATAATAATAATAATACGTAATAATTAATTGTATTAAATATGAATTTACAGAGTAATCATTGCCAGAATTATTAAATGTTCAGACGCTGGCTGTGATATGTGTAAATAATAAAATAATTATTTACTAGAGTGACTTTTGTCTTTAAGCTTTTTTTACCTAACATTAGGCTAATGCTGCAATCACACCGCACACGATAGACGCGATAGAAGCAATTACATACAAGTCAATCTACAGATGTGATTTGAACATGGGCGTTTCCCGCGACCCGATAGACACTGAAATCTATAGATATTGTTAAGGCGATGAATTAGCCTCCCCGGATCTGTTGATGAGAAGTGATCAGTTAGGACACAATCAACCAAGCGTATTATATTTATTAATACAAAGATCTTTGAAGATGTCACTACAGAGTACCACGTCTGTTCAGGCTGCAAGCCCAGTGAGATCTGAAAACTTCCTGCTGCAAGCAGGGCTTATATTATCTGCCCTCAAAGAGACAGACACTGCTAAGTACCTTTCCATTAGTTGCACGACGACTCCTTTTATGGTATCATCAGTAATCTGTTTTGGTCTGTTTTGCCCAATGCCCTAGTATCGGCCGTTAGTGGGTAAGTTTCAGCAGCGAGGGGTTGTGCAACCAAGAGAAACACATCTTTTAATCTTACACATACATAAATATGGAAACACTTATTTTATCATATGTCCTTTTTAACCTACAAAATGTAGAACACACAATATGGAAAGATATAACCAATATATATATATATATATATATATCACTCAACAATATTCACGTCCAACACCTCCAACATACGAGTTGAAAATATTGAACTTTTCAGCTGAATCGCGTGACGCTGTGACACGTCAGCCAATCAGCGTTGAGATTGCGTTAAGAGTCATTGCATCCAGGAAATCACCAGGGGATCACCACAGCCGCCACTGTTGCAGTTCTTGACTGCATCAAGGAAAAAGGACTGTTCATGTGGATATAATGGATATAACTCTGACCTGTGGATGGCAGCAACGTGCCTTTAGGCAATTTCAACGCGTCTATAGCTTGCAGTGTGATCGCAGCGTAATACTGGTCCAAAATGATGTAAAATTGAATATCTTGATATATCTTGAATATTGTATATGTCAAATATTGTTCCAAGTGAAAACTTCCCTTAATCCAAAGCAGTAAAGCTCCAGAGGTACTATATATAAACAGAAAGAGTACTGAGGCCCAATCAGGGCTGAAGTGGAGCTTAAAGATGACTATATGTGAAAACACCCTTAAATAGATGACAGGACTCTGCCCTTCTTTTGCTGTTGAACACATCTTTCCAAGCCTCAAAGGGGGTGGTTACTTCATGGTGACATAAGTATTACTTAATCTGTAATTTTTCAAAAGCAGCAGGACCTCTCCCTGTCACATTTTACACATGAGCTTTCTGCAGCCCTCTTGCAGTATGAAACGTATCATCGTTCATCTCAGCCCACTTATTCCTACCTGTTAAATGCCAGCTGTGTTGACCCAGAGTCCTTGAGTGGGCGGGTGTTTCGTCTTGATAAATGGAAGATCCCCAAACTCCCTGCAGGGCTGTTTAACCTTTCTTTTTTAAGATGTATAATTATGCAATGAACACTTCAAAAACACAACACAGAGGTGATAATTAAGCCTATTTCTGCTTTGACCTCTTACCTTGTTTTATCATCACCTTGCTATTTTATGCTATTAACCTTGAACACTGTCTTCTGCGAGGAAATAGGTGAAAACATTCATTGCTGCCTTTTAAATAAAGTTTGAGCTCTTTTCCCTCTCTAGTGACTTGTTACTGGATCCCATGTTGATTATTCTCTTTATAGCCTTCTGCCTCTTCTTGCTATTTTTAGCCATCAAGGCATTCCTTTAATTCTCGATCCCTTCCCTATTTTCACTTCAACTAATTCCCCCTTTACAAACACAACCCCCACCCCCCCACCCCCCTCACCTCGGCAGGAAATTAGCAAAGCAAAATAACCGTTCTGTACTATTTTTACTTGCACTAATCTCTCAATTTTTTCCTGTTTTCCTCTCTATTATCTTTGTTTTTTTCTACCTATACAAATCCACTTCCTCTTCTCTCTCTATACACCTGTGCACAGAAGGAAATTAGTGGAAACAAAATATTACTAAAGCGGCAAATCTACCTCCAATTAGTGCTAGCTTGTGTTTCTCCTTTGATGTTTGATGTAAAGGTAAAATAGGACGTTTTAATTAAGAGACTAGCAGATTTAAAAAAAAAAGATGACAAATGAAGGCTCATTAAACATCTGAGAGGGGTGATGGGCTTTTTTAAGAAGCTGGTGAAATTTCATCGAGTGCTGATTGAACTTTTTTCATGCATGCTAAAATATCTGCTCTGAAGGGGTTAAGCCTTTACCCCTCCTCATAACAGATTCAAAAAATTGAGGGGGGGGCTTGTCTCTAACCAGAGATAACGATTGTCTTGTCTGGGGGCCCCACAATTAATCGGTCGATCAGATAGGTGGGTTTATAAAAAAATTACATTTTAATTAACAGCAGATATGGGTGAGTCAATACATGAAAATATGATAGTGGTCCTATCATATCATATAGTCCTGTAGAAAGGATGTACAGATGCGAGCCAGGGGATCACGGCTAGGCTAAGAGCGGCCCGCATAGAACTGCTGTAACCAGGATTTTCTCACTAACATCAGCTCAATCATCTAAAAGCTGAGCGACATTACACTACGGATACCCAACCATGCATGGATAGCCACCTAATAATGCTAAGATTCTCCAGGAACATGTCTCTTAAAATGCAGAATCAGGTGTTTTTGTTTTAGGTGTAAAGGTGCTGTTGTACTACTAAGGCCTCTGGAGGCACAATCGGTATTACTACAAACCCCAATCACAGAATACAATAATTTGCAAATCCTTTTCAACCTATATTCAATTGAATGCACTATAAAGAGAAGATATTCAATATTCACACTGATAAACTTTTGCAAATATTGACTAATTTTGAATTTGATGCTTGTAACTATTGATGTCCAAATGAAGCTTCATGAACCATTAGTAGTGGACTCAACAAATACAATGAATGGTTCATGAGGCTTCATTTGACTGTTTGTACTTATAAAGCACGTTTCTAGTCTTCTGACTACTCAAGACATGCGGACTGAAGGAGCTGGGACAGGGGCCTGTTTACCACTGTGTTACATCACCTTTACATTTAATAACACTCAATAAGCGTTTGGGAACTGAGGACACAAATTATTGAAGCTTTGTTGATGGAATTCTTTCCCATTCTTTCTTGATGTACGACTTCAGTGTCTCAACCATCTGGGGTCTCCGTTTTCAATGGGAGACAGGTCTGGACTTTAGGCAGGCCAGTCTAGTACCTGCACTCTTTTACTAAGAAGCCACCAACATTGTCTTCATGAAATAAGCAGGGCGTCCCTGAAAGAGATGTTTCTTGGATGTAGTATATGTTGCTCCAAAACCTGTATGTACCTTTAAGCATTAATGGGGTCATTTTTTATTGCATATTCCCATTCCTCTCCTTTCATTGATATTATACACTGTGGCCACAGTGAGCTAACATGGCCTGTATCTTTTGTGAATAGCTTTTTTTTTTTTTACCATTACAGACTTTTGACCAATTTCAGATTTATCTGGCTCTCTTTTCATTATATACACAAGCTCCAGTTCTTGGAGAGAAATCCTGCAATGTTAAGACACAGTAAAGACTCTGTAGTTTCACCTGATTTAAGTGTGAAAGGTAAGAGGTTAGGAGTTTAAGTTCTTTGTTTGAGAGGAATGGAATTGAATCATAAGAGAATAAAAGCTAATTCAGAAAATAATGGTATAAACAAAAACATCTGGGGAGGAACAATCAGATAGAAAGGGGAAACTAAAGAAGAGAGGTGTTGCAGCAGGGGAGTGTTATTGCTTGTGATGTGTCATCTCCAGTCTAGCATCGAGCAGTCTGGCTGCAGGCCTACAGGCCAGGCTTTATCGCACTGAGAATACAGGCCACCTCCACAAGTGCAGAGGTCAGGGGAGCAATGCCAGCTCAAATCTTATTCTCTCACCTCAAGAGTTGAGGTGGCTCTGAAAGTACAAAGAGGGTATTTCTCTGCTCAGGAGTTCAAAGGGAAACTTTCTTTTGGGTTAGTATTGGTTGAGAGTAGAAAACAGTTGAAAAACAGCAAAGGTCCATGGATTTCACTTAGAAAACTGGGACATCGTTTCTTGACCCAGTGAAACGATGGAGGACATTTTGAGATGCTTCACTTCAGAAAAGTAGCACAATTTAAAAATACTCCATGCCATGTCCAGCCATCAGCTTCTTTCTTAACCCTTTAACATTGTGTTTGTTCAGCTGTTTGGCAGAACACATTTTGAGTCACTACACCTCAATGAAAAATATGTTGAGCATCTCCGTTTAGGTGTGTTATGCCAAAGAAATCAGCTAGATGTCGCTGTGTCTTTAAAAAGTCTGCCTTTTGAGTTTTCCGCCTTCAGAAAGTTAGGAACAAAAAAGTCACTTCAGACATGTGGGTTCTGGTAGGTAGTCATATTTTTGGATAAATTATAGTTTCTGAGGTTTTACTGAACAGACTTATGTAACTAAAAGTCTTAAAAGAGTCAAATAATATAAGTACATCTTCTTATCAGTCATTGTTGTTAATTTGATACATTTAATGTTATTCCATCATATACACTGGAGATCAAAATTAGAGAACAAAGTATAAATACTTGATATATTCTCAAATAGTTATTTTGGTTTCTTTTTGGAAGTTTTTCAAGCCTGTCTTATATAGGACAGCCGCTGCCTCGAGGCCCTTCAGCTTCTTTACATGGGGCGACTGCTCTAACCACTGTGCCACCGGCCGCCCCTTACTTTTATTTTTTATTGATCGGAATTGTTGGTCATTCGCTGTGGCTATACCACTGCTGTACTAGCATGTTTTTTAAATCACCAAGGCACTTCAACAAAACTTTTATTTTGTAATAAAAGACAGTGATCAAAAGTAGAGAACAGTAACCATTGTGTCAGAAGAGAAGATTTCAACAATGTTTTCTTCGGGCTATAGGATTCAAAAATGAATAGAAAGTGTAAAGGCCCTTGCTTTAAATGACTTCAGCACATCTGCTCCCACAGGACATCACTAGTTTCTCACACCGCTCTGGTTTGATCTGGGTCCATTCTTCTTCAGTCTCTCCCACTGTTCAGTAACTGTAGTGGGTTTCTTAGACATTACGTTGCGAAAGATTTTCAGGGGATTCTCTGTGGGGTTTAGATCTTGACTCTGTTCTGGCCATTCCATTGTTTCAATATTCTTAGCTTCAAGGAACTGCTTTACCAGTTTTGCAGTGTGACAGGGGGCATTGTCTTGCATGAAAATTGCAGGATGATTGGGAGACAATTGCAGTGGAGGTATTGCATGTTGCAGAAGAAGGTTCTCATGAGGGACTTGAATGAATCTGTGTCCTTGTAAAGATTCAATATTCTTGAAATCACAGACTGTGAACACCCAACCTCTCTCAAATGGCTGAGAGGGTCATCCCTTTGGCCTTCATCTGGACAACCTGCTGTCTCAGGGTTTCAGTCTCCTTAGAGCAGCTTGCCATCTTGCAAAGTAACCAGGAGAGCTGCCAGATAAATAGGGTGTGTTCAACAATGAAGACAATTGTCACCAAGTGCCAGATTAACACCAATAGAAGGGATCCGAAAGTGTTCTCTAATTTTGCTCACTGCTTTTTTCAGTGTGTCTTGGTTATTTTAAAAAACATTCAAGTACAGAATTAGTATAGCCACATCTGATGTTCTATCAAATTATGGACAATATAAACGAATTTCAGAATATATCAAGAATTAATACTTTGTTCTCAAACTTGAATCTCCACTTTATATGCTGATTTCAATTCATTTTTAGTCTAAAAACATGCTCGACCAAAGTCTTTGAATGATAGTAGACTTTTTTTTTTTTTTACACATTACTGCTACTATAACAGTACCCCAATATCCAAATCTGTCTTTTGTTCAACCCATAAACCTTCAATATCATAAAACTGGAAGTTGGAAACAATTTGAGGACATTCTCAATTAGGACAAACAAATATGCGCACACTCAATCTGCCTGACCTCAAAGTTGGATAAGATTCAGTTTTCTTTATGCTGTCCATATATATCCTTATCATTATATGGAGATCATATATTGTCATGCATATTCATGAAGAGAGTGGGGACCAGAGCAAATTAAATTACATATACATGAGTACACATGCACAAAATACACATTTGTACATGTATGCACAGCACTATAGTAGACACAGACCAAATTAATTAAATGGAAGCAGGTATGTAGGTATTTAACTGTAACACTGCACTGTAACAAATTTACAGTGACCTGAAAGTACTATCAAGAGAACATTAAGTGGGTTGTTTGGTCTCTCACTCTGTAAATTATGTGTGTTTGTGCCCACATCCACACCCCGGCTGCGAGTGAATGAATCACATCGCTAAAGGCACGCTGCCAGTTAGCACATGCATAAACATGCACAGCCTCCCCTGTCATCATGAGAGGAAAAAGGAACGAAATAATAAAATAACACAAGTATTAATAGTTGTCCTCTGGACTATGATTTTGGTGTGGTTCTTAATGTATTTTGACCGTTTTATAGTAAAAATCGCAGAAAATTCTGTATTTCCTGCTTAAATGAACGGAGTCTCGTCGGAGACGAGAGGTGAGGCATGGACAGGCGAGCCTCCCTCCAGATTGCGCAATCACTCACAAACTGGATTGAGCGCGTGCAAATGGCGCGTGCTTGTTCCCATTTCTGTTTATGTTTCCAATATGATGGTTGAGGACACTTTTATGTAATAAAAGCATACGTCTTCTTTTCCATGGTGTTCAGTAATGTATTTTACGTATGTGTGTAATATTTATACCTTATTGATAAGACATAAATCCACAGGGAAAATGCTGGCCTTGAGGCAGGCAGTACCTCTGCCTCAAGGAGGGCGGCGATAGTGAGCAGCCTGATAGCCTGCATCCAGCCAGGTCACGGTGAACTCTAACCTGTGTGCAAAAAGTAAACACAAGAAGTGTGCTGTGTGACGCTGTAGAGCTGTCATTTCTCGCCCTGAAAATGGAGGATTTGATTGCTAAACTAAGACATTTTTCAAAACTGGACTTTCAGTCAAAGCAAGAAGTCATTTACAAGTAAAGGTAAGATATACTGCAATATACAGTGGCACTGGTGTTTTAAAATGGTTTTCAGCATCCTATTCGCTCCTATTCTCTCATGCTATCCTATTGGCATCGTACTGTATGTTTGTAGATCTGACTTGTGAGTCAGTGCCTCCCCAACCCCAACCCTAACTGCACGTCACTGATTTGAACTTGACATGTTGACTGTTAGTGTGTTTTTGTGTGTGTGGTGCTATCACTATCACAGTGCTAAAGGACTCTTCACATTAATAATGAGGTATATGAGTGAGACTGTTGAAAAGACACACACACACACACGGAAATGTATACATCTATACCTAAAGCTGTGCAGCAGCAATACATCCTCAATAACCTCTTCATCTTCCCCCTCCCTCTCTCTTCAGTCATTTGCTTGCTCTCTCTACCTCTCTTGCTCTAAACAGGGGCTGCATTAAAGCACTTTTGTGCCACTTTATTTAATAGGGAGTCTTTCTGGAAACGCCAATTGACTGGAAAAAAATGTGTATGTATTGAGTGTATGGGAGTGGGGTTAGAGTGGAGAGCTTTACGCCCTTCAGCTCTTCCTGGTGCCATCATCCAGATTGTATTAATGGCACCAATGAATCAAGCCCGGGAACCTTGGAGGGTGCGTTAGTGCCAGCAATGTTTCCGGAGGGAGGGATATTCCCTGAACCCCCGGTGACCTTGGAATATATAACACAAGAGCTATCCGCTCAATCATCAGCTATACGGTACTGTACATCTACCTGCATTGCAATGTTTCTAGCTCCTGGCTGGATTTAATTGGCTGTCAAAATTCTGCGTCGACTGTTGGACCTGGTTGTCACAACATAGTGTTTAATTTTTTCTGATGTGCAGGAGGAGAGAAACAAGTCAAATTCAATTTCTATGATGCGCAGGTTCAACATCAACCTGCAGGACTACATTCATGCAATGTGATATCATAGCCTGTTGTCATTTACAGGGCGTCAAACACTGCCCCGGGTTGTCTTCTGTATACCCAGCCACACAATCACCGGACTGCCACCCAGGAGAACGCAGCTCCTGACCCGTTCAAGTCTTGTACGTCAGTGTTTACAAAAGCACTTAATTTAGCCCCACCGATGATATTTTCCTAACCCTTACCATGCCTCAACCTAACCACACAGTTCTGTTTGAATTCATGTGAACCACATGTTCCCTGCGTTTAGACCCGTAGTGGAGCGTCATAGTTTGATGCGCAGAGCTACCCAGTGCATTGACGTGTGACATCAATGGGTCCTGACAAAAAGGCGGTATGTGTAGATGTACAAAGTTAGTGAGACTGCACAATCATAAAAATGTAAATATGTCATTTTGCAGCCTTGAAAAGTGATTTGAAGTGATGTCAAATATGTGACACCACTAAGTGGAAGTTTTCCAACACTTTTCAATTATAGCCTGTGAAAATCTCCTAAAATGAGGTGAATTTGCTTGTCTTGTTAGCCTGATAATCAGCCCTTTTGATTTACGACCATTTATCAGTCGCATTGTGTCCAAGTTCACCATTTTCACTTTGGAAAGTGATTAATGTAACCATTCCATGAACATGTTTTCAGTGGTTAGAGAAGCGGTTAGCATAAGTGCTTGCTAGGAGTAGTTCACTTAACATTTATCTTGTCAATCAAAGACATGTACGAGTTGGTATTTCAACTTACTTTCCGAATCAGTCCACTTATAACGTTGTGTATTGTAATTGTTTGGAATGCATTCAATGTGACATAGAAGATGATGTCCCCATTGCTAATCCCACCTACAAAGGACAATACTAGATTATATTTCAATTGCTGCAAAAATAAGGAGTGGCATAACATCATCAGTCATTTTAGCAAATGCCAAAAAAAAAAAATCTTATTTTTTATGCCATTCTGCAAATCTCTGATGCTCTGTTCTGTGGGGGCCTCTGTCATAGGGATGGACCAAACACTGTTAATCTGAAAACAATGCCAACATTGCCACCACACATACAGGCCTGGATTGAAATGGTTAATGACAAAACTTCGCTTTTATTAGTGTTTTATGCAAATGATTGTGTATTACATTGAAGACGGTGGATTGAATTTGCAATTTCAATAAACATTATTCAATTTAGTCAAAGTAAATGTGCTTGTATGCCTGTGGTGAAAAAGCATCCTGTGCCTGGAACACATCTAAATTGGAAACATAATAACATAAGATTGGAACATTGTTGCTTCAATTCAAAAGCTTGATTCCTAGTTATTCAGGCTGTCCCCATTCTGTCCCTACATAAAGCTACAAAAAGTAGTGCACTATAAAGTTTATCCACATATGTATTACTGTAGAAATTACATCCAGAGCAAAGGAAATCATATGGTTGTATAGAAGCGACAACACACAACCTTACCATGGTAGGTGGCTACCAAACCCATAAAACGACATCTACCTCATTTTATTTCCTTGTGACATTTAAAAGATATTGCAAACAATTAAGATTCCAGTTCACCCAAGACACAAGGGGGAGAAAAAGAGAGATATCTCATCTTCCATATGTTGGTGGTGAGAGAGCCTCCAGTCGGGGAAAATACCATCCTGATGACGGAAGCACACAGAATGAGCAGTTGGTGGAAAGGTCACACACACATGCACTGACACATTGATGCTCACACATGCAACAACGACATTCACTTAGGCCCATACATGGATGAATGCGCTGTGGATCGCACGCACAAACACACACACACAAAGGTCAGTATATTACCTGATGTGTATCGATGCTCCCCCAGTTGTCTCCGTCAGTTAGAGGTATCTGAAAGAGTTTTCTGTGTGCACGAGAGAGAATGTATTATTGACTTATTGAGCAACCTGCAAATGCCAATCAGTAAAAAAAAATGGTAGCTGATAAATGAAGAGGATTTTTACTCATTACACTCCACAGAATATCCTGCAGGGAAACATATTATGTCCTCATATGTATTTTTCATGCCCATATGACTCCTATTAATAGGAGGTTTAGCTTCTTCATTCTCGAGTTGCTGCTTCTGAGCTAGCCTCTGGATTTGTTCTTCTTCCAGCACCATGGAAACAATTTAGGATTAGGCAAGAAATCTACTTGGTTATGTTGGGGAAATAATCATGGATTGAGTTAAAATAGGTATGTTACTTAAGTAAGTCAACCCTTTGGAGTCTTTGGCTATTTTTAGACATATTGCCTTTATATACCACATAAAAAAGTTTACCATGTCAATGTTTGGTGTCTATTTTTCAGCACAACCTCACCAATATGACCGTTATGTTAGTTAAGTACGTTATATAGGCTATGAGACGTAAGTTATCTATTGTTGTGTTCTTTACTCAAGGACAACCAGACTTATAGAAAATAATAAAAACAACAAAGAATATTCTGCTTGGCCAACAGTGTTGGTAACGTTACTTTTAAAAAGTAATTAGTTATAGTTACTCACTACTAACTGAGTTAGTAACTGAATTACTCTATAATAAAATTAATTAGTTCCCAGGGAAAGTAACTATTTGCGTTACTGTTGAAAAAAAGTGTCTATATGTCAAAGAATTTGAATTTTTCTGCAATTTTCACAAGACAGTTGAAATCAGTAGAACAGGCAGGTACATAACCTTCAATATTTATTGCACATCAGCAAACAAGTATAATCTTTGCAACAAAAGTAAACAGTAAAAGTAAACAATCAAAAAGTATATATCAAATTAAATAAATTAAACTCTCACAACCTGAGACAAATAGTCTGAAAGACATAGGCTACTGTATTTCAAGTATTTTCTTCGTTAAAAAAGTAAACAGTCTAACAATATGGGATGCTTTTAAAGATTGAACTATAGCTCCAAGATATTAATCTACCCATCCATACACTCTTTCCAAAACACTCATCTATTCATGTATCCTTCATGTATCCGGCTAACCCAAGTAGCCTAAACATCCTACCCTTGCAAATTGCCCTTGATCATCGGAATGCTCCGGACTCGCTATTTCTGCTGCTTCTTCAAATCAGTTTGGTGTATGTGTGTGTTAATGTGAAACGTGACTCTGCCTTAACCAATGGCTTACCTGGTTGTTAACCCACCCTGTCTCCTCGCTAGCAGTTTGTGTGTGGAGCATGGAGCCAGGGTTGTGTTGGGATTATGCTCTTGATTCATTCAATTCGTAGTTACACACCGCATTTAATGTTCAGTAACAGTAACAGTGTTGTAACGGCGGAAACAGTAACAGTGTTGTAACGGCGGAAACAGTAAAAAGTTAGATTACCCCGTTAATGGAAAAATAACGACATTAGTAACACCCAACACTGTTGGCCAAGGACTCTCTCTGGGGTCAGAAATAAAAGTAATCCTGGCTTTCAGCCAAGCTGTTGCCCCCCCCGAGCCAGCAGGAGCGCCGAGCCCTCCCTTCAAAAAGGATTTATACAGCAATAATGTTCATAGGGTTGTTGTGATTGGTTCAGAATGTTGCTGAGGCAGTTCCTAGTTCAGGCTTTAGAATGTCCATCACTCCCAGACAGCCTCTCATTCGTTCATGAGTTTAATCCTCCTCCCCCTGGTCACACAGTTCCTCCAGTGAACCGCCAGTTCCTGTACAAAGAACACGCCCTACTCTGTAGCATCTACTTCCTGGGGAAGACCTCCTCTCATCTTACTGCACTCGCTTTAAACCTGGAGCTTATCTGCAACAGTGTTTAATTTTGCCATCTGTGTTAATTTGATAATAATCTGAAAGCATTAATTATACTGTGACAAAAAACACTTAATGTTTAACAATCCCCACAGTATATTACACAGTTTAACTTACGTATGTAAGTGAAAAAAGTCAATGTGGACTTCAGGTTTTACATAGGACATGGACAGCGGTCCCCTGGGTGGATGTCCTGTATTTGTCTAACCCATCCATACTGTAAAACTGGGCTTTGTTGAACCATGGAATACGTATGTAACACATCCTAATTTACTTTCCTTTGGCACTGTTTGTGTGGCGGTCGTGGTCATGTCACATATTTCTGTGATATCAGGCTGTCCCAAACTGTATTCTGTAAACTTTTGTTATGCTATGCTATTCCTGTAAAGAGTTACAATCTCACAGATGTCAGTGATGAGGGAAATGACGTTGGTCCTTGCCGTCATTTGCCTCTGAGCTGATGACCAAAAGAATGATCCAGAAAGAATCTGCTTGTTGTTTTTTTTATCTCCCTGGAATATAGCGTAACTTTAGTTCCTTTCCTCTTGGCAGTAGTCTTTTGTTGTTTTCTACAACGTCTCCTGCTGAGCTTTATACAAAAAGACGTTGCCTGTATCCAGCCTCTGAGTCATTTCTCTGCTTGGTTCCAAAATGCACGTTACTTATGTTAGGCAAAAATAAACCCACATTAGCACAACAGACCACAGACTGGGATGTGCAGGAATCCGACCCCAACAGAGACAAGACTGTACAGTGTGCTGTCAATCAGAGCATTAACCCTTGCATGGGTTTGTTACCAAAACATCCTTAACACCCTGTTTTTTTTGGAGCCATTACTGATGTTTCACAGATTAAGCAACAGATTCAATATTATAACCATATCCGCCAACACTCCTGATTCAACAATCCAGCAATTTCATAGGGATCTACAAATCAGTGTGTGTTTCTCGTATGTTTCTGTTTCTTCTCTATGTGTTGCCAAATCAGATTGGAGGTTAGTTTGAGCTCCTTCAAACATTACCATGCACATTAGGCTTAATTTCGTGGAACCAAGCAGCTCACTCTTGAGCATGTGTCGTCAAATGAGCCTGCCTGACTGCATTCACTCAGCCTCTGCTCTAAGTTTGACATGTTTACTCTTGACAATCTTCTTTTGTACATTTTGTAGGCTTTTCTACTGTTATTTTGAGTTATAAATTTAAGCCAATTAAGGGTATTTCGACTCACATCCTTGTATTTATTCTACTCATCTGTAATGTAGGGCTATTATATGGGGGCGAGGGCGTTGAGGGTAGGCCATTTGCCCAAACCCCAGAAAATCTCCCTCTTTTTCACAGCCTAATGTTGGCAGGTATGATTGTAGCATAAATCCTTTCAACAACATAAGCCCTATTTGCATATGACATATAGTTTTACATAAAAATCCCACCACAATTGATCTACCATATTTCTCCAAAAATAGAGTATGTGTGATAATATTATTCAAGTGCAAAATGTTTTTTATGTTTCTTCTGCACCTTTTTTCTGCCTCTTTCTGGAGGCTACATTGGCAAATTATAAATGAAAGTTTTGATGGCATTCAGGCTGCAGAATCTTGAGGCTAATCTCTCTACACAGCATGGAGACCCATTTGCAGAAAGAGCAAGCTCAAATCCATCAGAAAGGCTTAAGATGATGAGATGGATGATATGCATGGCAGTCTGTGGTAAGGAACATTTCCTATCTTTCAACAGTTATTAGACCACCATAGAATTCTTATAAGGCTTTCTTTAAATGTAGTCTGACGTGGCGTCTTATCCTGCAAGTTGTCATTATCGACTTTGCTCCTAAGATCCCTTTGCTCGTCTGACACGACAAATGAAAGTGATTCTATTTCTGTATGCTTTGTTGCTTTGCGTCTGAAAAGTGATTTACAAGTTTGCATTTACAACCTTTTTCTGTCAAGTTAGTAATTAAAAAAAACACACCTCCTTGGACCTTTAAGGAGGTTTTCCTCTTAATCTCATTCTGACAATTGGCTTGTGCCAGATATGTCTCTTGATGAGTTTAGAGCCCTGAAACAGAGTGGAACAAAGTGTGAAGTCTGTGTGTGTTTAACTAAATACTTCAGGTCCATTAGGGAAAATAAACGCTCTGAAAGCAGAAAAAAATTGAAGTTGGTTCAAAATTACTGCCGAGATTTGCCATCTGAAAATTACCATACAGATTTACTTTCTGGTAATTGCTTGGTGTTGTTGCCGTTGTGTTTGTGCGTGCGTCCAGTGCACTTCAGAAGTCTGTTCTTCATTGCATATGTTAGTGTATGTGTATGCATGTCTGTGTGTGCATATTTCTCTGAGGTCATACCTCTGTGGCATCAGTCTCCAGACACCAGTAGGCTGTAATTGTCTGCGTGTATGTCTTTGTGTGTCTGTGTGTGTGTCTTTCAGCCAGAGCTTAATTGAATAGGAGGTAAAGGCCATGGTATTACCCTATAGTGCAGGCTCTAAATGTGGCCTCACTGGTATGGAACCGAGGGGAAATCGAGTTGAGGAACACAGCGAAAGAAAGGGAACGAGGGCGAGATGACTATAAATTTGACATTCCTCCGAGAGCTTGAATAGAGAGACCGACAAAGAAAGAGAGCGTAGCTAAATGCGGGCTCCCCAATGAGACGGAACGAGTTTTGGAGAGAGAAAATGGGAGCGTTGAAAAGGGAGGGAGAGAGACTTTATCTAAATGTGTCTCTCCCCAGTGAGAGGACTCAGAGACCAGGGGACCTGTCCTTGGTTCTGAATAAGCCTCTGGCAGGGAACCAAGTCAAGCAGTTAGCATTGAGCACATCGCACAGGGCTGAGTGTTCATACACTTCCACTCTGTCATTGTCTCTTTCTCCCTCCCCGTCTTTTAATCCCCCATCAGCCCGTCTGTGTTTGTCATACAGAGGTGACAGGAGCAGTTAGTGCAGCGTACAGAATACAGCTGAAGGCATCACCTCTCTATCAGGGTAGGTCCAGGTTTATTTGGTGTTCTGACATGCTTGTCTTTTAATCAGGTGTATCATTACCTTGACAAAATAACTCACATTAAAGTGAAATTACCAGCATAAAATCATCCGAGGGTCCTTTCGGTAAATTCGGTTATCAAATAAATTAGCGAAACCGGAGTTTATTAAAAGACTGTTTTGAAATACTTACTTGCAGGCCCCGGCACCAGCTAGTCTTTTAGTGAAAGTCCATTCAGGTCAGTTTCCAAATGCAATTCAAAAGGAAGGAACCCATTGATGCTTTGTTTTATGTGTAGGGACTCTTATCATGCTACTGCAGAGGTTTAGTGTTATTTTTAGCAATATAAGTGGTTAAAAAAGCCGTTTTAATGCCTTTACCGTACTGCCCCAAGCTAATTATTGTTAGCCACTGCTGGCTGTTAAAAACTCTCCATGATTTCTCTGTTAATTGTTCATATAAAGAAAATTGTCATGATGACTTATTTGACGACCGAATTTGCCAAAAAAAGACCCTGGGATACTTGTAAAGCCGGAATTTCACTCTATGGTCCCCTTACTTTGTCTCTCTCAAATTTTCCCCCGCATCTCATGGTCTTCAAATTTTCTTAACACCCACCAGGGTCGCTGGTGAGCTAGTTCACTTCACATTGTGTGTTAAAATGAAAAAATTTTAAATACTGACATCAAGTAGCGTTAGATTGATTAAATTCTACCCCAATTACATTGTTCAGTTACGCGCGACACCTGCAGAAGGGCACGTCCATTATATCCAATTGAAGCCGCTATATGGGCCATGGAAGCTTGATTTTTACGCGGCTCATCTATTGTCTTCTCTCTACACTACGGTGAACTCCAACAGGTAAAAACTACAACTGCGTACAATCTGTTTAAAAAATTATTAAGATACATATTTCATTGTACCAGAGGGCAACTTCAAAAGTTCAAAACAAGAACCAACGGCATTAAAATACAATGTCTCACAGGGACGCTGGCAAGACCAACATGGAGTCTGGAGTCTGTGTAGAAGGTAAATCTCCCTGCTGCACCCAGTCTACATATGCTGCATGTCTGCATGTACTGTATTGTGGCTGTGACTGAAATCATGAGGACCAAAGCATGATTCGTTCAGATTTAGTGGAAGGGTAAATAAATGAGAAACATGCCGACTCCCTACCTGATTGGTGGTCTGAAACCCCGAACATGGGTCCATTCCTTGATTATTTAAGTACCTTTTGGTCCGTAAGTGTCCACCACTCAAAAAAATTAAAAGGGTTTTATGTGACGTGTTGGGATGAGGACAGATTAGACAAATTATTCATGGTAAATTTGAAAAATGGCACCCCCATCAATGGATTACCTGCTCTACCTGCTGAGTGGGCTGGCTTTGTGATTGGCTTCAGCCCAGACAAGCTTAAGGTAATAGTGGAGAGGAGAGCAAGGACCAAGTTGAAAGCAGTCCTTCTCTATTAAAACCACCCACTCCACAAGGAGCTCAAAAGCTCATTTAGTGAGCGAATAGTGATGCCTCAGTGCTCTACTGAACAAATCAGACACTCCTTCGTTCCTGCAGCAGTCAGATTGTTCAACAGCGATCGCTAACTAATGGATGCTTGTTACTTTTACCTTCTGGAGGAGTATATTTATTTATTCACGTTTTTATCAAGTTTTCTCTTGTGTTGAGTACTCTGCCGTATATTATGTCTTAATTATTTAATCATGTCGAAACTAACCTAACTCTTGCCAGATGAATTTCGTTCCGCCTTGCTTCACTCATCCATCTGGGATCACTCCATAGCAAAGTGATTTCAGGAGGCTGGGCCTTATCAAAAATCCTTGCATATGACTGGATAAACCACTTGTCCATCATCTTTATTGATGTGCTACTTCAAACACTTACATCAAAACCAACCCATGACGTTGATAAGAACGACGCAGGGAAAAGCCAAAACAGAACAGGCGACATGGTTTCCACCAACAAAAGCCTTCAGAGTCATTCTCTGGTTTTCTTTTAAAGAAGAAATATTCGCTAGATTGGACAACACGGATGAAATAGTAGCATCTATGTTGAAGTCTGCTGCCTCGATAGGGGCCGCCAGTGTTGTCTGAATCCAAACAGTCGTTTCTCTGCTACGTCACATCTATAAAACCCTGCCCGGCGGTCCTTATTGGCTAGACCATTTTTCACAGACCCTGATATCCCTCTGCAAACAAGCGATCCCAGATGGATGAGTGGAGCTAGGCGGTGTCAAGACGGAAGCAAGGCGGAACGAAAGTTATCTGACGAGAGTCAGGTTATGTCGAAACAGCTGTGCAGTGGAACTGTATATATTGTATACTGGTGGCAAAGTATTTTCCCCTTGGGGATTAATAAAGTTTTTCTGATCTTATTTATACTCTAATCTAATCTGAGTGGGTCTACTCTCCCTATACTTTATATCTTTCACTATACTGGAGGATTCTTTCAACCTACTGTCCAAAATATTCAGATTTTAGGTCGATTTGCATTGAAAAAACAGGCCCTTACTCATTTTGAGACATGATGCAATCTGTCTGTGCCACAGATAAATCAAGTACACAGGGATTTGCGAGTGACAAAATCTGACCATGTCAAAACACTAACTTTTAGTCTTAAATTTGCTGTAGTTCCAGTTAAACTGAGGGACATGGCAGGATATGAAGATGAACAGTTTCAAGCTGTACGCAAGCACAGCCAATTTTACCCAGCTTTGGCTGTGTATCACTGCACTGTATTTTGATATACACATATTTTACGTCATTGTTTTATAAGATAACTGTCTACCAATGCGGAAGAAGTCTTTCCCATTAAGTATTAGTTGGCCTCAGGTGCTTTTGTGATGGCTACATTTAACCTCCCAAAACAACCTGACCTGCTTGAGTGTAATTACACATAGACTCTCTGACTGATGAATGTGCTGTCTGTTCTTTCAACCTTGGACAGTCTTTCTGTCCGTTTTCCATCCATCCTGTTCGGAGATACAGCGTGTGTTAATGTCTTTATGTCTGAGGCTGAATTTTTAAATCTGATTGCTTTCGGCAAAATTGATCAAGAAATCCAGCTCTCGACTGTATGCCAAATGGCACTATCACAGAGGACGGAAAAGTTTGGAGCAATTCAACTGACAACCGGGAACAACGCAAACCCATTCCCCCTGTCAAATCGGACATGATTTGATTTCATGCTTCCCACAAAGAGAAAACACTCTTAAAAGGTCACCTGTGTTTGCAACCAAGAGATGGCATTTCCATAGATATTCTGACATGTTCCATGAAACCCTTTCCACTGTATAGGTTAAACAGAAAATATGAGTTATTTTACCAGAGGCAATGCATAATAAGAAACTCCAGTTGTGCAATATAATCATTTTTACAGTAGCAACTTTGCCACACTATCTCGTTATACACGCACCGTATTGTGTAGAAGTAACCCGTTTCTCATTAGCGTACTTGGAAATGCCACGGTTGGGCCTTTGCTGATACATCTGCTCCCTCTCTATAGTTGAAAGCCTCAGGCTACGAGCGTGAAGGCAGCACCAGACTCTCCTGTTAAGTTTAAATAGATGAGGATAAAACAACAATGATGAACAGGACTGCTTTAGTGACTCTTGCACTCCTGCACTTTAATAGGAACAAACAGCTAAAAAAATAAATTATACTTTGTGCGGGCACACTTCTACACAAAAGGCACAATTGCTTTGATTTGACACAAGTTGATTTGAAGATTGACTTTGAGGTTATTCGACAAAAATAAATTATGCTCCATGCTCTAAGTTTAATGAAACCTACGGTAGACCGACCTGTTGAGATTAGCCCTGTTCTCATCACCCAGCTGTAGCAATGCTCCCCAGACAATCCAGAAAAAGTATTAACCGGCCCAAACCGAAGCATCTACCCCACTCTGCTTCATCTGTTTTCCATGAAAGCAATATTTCTCTTCAGTATGATACTGACATGGTATTTAATACTGACACAATGTGATAGTATTGATGTCTTAGATATCTGAAGTCAAACTGCCAGTCTCAGTTGATGGGATTAGCCCAGTTTTCATCATTGTGAATTGAATTCTTTTTTTTTCTTCATTAAGGTAAGTGCATTATATAAAACCTTTCTGTTATTCTGAGAAAATCTGCTGAAAGTGCATGCTCCCTCCCAGCAGTGCCTCACACATTCATACAGCTGTAAACGTTCTCCCGTGGGAGCTGCAGAATACAACCACTGTCCTCACTGTCAGCAACTGAGCAGCACTACAGAGGCACTTCAGGGAGAGGACACAGTAAAATGTTCCTGAGATGAGCATATTATTATTTTAATTAAATAAGTAGAATCAAGCATTTCCCTGTCAACTTAAAAGGCAGAATATGGAGAATGAGCAGAACACCGCCATCTAGTGTCTTAAGATCGTAGT
Source organism: Echiichthys vipera (assembly GCF_963691815.1). NCBI lineage: Eukaryota > Metazoa > Chordata > Actinopteri > Perciformes > Trachinidae > Echiichthys > Echiichthys vipera. Next base: position 27,195,374 of record NC_139831.1, read on the forward strand.
CGAAACAACAAAAAATAATTCCAGCAGTCTTGTTGCCATGTTCGTTTGCTGGGTGTGTCAAGCGATCAGCCTGCACCATGTCCAGTGATGAATCATACAGGGTAACGACTAATTTGGACTTATCAATTAATTCCTAACAGTATTTAACGTAGCCTAACAACAGACAACCCTGGCAACCTGCAAAGCCCAACGCTATTGGCTGGTTCAATGTAAACAGAACATGACAGAAAGTCATTGTCAAAACCGTCAAAAAAACAATTTAAATATTAATTCAGACTAAATATATTGTTTTGAAAAGCAATACTTTCATTCTGTAACCCTCAAAATGCCCGTAGGTGTAATTTAAATATATATATATATATATAGCTTTTAATAAAGATTCTACATATTCAACCATTAATTGTAACGGGTTTGGTTGGGACCCAATAGCAGCACAAATACAGGCAGGTATCGTTGGTAGCAAACTTTATTGGTTTGATGCAGGGAATAATCAGTCACACCGCTGCAGGTAGCCACAGAGGAGACTTGAGTTACACTCACTCTGAAGAGCTGAACCAGGTAACCGCCAGTTAGCCACAGGAGCCGACAGGCAGAATCCAGAAGGGGACAGGCGAGGATCGTGGTCAGGGATGGAAGGCTGAGGTGGTTTCCAGGAGATCGGTCAGGCAGGATAGTCAGAGGCAGGCTGGGTCAAAACCGGGAGATCAGGCAGAGTAACGCTGGAGAGTCTGGTGCAAGCATCGAGAACAATCTGGCAATGAGTGAGTGTGGAGTTGGGGCTTAAATGCAGCCAGAGCAGAGAGCACAGGTGAGTGGAGTTTGCTTGATGAGGGGGGTGTGTCTGATTGACAGATTGAAGCAGGTGCAGAGTGTGAGGCAGAGATGAGCTGTGACAGAACCCCTCCCTTAAGGGGCGACTCCTGGCGACCCAAACAAACCAATGCAGAGCCGGGTGGGTGGAGGGGGTCCGGAGGAGGGTTAATATTTGTCAGAGACGTCCACCTCCATCCCGTCATCCCTGACTGTAGGGAATGCGTCATCTGCATCCGAGGGTGGGTTATCGGACTCATCATCCAATTGTTCAGATCGATGGAGTGGCCGGGAAGGTGGAGTCCGTGGTCTGGGGAGGTAACTGGTTCTGGCGGGTTGATCGGGGTGACGCTGATGAAAGTCCCTGACAAGGTGGCGATCCAATATGTGTCTGGCAGGAACCCAGGATCTCTCCTCGGGGCCGTATCCCTCCCAATCCACCAGGTATTGGAGCCCCCTCCCACGTCGGCGGGACTGCAGGAGACGACGGACCGTGTAGGTGAGGCCTCCGTCAATGAAACGAGGAGATGGGATGGCGGGGACCAGGGCACTCTCTCGAACCGGTTTGATTCTGGAGACGTGGAAGGTGGGATGAACACGCATAGATCTGGGGAGTTTGAGTCTCACCGCTGCGGGATTGATGATTTTGATCACCTCGAAGGGACCAATGAAGCGAGGAGCCAGCTTCTTTGACTCCACCCTCAGGGGAAGGTCACGGGTGGAGAGCCAAACCCTTTGACCAAGCTGATATTCTGGAGCCTGGGAGCGGTGGCGGTTAGAGGCAGAGGCATAGCGTCCAGCGGCTTTGAGGAGGGCAGCTCAAGCTCGGATCCAGGTCCTGCGGCAGCGGTGGATGAAGGCCTGGACGGATGGACAAGAAGTCTCTCTCTCCAGGGTCGGGAACAGAGGTGGTTGGTAGCCATAGACGCACTGGAAGGGAGAGAGGCCTGTGGCGGAACTGGTCAGGGTGTTGCGCGAGTATTCCACCCACAGGAGCTGTTCGGACCAAGATGAGGGGGATTGGGATGACATGCAGCGGAGTGCCGTCTCCATCTCCTGATTTTTGCGTTCCGTCTGACCGTTAGTCTCTCATCAGGATACCATCCCCAGTCTGACAGTGGCCCCCAGGAGTGAGCAGAATTCTCTCCAGAAAACAGAGGCGAACTGGGGGCCCCGATCAGAAACCACGTCTACTGGGATGCCATGGAGGCGGACAACATGTTTAAGCAACAGTCTTGCAGTCCCTTTGGCAGGGGCACAAAGTGGGCCATCTTGCTGAACCGGTCCATCACCGTCAAAATGGTGGTGTTGCCGTTGAACGGTGGTAGACCGGTGACGAAGTCCACGGAGATGTGTGACCATGGACGATGAGGTATTGGTAGTGGGTGCAGAAGACCAGCAGGAGCTTGGAGTGTGGGTTTATGTTGGTTGCAGGTGGGGCAGGCGTTGACGAAGCTCTGTGTATCTTCGGCCAGAGTGGACCACCAGAAGCGACGCTGCACAACTTCCTTCGTCCGCTGGATCCCAGGGTGACAGGTGAGGTTGGAGCTGTGAGCCCACTGGAGGACCTCGGACCGGAGGTCAGGTGGAACATACAGACGTTCTGGTGGACAGGAACTGGGTCCAGGCTGGTCCTGGATGGCAGCTCTGACCCTCTCTTCCACCTCCCAGGTAAGTGTGGCGATGAGGCGTGAATCTGGGAGAATGGTTTCAGGCTCTCGAGCCTCCTTCTCCTCCTGAAACTGCCGAGACAAGGCATCAGGCTTGACGTTGCGGGACCCCGGCCGATATGAGAGGGAGAAGTTGAATCTGGTGAGGAAGAGAGACCACCGGGCCTGGCGGGAGTTCAGTCTCTTGGCTGAATGGATGTTCTCCAGGTTCTTGTGGTCCGTCCACACCAGGAACGGCAGTTTGGTCCCTCTAACCAGTGACGCCACTCCTCCAAAGCCAACTTCACTGCTAGTAGCTCCCTGTTACCAATATCATAGTTTCTTTCGGCCGGGGTCAACCGCCTGGAGAAGAAGGCACAGGGGTGAAGCTTCTGATTGATGGCGGCCCTCTGAGACAGGACAGCCCCTACTCCCACGTCGGAGGAATTGTCGTTCGGTGTCAGGCATTACGAGGATGGGGGCTGTTGTAAAACGTGTCTTCAGGAGGAGTGGATGACGAGGAGAGGGCAGGATATGGAACTGGATAGTCTCATGGTGGTTGCCAGACAGGAGCATGTGGATGGGCACTGTCTGGTGGGTGACAGTTCCCAGGAGGTGACCGTCCAGGGCATTGGCGGGAGCAGGAACTGGCAGACGAATTCGACCAACGCCTAGCTGAAGTGCTAGGTTGCTATCGATGATGTTAGCGTCTGAACCAGAGTCTATGAGTGTGGCAAAAGTCTGAGAGCCTTGGGGTAGCAGTAGTTGAACCTGGCACAGGGGACGTGAAGCGAAGGAGGGTTTAGAGGTGTGACTCACCAGGACCTCCTTCCTCACTGGTGAGCCTGACCTTTTACTGGACAGCTGGAAACGAAGTGTCCGTGCTCCCCACAGTAGAGGCAGAGGTTTCCTATGCGGTGCCTCTCTCTCTCGTGGGGTTAGGCTGGCCCGGCCAATCTGCATGGGTTCAGAATCCCTCCCCAGTGTGCTGGGGAGCGGAGTTAGTGACCTGGCAGGAGCTGGAGAACGAGGAGTCGGAAGCCCCTCCCCTCGTCCCTGACGTCTCTCTCGGTGTCTGGCTTGAATCCGTCTGTCCACACGAGAAGCCAGCTCGATGATATTGTCGAGAGAGGCAGGAAGGTCGTAGGACACCAGCTCATCTTTGATGTAGTCGGCCAGTCCAAGCAGGAAAGCATCCACCTGAGCCGCCTGGTTCCACTCGCTCCGCCGAGCCCGGATGCGGAAGTCAATGGCGTAGTCAGTCACCGAGCAGCCTCCCTGTCTGAGACCCAGAAGACCCCCAGAAGCATCGGGACCTCTGGATGCTACACCAAACACCTTGCGAAGCTCGGTGGAGAAGGCGTTGAAGGATAGGCAAGCAGGTGTGTGGCGTTCCCACTCGGCTGTTCCCCACAGCCGAGCGCGACCAGTCAGGTTATTTATTGTGAACGCCACCCTTGCTTCCTCGGAGGCGAAGGTGTGAGGTTGCAGAGCAAAGAGGATTGAACAGTTTGTGATAAATGGATTGCAACCCTCTGGATCCCCCGGCGTAGCGTTCTGAGACTCCCACTCGAGGCTCAAGGACGGGACCAGGATATACCGGAGCTGGTGGAGGAGGATGACTCGCGGGAGCTGGCAGAGGGATGGACTGGGCGAGTGCAACGGTGAGTTTTGAACCTGGGCGGATAGCGTGGCTAGCGCTTGCTCTTGGTTAGCTGCTGATACCTGAATGTTAGCCGTGGTGGAGGCTAACATCACCTCTTGGTGCTGGAGCTGGGTCTCCACCCGGTCTAGGCGAGCCAGTGGATCCTGGTTGTGCGCTGGGTCCACACTCATGGCCAGATTGTACAATCTGGCCATGAGTGTGTAACGGGTTTGGTTGGGACCGAATAGCAGCACAAATACAGGCAGGTATCGTTGGTAACAAACTTTATTGGTTTGATGCAGGGAATAATCAGAGTCACGCCGCTGCAGGTAGCCACAGAGGAGACTTGAGTTACACTCACTCTGAAGAGCTGAACCAGGTAACCGCCAGTTAGGCACAGGAGCCGACAGGCGGAATCCAGAAGGGGACAGGCGAGGATCTTGGTCAGGGACGGAAGGCTGAGGTGGTTTCCAGGAGATCGGTCAGGCAGGATAGTCAGAGGCAGGCTGGGTCGAAACCGGGAGATCAGGCAGAGTAACGCTGGAGAGTCTGGTGCAAGCATCGAGAACAATCTGGCAATGAGTGAGTGTGGAGTTGGGGCTTAAATGCAGCCAGAGCAGAGAGCACAGGTGAGTGGAGTTTGCTTGATGAGGGGGGTGTGTCTGATTGACAGATTGAAGCAGGTGCAGAGTGTGAGGCAGAGATGAGCTGTGATATTAATCCTACCTAGCCCCACTTTGCAACAGCTTATGTATGCGCCTAAAAAAGACCTGAACTATTTATTGGTCCCTCCAGACCCAACCTGGGTTCCTTTAGACTGAGGCTATATTTTGTTTTTCTCTCTGCAAAACAGGTTTTAAAAGTCAACAGCTGAGACACAGCGCCATTTCCACCTGTGTCTATCATGTGTCCTCAGCTGACCACTAATTTTTCAGTACTGCCTACACCACTTCCGCTAGATGGTCAAAGGGCCCCGGGCGTCGGTAAAGCTGGAAATATAGCTGTCAACAGTACCCAATACATCTCCTTCCATAGGGCAAAACGTTTACAGTACAAAAGATATGTAGTCAGATGCATCACAGACCACCTCTGCAAGTGTTTTGAGTAATCAGATCAGATCAAGCATTTCCCCCTTGTGATCCAGTCACCCAAGATGCATTTTAAAACCAAATGTGAAAGGGTCAAAGTTTTGTGCTTACTTTGGAAAGGGAATGCTCACCCCATTACACAGTGCCCCCCCTGCACAAGCATGCATTACTTCTACCAGCCAGAGGTTTACAGGTAATACACATGTAATCTTTTCCAAATATCATATATCGTCTTTGCCAGCTGTGTTGTGGGGAAATGGGGCTGTACTTTTTCATGAAACTATGTCTCGGGACATATCTGTTTGGAATTATTTTTATTAAATTTGTTGTGTTGACTTGATTTGAATAGCCTCTCTTTTGTCTTCATATAGAGCTTGGGCTGGGCTGTCCCAATGGGGCAGTGTAAGGTAATATTGGGCTATACAAATAAACTTAACTTGACACTGTGCAGCTTCAAATGATGATTCCAGCTTATTACAACTCTATTTGGTTTAATATGGTGTAATGACATTGTGGCTTTGTTGTTAATATATAAAGGCAGTGTTTTCTTTCTGAGTTACTCTCCTCTATCAAACCTTGTTAAACATGTAAACACTACGTAATGTATCCATGCATTGTGTGCATTAAAGGTGGTGTACTCAAAATACTAAAGAAAAAGTTGCCTTTACACTGAACAATCCCCAAATAGTACCTCACCGACTCATACCGACGTGTTGCGACGGTATCAGGACAGTATCTTGTAACCTTAGCTAAATCCAGTGGCATTGCCAACACTTGCAGTTTAACAGTTAAGGTCTACTGCTACTTTGACTTTGAAGTGCATGCAGGAAGTACCATTAATAGTATTAGCTGAATCTTTACATATCGAAATCAAAGCAGAGGCGTAAACTGCATTTAGCCGAATGTGGATCTGTCACATCTGGTCGGCACCAGATCAGATTAATAAAGTCTGTATCGGTGCCAATTGCGATCAAATTAATCAGAGGTTTGCATCCTAATTTTAAATAAGCCAGCATTTCAGTTAGATTATCTGAACAACATTATCTGAGGTAAATCCCAAAAGCAAGCAAACTATGGAAAGCCCTGGCGTGCACACTGGCCAAATTGTTGAAAAATGCATGCTAGTGGCGAGGATGCGCTATATGTGCTCTTTTTTTCCCTTTTCGCCCCTGCCCTTCAAAAAGCCTGTGTACGCCACTGACGGCAAGTACCCAAGGTCAAAAACTAAATCGTGATGGATGTAAACATTGCATAGTTTAAGTAAATATTATAATAGGATTTATTTTGTGAAAGGTCTTCACATTCCCAGATCTCTTAATTACTATGGTCAGTGTTATTCTAATTTTACCGATCGGGATGATGGCCAGACCACAAAAATGTGGTCAGAAGAGATGCAAAGTTTTGAGGAGACAAATATAGAAACCCAATTATTCCAAAAAGCTTTCAAAAAGGTCTCCTATGTGAATGTGGCCTGAGGCTACAGTTTCCCCTGTTGACATTTCACTTGACCTTTTGTCACTGGGAGAACATTGCCTGTGGTGATTTATACTGTGGAATTGTATGTCTTTTTACACAATTTTGATGTATTTTCCGCTGCGTCACGTACACTGGCCTGCACTTGGGGAGAGAAGTGAAAGAAGTGATAAAGCTGAACTCTTTAATACTTCCCATAGCCCTGACAGACACGTTCATGTTTTACAACTCAGAAATCAGATTGTCACTAAGAGTTCCTACTCTTGTGTTATTATCCATCTTGCCATCACACTGCAGTAAACTCGTTGAAACTTGACAGCAGGAATACCCCACAGAGTCTCTCCAGTCAAGTGTGAGCAATCTGGCATTAATGCCAGTGTATTTTGACATTTCCAAAGGCATTGTAAATGCGATTCTCAAGTCCTGATATAGCATTTTATTTTAACATGACTGACATCAGGGGCATGTGAAACAGACACTTTATACAAGCCTGCTTCTGAACTCAAAGTGCTTCTTGACACGTGCCTGTGGGATATTAACCAGACACTTGAGTAAACCAGTTGCAGCTACTGGCCAGCCCTTTAGCTCCAAAATCCTTCCTTTTCTGAAAGTATGAAAAACACTAAGTTTTCTCCCTCTGCAAAACTATAGTCAAAAGTGCCATTTGACCTTTCACAGTGCTGGGATTAACCCACTTTCCATCATGCAGAGAAGTCACATGGATTTGACCGTTATACCCGCCAGAGTCTCTACTGAATGTGAACTGGACTGACCTCTTTGCTTTAAAATATCTGCTTTTGAGGAACCAAAGGGAATCTGACAATAAGATGTATGTATTTTGATATGAACCAAGGATTTTGGAATAGCTCTGAGACCTCTTGGTTCAGTTTCAACATTTATACACGCTGAAAAACTATGATTCATTTTCTTGTTTGCTCTTTATATAAGAAGTGTAATATTATGAATGAGTCCTCATATCTAGACAACAACCTAAATGACAACAGAAGTTATAAGTGCCTTCCCCAATGGTTCGCATGACTGTTCCAATCATGGTTAAAATGCAGATGTTGACTGTTTGTGGGATATGGTACAAACTATGGCCTGTGGTGTCCAACTCACTCACTTTTTATATGGATGCATTATTAGAACAGGAGGCTTTGAGTTAAATAACTCAATAACGTCAGCATGCTAACAAGCTCACACTGGCACTCACTCCCTGCATGCGACTGTGGGAACCTTAAGCAGCCCGCAGACTGCAACACCCACAGTGTAAAGAGTGCTAAAGCACGTCCTTCAAAGCAAATTTGGAAGTGTTAATTCAATTCCCTGGGCGTTAAATTCAACACTTTCAAAGTATCTGTATTGGTCCACTCTAAATCGAGTTAAAACAGCACTTTTGAAAGTGTTAAAGAGTTAACACTGTGACAGAGTTGGAACAACACTTTCAATAGTTGAAATTTAACACACATCAATGTTGAATTTACCTAACACTAGTGTTTAGTGTCAAAAGTTAACACTATCAGTGTGTTTTTTACAACACTGAATAAGGTTCAAATTATCACACTCTTCCCTCTTTGTAGCTCATTCACCTCACAGAACTTTTCCACCGGCCCCTCCCTCTACTCACCTGCCCGCCTGCCTGCTACTCCCTCCTCATCAGCCAAACTCTCTTCACCTGTTGCACTCAGCTGCCTCTGATCACCATTTAACCCAGTTTATAGACCCTCCTCACTGTTCACTTACTGCCAGATTGTTCTCAGCTCTCATGCAAGACTCTCCAGTGATTTCCAGGCTGCCTACATGGTCGCTACCCTGCCCGTCTGCCCCTGCCCCTGACCATCACCATCACCATCAGCATCCTGTCCCGTCGTCTCTGTCCCCGACCATGACCTTTGTCCAGTCCCTCCGGGTTTCTGTCTGCCTCTCTCCTGAGCTGTTTGGTGAGTCCCTGCAACAGCTCATCTACTCCCTGCCTGGCCTCGACTCCCCTTTCGCCTGTCCCTAATTGTTGAATAAAGTTCATTACCAACTGAACCTGCCTGATTCTGTGCTGAATTTGGGTCCGAAACTATACCCGTTACATCAAATCATATTAACCCTGTGGAGAGTGTTATACTCAACATAGAATTATTTTATTCATCGACCCTCTTGTGCAAAAGGAACACTAATGCACCCATCAAAACAAATATAACAATCATGCTAACCACATGGTGGCTTTGTCATGGTCACGGTACAGACAGCACTCTGTGAGACTTATCAACTTAAATATATGCTGTGTTTCATTTACTTACACAAAGATACTCGGTTGAGTGAAATGAAAAGAAAGTTGTCGGATATGTTGGAATTCTGGGAGCAACTATGTTAGATTTACATCGATCATCTGAAACCATGCATGTACAGTATAACACCACATGTGTAATAGTTTTACAGTAGGTGCAATACAATCTTTAATGTGCAAGTCATAGTTCATGTGCATATTTATATATAAGTGAAAGGTGTATATACTGTGTAAATAACTTATATTTTTGCATGTATATCGTTTGTTTTTATTTTATCGTTTTTAAAATCACTTTCCCTCTTGCTTTTCTAAACTCTTGAGATGCTGTAATGTGTATTTGGGTTTTCCCCAGTGTGGGATAATCAAAGTTTTGTATTGGGGATGGGTGTCACAAAAGCTGATAGAATTCAACATCTAGGATCTGTACATATTTGTACAGTCCATCTATTAGATATTTCACATAATTAAAAATGTTAACCTGCCTGGTGGTGCTGGATGAAATTTCTGTGGGACATCAAAGTCACTGAACAAAATGGGGGGTATTTATGTATTTAATTCAAGTGAAAATGTGTGGCACTTGAAAGGGTGAGTTTGTTATGCTTTGTGCGGTTTAAATTAGCCAGAGTACCAATGCCCTTTACTTTCCAATGAAGTACAGTTCTATAAATAAGGTATCCAGATTGCCAGTATGAGTATTAACTACTAATGCCTGTCACACACCACATGAGAATCAAGCTGATTTTGGGCCCAATTCCCCAACCAGAAACTCATTAACAAAGCCCTGATTTTATTTGCTGCTTCTAAAGAGTATCTTGTCAGTCTCCGGTTGTTTTGAGGTTTATTTAGAGTGTTTTTTACATCCACAATCATGCCGCCACCATGACTTAATCCATATATTGGTCCTCTTGAATTTTCTCTACAAGGAGTACCTGGTATAAGACAAAACTGTTAACTAGTTTAACTCCCTTCACATCTTCAGTGAACTCATTCGAGTGGGTGGACTCTCTGGTCTGGACCAAGGCAAGCAATAATGTGTGTTTACTCTAAAGTCACATTTGATCGCGCAGGATTTCCACTACAGGAAAAAAACTGTGAAAGCTATGGTCTACATTCTGAAAGTCAGTCGAGCATCTGAAACAGATTTGAAAAATGCAAGGGAGGGGACAAGGTGGGATGATGAGGAGCAGGGGATTCGAGGGGATTGAATGGAGGGGACGAGCCAATGGAGGCCTTCCGGGACGCCTACGGCTAATAGAGTGAATGGATTTTTACGGTTCTTTTTGCTATTCATATTGTGTAGCTCGAACTACAGGACCATAATCTCCGTATAAACAATGTCAATAATAATTACCGATATTCCAAATCGTAGACCATAGGTATTATTACATGTCATGTGTTGGGTCTCTCAAATTAACATGTTAAGTTTGAAAAAGCTTAAGTGTGGGCCAGGCACAAAGTTACATCGAAAGCTGCTTCTTACTGCACCTGTTCAACAGGACACCCATTAACAAATTGTACCAGCTCTTTAATTGCAGATTTTACAATCTTCTTGGAGCTGTGGTCAGAATTTTTAAAAAAGTGTGCTACTTGACACCTCTCACAGTGTTGGGATTAGCCCACTTTTCTTCACTATGCAGTCAGGACCACAGGGAGGTGACATGAGCAATATTCCCCTGTTGGTCTCTACATGAGAGCATGAATTCCCCTAAAGACACCTCCTCCTCCTCACACCCAGTGTCCCAACACTGAGTCCTTTACTCCTGGGCCCTCTCTGCACTAAGGCCTTTTGAGAGAAAACAACCTATGTGAGGAAAAGACACCTTTTGGATGTGACATGCAAAACGCTTCTTTTTTTTTCTTGTCTCTCTGTCACCTCTCTTTGCCTCAGCAGCATCTCTAATCACTCTTTGTCACCCTCTCCCTTACCCTTTTTTCTCTTTCTCCAGATGCTTAGTTAAGATCGATATGGTGGCGGGTTGCGCATTCTTTCTGATTTTCTTGCTGTCCCTTTGATATGGAAAGTAAATGACCCCACTCAATGTCAGTATAGCTCAGGCACAATCTCAGTGTAAGTGATTCCAGCATTTTCTGCCCTTTTCTCTCTTTTTTTCTTTGAAAAGTGCCTTTGCTTCGGCAAAACATTGTCAAGAGAGAGAGGAAGAGAGAAGACACAATCACAGCCTGATGATTATAGCTAGCTATTTAGCTGAGCATTATTGAGTTTGATGTACACCCATACAAAGGGAACTTTTTCAAATAAACACCTCAGGGAGTGGATTTCGATAAATGCCGGTTGTGTCTCAAAGTCGCTTTGCTGTGGTTTCCCCAGAGTAAATTCAGCTCACTCACCTGAAAAGTGACACACTTTAAAGAATACAAGAGAAATCCTGCAGTCCTAACGAGCACATTTGAACTGAGCTTTTGAAAGCAGTAAAAAGATCCCTTAACGGGGTAGTTATGCATTTTAAAGTGGGGTCGTATGAGGTACTCATCCATAATCAGTGTGTCCACTACAATAAATGCCGGTTAGCACACCACCAGTTTGTAGTAGAAGACAAGAGTACTAACACAGAAGCTACTACTACTGCTGAGAGGGGTGAAGTATTTTCACCGCTTTACCTTTCTGTCAGTCAGCCGAATTCCTTGGGTGGCCTCTAGCAAACTGGGAAGTGTGCTCCCCAGATATATTTTCTTTAAGAGGCCCTATTATGCTACTTTTCAGGGTTATATTTGTATTTTTACAATAGGTTTACATGCTTTGATCTTCAAAAAACACATTTTACTTCTCTGTGGGGAAGGCTCTGTCTGAGCTTCTACCCCCTGAAAAATCCAGTGTGCTGTGATTGTTCGGCTCGGCTGGTCTACTCTGCTGTGATTGTTTAACTGTTTATGCTGCGTACTGGGAAATGTTATGCCCCTCACGATATACAGAATCAGTTTTCTTAGCTGTGCAACATGCTAACCTCAGCTTGAACAGGTTAACTTCCAAAATAAACACCGAAACACCATAAAAGTGGCAGAATTTACAGCTTACAGTTTGAGCCTGTGTGTAGCAGCATGACCAATAGGGAAGTAAGGATTCTTCTACGTAGACAGATTCTGGAAATTCGAAGCCAACCCAGATGGCCGGCAGGGCTCACGTCTAAATGCAAGTACTTCATTATCAGAGATGGGGACTCGAGTTTGAGACTTGGACTCAAGTCGCACACAAATGTGACTTGAGACTTGACTTGGACTTGCCCCCCAAAGACTTGAGACTTGACTCGGACTCGAGATTTGAGACTCGTGTAAAATATTTTTTATCTATGTACTTTTTGGAGCATTAACATCAGGAGCAGAAAGTCATTCTCTCCCACAGAGATGTGTGAGCAGCCACACTCCACAGATATCACAGAGATAACATCACCTGCTGCTGGCCGGGGTGAAATTAGTTCTAAGTTGGATATTCAACAGATATTCAGATATTCATATACTTGATTCTAATTTAATTAGTTGGGACCTTGTATAATTATACAATACGGTTGCACTACAACTCTATTTTTGTTTTTATTAAAACCATAAGAGACTTGATTAGTACTTGCTGCTTCCCTCAGAGACTTGAGACTTGACTTGGACTTGCAAAAAGTGACTTGTGACCATGTCTGTTCATTATTTGAGGCGTTGGTATTATTTAACATGACTATAAAACATAACATTTATAGGTCAGAAAAGAGGGAAAAGCATAAAAGGTCCTCTTTAATGTATTCATACGCATACACATAAATTCAACTGTGTCATGGACTGTATTACTCCGCAGTCCGCCTCGTTGAGTCAGACATTTCACGTTTTATGCAATTAACAAAATGAAGAAAATAAAAACGAGTTATTATGACAGTACTGAATGTAGTTCACTGAGGAAATGAGAGACTTTTCCAGAGAATGACTGAAAGAATAAAAGTGGAAACTTCTGTGTGAAGTGCTGTCTGACAGCAAGGTAAAGCTGTGAAAATATTCTAAATACAGCATACACTTAAACTGAAATGGATTTGTTTAGGTGGCTAAAATACATTTAGCTGTTGCCCCCCATTCACAACAATACATTGCTTACCTTCCATGTTGGTACTCCCATCTGCTTCTCCACACTGGTGGCGTCCTAACTGTCGTCTACTGAAGGTTACACGCTGACTATGGATAAGAACGTCATTCAACCCCACTTCAAAAAACTGAGCTATCCCTTTAAGTGTCAGTTAGAATTTCAGAGCTAAATCCTCCCTCAATGACAATGACAGCAGATGAAACAAAAACCCACTTCTTGAAGCTCTTCCCAAGAAACAAAGGCACAGATGGCTTCATACAGAGGTCTGATGTAATGTGTGTTGCAGCATACTGAGGAAATCACAGTTGGATAGAAATTGACAGCCATTGTGGCAAAAATCTCAGCCGATGAAAATCATTTGACCTCTGGGCGTGCCTCAGTGAGGTAATGAAATTCTGAAATAAAGCCAGGCCATCGGGGAACCGCCTTAATTTCCCTGTTCACTTTAAGGTCTTAACTTTAACCTTCCCTGCTGTTCTATTTTATTACAGAACACATTACAACTATGTGATATGATGACACAGATCAGTGGAGTCCTAGGACTATATGGGAGTCAATGCAGGGGAAGTGACAATCTGAAGCAATGTTCTATTTTAGTGCCGCTCAAAAATTTATGGGCGAGGCTGCATTAACGACTGGGCAAAGTGGGCGATTGCCCCAGGACCCATGATGTCCAGGCACCCCAAAAAGCTCAACTCTTACTGTGTCAGCTGGTTTGTGCTAATTTAATTTAAAGTTGTTTGGGAATATGCAGCACTGAAGCACTTATTCAACACCTAATCTTGATGCCCTGCATTAAAGAAGGTCATGAAAAAGACCCTTGTTACATTAGTTTTGTTGGGTGTGATAATTGAAGTTACACATAAAATCTGCTCAGATACAATGTGCAGGCAGCAAGAACTGCGTTTGTATGCTTTAACTGTTTGTGTATTCTCCTACAGCTTTTTAATGTCAGTGAAAAACAGCAAAAAGTGAGTTAATATAAAGTTATTGTCTCCTTTGCAATAACTGCAACCCCAACGCACATGAAGTTGGGACGTTGTGTCAAATCAAAACAGAACACAATGTTTTATTATATTTAATGTTAAAATTGATAAACTTTGTTTCTTTTGCAAATAGTCACTAATTTTGAATTTGATGCCTGCAACACATTCAAAAAAAGGTGGGACAGGGGAAACAAAAGGAAAGTTGAGGAATGCTCCAAAAACACCTGTTTGGAACATTCCACAGGCGAACAGGTTAATTGTAAACAGGTGAGTGTCATGATTGGGTATAAAAGGAGGATCCCGGAAATTTCGTCAAGGCCAAAGAGGAAAAGGACCATCCAGATTGTTATCGGCTCAAAGTTCAAAAGCCAGCATCTGTGATGGTATGGGGGTGTGTTGGTCTAACTTGTTCATCTGTGAAGGCCCCATTATTGCTGCACCATGGCAACATTCATACAGGTTTTGGAGCAACAAACAGTATGCTGCCATCCAAGCAAAGTCTCTTTCAGGGACGTCCCTGCTTATTTCACAACAGCATGACTTCTTAGTAAAAGAGTGCAGATACTAGACTGGCCTGCCTGCAATCCAGACCTGTCTCCCATTGAAAATGAGGCGCAAAATACGACAATGGAGAACCTGGACAGTTGAGACACCGAAGTTGTACATCAAGAGAGAATGGGAAAGAATTCCACCTACATAGCTTCAACTATTAGTGTCCTCAGATCCCAAATGCTTATTGAGTGTTGTTAAATGTAAAGGTGATGTAACACAGTGGTAAACAGGCCCCTGTCCCAGTTTTTTTGAACGTGTTGCAGGTATCAAATTCAAAATGAGGGAATATTTTCAAAAAACAAAGTTTTTCAGTTTGAACATTAAATATCTTGCCTTTGTAGTGTATTAAACTGAATATAGGTTGAAAAAGCAATTGCAAATCATTGTGTTCTGTTTTTATTATGTTTTACACAACGTCCTAACTTAATTTGAAATGGGGATATATATCTAGCAAAGCCATTTCCACTACAGCCCTTCTGATAACTTTGATCCCCAATTTCTATCACAGTGAAGGAAACAACATTAATACTATGATTGCACAGGAGTAGTCACAACCCGTCACTAGCATCATAAGGTAGATGGAAGTGTGAAAAGTATACCTAGTGTAGGAAATATGATTAAAGGATGAAACTGCCTGATCATGTTTGATCCATTCATCTCATATCGCCATGGTGCTATCAGAGGTTAATATTTGACACTGAACTATAAATCAAAACCTACCCACTGTGTTGTAAATGCACTAACAATACTTGAAATCATGTTTTTTTTTTCTCTATAGAGACCTGCACTCCATGAAGTTAATCTGATGGCATTTTAATATGTTGGTCTCATGTCTGTAAAAGTAACAATTGCAGTCTTACTAGGTCACACCTGTAACATTTCCACACCACTTTTAACACAGTGCAAGTGAATTAAAAATCCTGCAGCAGCCCAAGATTAAATGTGCAGAGAGAGAGAGCGAGAGAGAGAGAGAGAGATGTGCATCTTGTTCCTTCATCTCACATCACTGATTATCTCAATCATCATCTCTTAAGCGCAAAATCAGTTGTGTCACTGTGACACACTGTTTATGAGCCCATTTTAGGTTGTTACGGAGATTATTCTCATATGCGAAATCGGAGCAAAAACAAAATTGAAAACAAAAAACAAAACCTCTTATAACCACATAATCAGACCAGCACTCTTTCCAGTACCTTTTTATTCATGCTTTACTTTTCTTGTCAATCAATACTAGTGGACTAGTGTGTATTATCAAACAAGCTGCAGAATTCATTATCTAATAACCTTATATGCTGACATAAAAAAATGTAAATGTCTATTGGACTGACCCCTGAAAGTCAAAGATTCAAATCATCAGTCCACCAGTGTTTTTTGTCAGTCAGTGTGCAGTAGCTGCAGAGTGAGCTCTCCACCCTTTAACAATGCTCTGCATTTCAAAGTGCCGCACATTTCAGATACGTAGCGTATTTAGCAAGCATTAGCTTGGAGGGCTAATTTGGCTTGTTACTATACGTGAATGTCATAACCTGAAGGTCGCGCCAGTTTAAAACTGTGGCAGTTCAATAACGTGTGATGTTTTTGTAATAACAGTTACATACAAAATTAATGTAAATAGTTGGCCAAGGAAATGATGCAGCGTTAGTTAAGGTCTTTTCAGATGGTAGGTGGCACTCCACCAGCATACTCGCTTGTATCCCTGGGGACTCATGTTAATAAAGGGGCAGACAAACAGATTTAACACCAGTTACTGCTTTGTAACCATGGTAATGGCAGCTGTGCACAAGTGTATCCCTGCTGGCTAGTACAAGCTAAATTAGCATGGTCATAACTTTATAGTCTAGCTTAAAGGTTTAATATGGAGAATGAGCAGAACACCGGCATCTAGTGTCTCAAGAACGTAGTCGCAACAACAAAAAACAATCCAGCAATGTGGTTGCCAGGTGAGTTGTTGAGTGTGTCAAATGAGTAGACAGGAAATAATTACTGTGCAAAACATGTGCATCTAAATAGTGGTTTAGTGGTGAAGAACAAAACAGTCACTGTATAAAAGCATTCTGAGAGCATATATGTTTTTTCGTAAGATAGTGTTTTTGCCTTTATGTACATGTTACGGTGGATGTGGGCGTTTGTTAAGGTGGAAGGTGTTTGTGGAGGTGTAAGCTGCACTGTGAATTGGGCAGAACAAAAGGACACATTTGTGGAGGAAACAGGGCTTCACACTGGCTTCAGCCTCCTCAGTGTGTACCAGCTGCTGGATGAACTTGTCAAATTCTTCACACTCCAGTTAGTGTGAAATGTCACACGACGGGCTATGCATCCTAATGAAAGGGGAGATTATTTCTATTTTCATGGCTAATCCCTGATTCATGCATGTCCTCTACAACATCTTCATTTTGACATTATTGTTGATAATTTATAATGATCATTTTTGAGGAACGACATGAGTGAGTCAGAACAGGATTTTCCTTTTAATCCTTCATTAATTTATTTATTTTTTCGACAGTTTTCAAGCCTTTTATTAGATAGGACAGATAGGAAATGGGGTGAGAGAGAGAGGTGGAGACATGCAGCAAAGGGCCTGCCTATTTACATGGGGCGACTGATCTAACTACTCAGCCACTGGTCGCTCCAACTTGAGAATTTTAAATGATTTTACAGTAATGCACCAGTATTACGCAATGTTGTATAAATGGACAACACATGCTTAAAAAAACTTTTGTTTTTTATTGACAAATGTGAGGCTCTAATACCCATGTGGTTAGCTATCCTGAACCATGTCAGTATAAAGAGAACTGGATACAGCTTAAGGGCTGGGGCCCTATTCTGGTCAAAAATATTATATTCTTCCATGTTCAAAATTACCCAGATCTTCTGCACTGCTTCTGCATTGCGGGGCCCATAGAGCAAGCAAACTAGAGACTTCCATTGGCCTGGCTGGCTACTTCTGGTTTAGCACTCCAGCTAATTTGAATTGGAATTAAATTATTATTTTGCATGCTTTCGAATTATTATCATTTTAACACAGATGGCATGATTAAGGATGATAAGCTCCAGGTTAAATCTAGGTGCAGTGAGATGAGAGGGGGTCAGCCCCAGGAAAGAGTAGGGTGTGTTCTTTCCAAAGGAACTTGCGGATCATTGGAGGAACTGTGTGACCAGAGGGAAGAGGATTCAACCCATGAATTAATGAGAGCCTGTTTGGGAGTGATTGACATTCTAAAGCCTGAACCAGGAACTGCCTCATCAACATTCTGAACCAATCACAACAACCTACTGAACTTTATTGCTGTATAAATTATTTGTGAAGGGAGGGCGTTGGGAGATCTTTCTGGCTCAAAGCTAGGATGTCTTTGATTTATGACCCCAGATAGACCCCTTGGCCAAGCAGAAAATAATTTGCAGTTTTTACAATAAACTTTTGAAACTTCAATAAATAGTCTGGCTTTCCTTGAGTAAGAACACTACATGGGCATGGCCTGAACCTAGGTCTGACGAAAACAAACTTACCCAGTGAGTGTGCAACATTGTCAAAATATTTCTGTTGTCTTGACAAAACAACACTTGGAGACTTCCTGGTACTTCCTATACAAAAGTAACCCCTTTCATCAAAGCCAGAGACCAGAGACTTTTTACGTATCGACACGGAGAAGGGAGGAGGTCAACAAGCTCTGCCTGGCTTGTCCCTCTGCAAATTCCCTTCTGACGTCCGTTCCCTCTCCGTGTCTTTTTATTAAAGAGTACATGAATAATCATTAACAAGTTACATACAGGTTATATCTTCCACACAAGATTTCCACAAGGTCACAGGTGGTTTTGCTCACACAGTTTTTCTAGGGAGGTGACGCCTTATCAGTCTTTCCCCGTACGGGTCAAATATAATTGGTGCAGACATGCAGGCACATACTTTGGAACAAAACACTTTTGATTATATGCATGAAAAGAACACTTATGTTTGTTAAAGAAATGTATGAAATATTATCATATCACCTCAATCATCTCAACAGATACACTTTCATGTTATTCTACTCAGCGGTCTGCACCTGCCAATCAGGAGAAGAGAGAAAACATATTTTCCATTCAGAAAAGCCTTCAGTGTCGTTCTCTTCTCTCAATGAAGAAAAACTCTCCAACTCTGATAAAACTGATGTTATTGCAGCATCTAAGCTAACTTCTTTAGGAGCTGTCCTTTAAAGAAGCAGTCGCCTCTTGTGTGGTTGTCACCCCCCACTCCCTACTCAACTGCCAGTAGCTCCTCACAGGACGCTGATTGGTCGACAGACTTCTGGCAGCACCACAAACAAATGACTTGGAGCCTGAAAAGTATTTTTTTCGTGTGACATGTAAATGTGATCATCATGTGATCTTGTGTTATTGCGAGAATTCGGCTGTTGTTCAAGTTAAGACTGCAGTGGCTTCGTGCTGGCTCACGTTAAACGTTTAAATGAGACCTTAAGCGTTTATTTCCTCTTCAAGTCTATTTTTTGATGATATGAGCTTATAGGCTGATGAATGTTTTTACTTACATTTTGTAACCTTGTCTTCAGTCAGTAGTCACAGCCAGAAAGCAGCATTCCAGTTTGCAATCCCACAGGCTCTCCCTTGACTTTGGCTCAACATTGTAACCAACACTGTACCCAACACTGTACAATTGCCCCTTGACAACTGCTGGATGCTTCACTGTAAAAAGACAGAATCAGTTGCTTCAGTGACGTATTAACGCTGTCAAGGCACAAGCATGACTGAAGTTTGCGGTCTAGACATGCGTAGTGTCCTGCCTTTCTGGTATGTAGAATCATGTAATGTAGTAGTTTATACAACACTGAAAACATAAAACAAAAAAAATTCTTTAAATCGGAATTTTATTTCTCTATTAAATTATGGGAGGTCCTCTCAATGTGTAAAACAGTATGTAATTGTGTAATTATTAATGTGATTAAAAAGGCTGATCAGCACATGAAAATGTTAAAATCACCTGACCTCCCAGAGAAAAATACATTTTATCTGATTACGGCTTATGAACACTTTGCGTAAGCTTAGTTATAATATTGAGGACATTTTATGGAAATAACAACACAAAAAATGCAACTGTGCTTATTTATGTTCCCAGCTCTCCAAACTCAACCTCTTTCTGTCATTATGGGAGCATTTTTGTCTACTACACATTACAATACCAAGTAGCTAATGCAATGTATAACGTAATACCAATGTGTCCCAAGGTGGGAAATGAGCAACATCTGTAATACAGTATGGGTTATACCTCCTAAAAAAGACATCATGTGAAAGACATGCACATTTTGGTTAAGAGTTTTAAATGAAGTATGCAAGACAAAAAAAGTCAGAGATTGACTCTTTATGTCGGAAAAGACAATTGCATGTTGACAAGGTAGCAGAATTTCAGGAGACATTTTGCATTTGTGTGTGTGTGTGTGTGTGTGTGTGTGTGTGTGTGTGTGTGTGTGTGTGTGTGTGTGTGTGTGTGTGTGTGTGTGTGTGTGTGTGTGTGTGTGTGTGTGTGTGTTCCTTCCTTGGGTGACAGAATGGGGGCAGATGGCAGATTGCTTGGGTTTTTGATGACACACAAACATACAGATATACAAACACAGAGAACTTGTTCACACAGAGGCACACGTACTGTATGCAGACACCTAGTGTTGCTAGAAAAAAAGTGGTTAATGATGTGTTCCTTGGACTGAAGTAACACTAGCTAACATGCTAACTAGGGATGAGCGAGTACAGCATTATCTGTATCCGTATCCGTTTACCATATGCATTAGTAGGTTGAGTTGTCTTGAAATGGCCAGGGCTTTAACCATTATGTTATTTTAAGCATGCACTTGATATGTTTGATCAGTAATAGTTATATTAATTGCTGATTAGAAAACTATTTCCATGACAGCATCAGCATTGAGCTTCAGATCAATGGTTTTGACCAAGACAGCAAACAAACTATTTACACAACAAGTTTTGCAACACTGAAAACAAGGAGAGGGTGCATGCGTGTGCAGCTTAATTAATTTGTAATATTTATAGCACTATTACCATTATTTTCTTTATGGAATACAGCAAGAAAGTGTCAGACACTTCACAAGAAAAAGAAAGAGACGCAATTCCCATTCTACCAAGCGGCACGTCTGAATGAACCCACGTTTACAGAACTCTACTGTTAATAAGTAAGTACAAACCGAAGTTGAGTGAGGGAGAGACAGAGTGTGTGTGTGTGTGTGTGTGTGTGTGTGTGTGTGTGTGTGTGTGTGTGTGTGTGAGAGAGAGAGCTAGACACAGCAACACGATCTGCATGTGTGTAGGCACACAGTTTGCTACTCTATGAGGATTTGCATTCAATCCAAGCACGGATATTGACGTGTATTACTCATATATTAATCAGACTCGGAAAAAATTATTTATCCGTACCGGAGCTCATCTCTAATGCTAACAATTGTAGCGGTACAGACACTAGGCTAGGATTGCACAGTCGCAGTTTGCAGGATGGATTTGAACAACTGTAAATGTATTGGCAGTAGGTTAGTGAGTAGCAATGTTTTGGTAATTTAAGTTTGCATTTCCTGTTATTTTGGTGTTTTAGCAACTCAAATTCAGAAGCTACCCCTTCTGCTCTTCATCTCCTTTCTCCTCTTTCACCTCCCAGCTCTCTTCATTTGCTTCCCTTGCTCCTTTTATAATCATTCTTTCTCTTCTCTGTTTTTTACCTTTGTCATTCCCCTCCTCTCCACTCCTTTTGCTATCTAATCACCATGCTTTAATTTTCCGCTACACTACCACCACTGTTATTCTCTGCTCACATCCCTCTTCAACATGTAATCAGTCTCATTGATATTATCATCGCCCTCTTTATCTGAAGCACTGACATTAAAGTCCATCAAATGGGAGCCATGCTGAGAATATATGCTGTTAAATGATTCAAAAATAATATGCTCCTCATTACACTTACTCCTTCTGTTTCCACCCTCGCCCACTTTCATATATTCTCAAACACAGCTCTCTGCTTTAAACCCTTTTCTTTCTACAAGTACATATATACGTTTGTGGTAATACATTAGAACAATCTGGTTTTTTTTTCTGTTTCAGTAGCACTATTTACTATTTTCAGTAGGCTGAGCTATGGATTTAGCTGCCATCAGTAGCTTAAGACCTCAGAATTGAAACAGTCATTACACAGGCTAATGCTGCATTTACACAATGTTGTCTGATAGGGATGATCTTTTGACAAAGACAAAACAGCTACAAGCAGCAGATGAAACTGAAAGAAGATTGCGATGAATCAGGGACAAACTACAACATCCAGACAATCTTGTGATGGGATCACAAAAGCCACAATGCTAATGTGGGCTGCAGGTGTGAAATGTCAATAAAATAAAGTTTTGTGAATTTTTAATTCACTATGTCTTGCATGGTTATTGGGCAAGGGGCCTAAAGTGAGGGAGACTAAGACCCCTTCCCTACTTTCTAACCCACTATTTCGACCCCTTGCTCGGTCTATACTCATCTATTAACTCTCCCTTTATTTTGACACCTGTAAAATGTGAATATTGCACGGTTGTGATGCTATTGTGGGTAACACAAGCACTCTGCAGACAGACAGACAGATATAAACGTCTGGCAAGATACTCAGAACTGGGTTTCTGCTATTGATGGGCAAATGAGGCTTCATGAACCATTTCTGTATTTTCTAAGCCCACTAGATGGAGCTCTAGGTTTAAACGAAAGGGCTCAATGAATGGTGAATCAGTGTGTTTTTAACCCTTTGTTGAAATGGTTGATTTAGCTTAATGAAGCTTCAATTGCCAAAACTAGTTTCCGCTAAAGTAGTTGTCCCCAGTAACATTCTCCCTGATCACACATGCATGCATGCACGCACGCGCACGCGCACACATACACACACACACACACACACACACACAAACAAACACACATAGTGAAAACAATACCAACTTTGCTGACCAGTGCCAGTTCTTCTAATGGCCATTTGTGGGTGGCTCCAAACGCGGATAAATCCCAATAGAACCCCATGTGAAAATGTCCAACTTTGGCAGACTGGCAAACAGCTTCATCCACTAGGCTGTCAACAACTTTTTTTTTATATTTCTCTTGCACTATTTAGAATTTATTTGACTTTTTATTGTATATATTTTGTACTATTGCACCGTGGGTCAGTGATATACATATTTTCGATTCCTCTGTATGTCTGGCACATATTACAGAATTGACAATAAAGCTGACTTTGATTTTGAGAAATAAAAATGTCTGGTTTACAGACTGGTTCAAAAACCGGGTTTGGTCTTTATAACTAATTTCAATATTCATGACAACTGCCCTCTTAACTCCCTGGAGGACATCGCTAACTGTTGTGATACAAGGACCAGTTTGGAACAAGAATCAAGTTATAATAACAACAAAATGTATTCTTGTATAAGAAGAGAGCATATAGTACACTTAACACCAGTGTCTTAACATGCTTTGAGGAAAGTTGTCAGAGCCAAGTAATTTAAACATGCAGTTGAACAGTTCTGGTTGTCATGGTGATATTTAGAAAACATAGTTATCTCAGCTATGAGAAACACAAAACAATTAATACCCGTCACCTTTCTAGAGCCTTAAACATAACAAAAGACATTTTCATCCTGGACATGGACTTGCTACCTTTCAGGTAGGTGCTACAGGTCACCCAAAACAAGGACCAACAGATTGAAAAAAGGGTTTCTTTCCAAAGGCAATCGGCACTTTAAACCAACTACAATTTTCCAGATATTTTTTGATAGCTCATTTAGCACCAGAAACAAGACACAGGACTCCCCCTAAGCTGGGGTGAATATTCAAACTTTAGATGTCACACATTCGCATCGCTGCCGCTGTGAATAGTGCCGCTGTCATTCAGTCTTCATTCAGTCTATTACCGCTCATGAGTTGAGGTTGTGAATAAATTGATCCACCTTAAATGTCGAAATAACAACAAACTATTTGTTTTTATCATCTTTCTTAAATGACTCCGTATACAGTACTTTAATAATGGTAAGAAAAGCCATCAGGCTGAAGACTCTGACTGAAACGTGTGGACCTACGTCTCACATATGCGTTGCACCAATAAGAGAAAACTGATAAGAGAAAACTTTGATAAGGGCTTTGCTTTCGCCTTTTACACCTAAAACAAACAGCTGGATGCAACGAGTATGAAGGGCATCTTCAGAAATATGTCTCAGACATAAGAGGCAGGTGGACAGAGGGAATACAACGGAGGTGAATTACAGCATGTCATGATAAAACACACAGCTCTCGGAACAGGAACAACAGGGTTGTAGATGTAAGATTATCTATGGGTGTCATTTTCCATTAACTTTTTATGCAAAGCAGAACGGCATCTGAGGCAGTACTTATTATCAAGAATAAAACAATGATTCAGGTTCAGGGCCTTACAGTATAGATGCATTTCAGAAGAAAATATGCAATATCTTAATCCATCATCTCCATCATATGAGTGGTGGATGACACTGACTGCAGCAGGTCATATTTTTCCTTAAAACCTATATCTTCCTCATTTATCAGTCAGGTGGACCACCTACCTTTAGCCCTTTTCTCCTCTTTTTTCATCTCTTCTTCAAGAGCCCTACCCTCCCTCTCCTCTTATATCACCCTCGATGTTCGTGTCTTGGTTTTCCTTTTCATCGCTTTCCATCTGCTCTTATCATAGCATGGTCTGTCCTCTTCATCTAATTAATCTCTTCTCCATCTTCCCTCGCTCCCTCCTTCAGTCTCTCTCATCTTTCTCTCATCACTACCTCCATGTCTTTGAGCTACTTACCAGTCTTCTTGCCTTTGAAATATAGATCAGGCTTCATTACCTACCTGCCTCTCTATCTCAATGACCTCTTTAAAAGAAAACAAAAAAACTCTCCCTTCCTTCCTCTCATTCTCCCTCCATCATTCCCTTTCAACCATCTCCTCTCTTTATCTGCCAATCAGTCTATCCACCTGGTTTGTCTGCTTAGCTGTAATCTCCCAATATTGTTGTTCTTCTGAACCAAAGAAGGCCACATGAAGCTGGAGTTCTCCCCCCACCACCACAACCACCAACGCCATTTCATCCGTCTGTCTTTCTATTGCTCTCACTCATTATCTCCTCGGCAACAGTCCCCATGGTGATAGCGTAGAGCAAATCCAGGACATCCTTGAGAAGAGGTGATACATTTTCAGAACAGCAGAGAGGGAGACTGAGAAAAGAGCAAGAAAAAGGGAAGAGAGAGGAGATGAGACAGAAAGTGAGGTGAAAGATGGAATACTGAAACAGAGGAGCCACTAAGCGATCATAACTTTTTGTATATTGTAGTATATCAAAATGTAACATAATGTAAACATCTTATTGTGTTTAAAGCTAGTGCTTATCTAATACAACTATTGTATGTGTGAAGCCTAACTTAGCATGACAGCTTGAAACAGAGAAAAGGTGCTAGCTCTGTCAAAAGTAACATTTTTGCATTTTAAAATGCACCCAAAGATTTCGGGGGGCCAGTTTAGTGTTCTTTTTCAAACTCCCAAACAGGTAGGAATTAATATGCTACAAAACACATTGTTGCGAATTTGGAGGGGTGTGCATCAGGGAGCGTACCGATGTTCCCCAAGTCCTATGTTCCCCGCTTTGTATGTGACCGGGGAACATAGGATCATTCTTTAAGAAAAAGGTTAGATGTTCCCTGCTATTCCCAAAAAAGGTCTGATGTTCCCCGGTCAGTTTTTTGTTTTTTTGGGGGGGCAAATAGGCCTATATAGGCCCTAACACTATCCCTTAACCCTAACCCTACCCCCTAACCCTAATGGTAACCCCTAACCCTAACAAAATACTGAATTAAATCAGCGGAGGCCGAGGCCTATGCGACTGGGGAACATAGGGATGACCCTGTGTACATCACCTACTATGTGGGGCTCTGCTACACCCTTTTCCTTAAGATCCACATAGACATCTTTGCAGAAGCGATGTGGAATCCTGCATCAGAATGAATTAAGTATGGTGGGTGTGCAACCACATCTACAAGCTAAAAGAGGTTTAAAGCTCTGTTGGGCTACAAAGTTTAGTGTTAATTTCCGTATGGATATTTTGGGCACATTTTCATATCATGTCATTTGATTCAATTTAAAACGGAAATTCCAGTTAATACAGGGTTATTGAAAAACACAAGTATCTCATCTCATAAAATGCTCAAATTACATTACAAATGACATTTTCAACCAAGATAAAAGGTAACATTTCTTGCTCTGTCAGTGACAGTAATAACTGCTATTACTGCAGCATTTATTACTTTTTCATTTTCTTCTTCCGAGAGTTGGAGGATGACTTCTGTTGGCAGATCGAGAGCAGAGGGAGATGAGGAGAAGAGTCAGCATAAAGAAAGTTAAGAATAAATTTAAAAGGAAGAAGGTGAGACAATGCTGGGAAGGAAGAGACAAGGAGAAGAAGGAACTTGGAGAGAAAAAAGAAAAGACAGCTATTCAAGACATGAGGAGGTGGGAGGACACACACACCATCTGAGCCCTCCTGTACTAAGCTCCTCTCCCAAGAGTTAGAGACAGAGGGTGTGCGAGTCTGTGTTGGCGCAAATCCCAGGTATAGTGGGAGGGATTTGTGTATTTCTCTTCCTCTTAATGTCAAAATGCCATCTCTCTCTCTTTGTTTGGAAGCATGATCTGCGTGGGTGTGACTGCGATTTATTTTAGTAGATTAATATGTGTGGTCTGTAAAGAATGTGTGTAAATGTATTCATATAATAATTATTCATATTACTTTGGATGCTGTTTCTGCCAAATATCCTACAGCCACAGTGTAGTCCTTTCCTCTATTACTAATTTACCTTTAAGTACTTACCCTTTAAGTCCTGTTGAAATTAAACTACTTTTGTCTTTGAGCTTAAGCTACTGCAACAAGTATTAGCCTAAAAGTATATCTCCACTCCGTCGCAATTTGTTGGATTCACTGACCAAATTTTAAACTCATAAGCCTCAATTTGCATTGACAATATAGTCAATGCTTTTTGTTGTATCGTTGCAGCATCAATTCCTTGTTTTATTTGTTTTATTATTTTTTCATTGAAATGTCATTTTATAGGTTTATTTGCAATGCTTTTAATATTTTATGTAAAGGATCTTCTTGTTGAATTGTGTTATACAAATAAACGTGCCTTGACTTGCCTTGCTTTACATATCTGCTCTGTAAATCACAAGTCATCTTCTCCTTTGACAAAAAATCTGAAACCAAAAGGGAGAATGTTCTTTCTTAATATTTCTTGTGTTCATTTAATGTGCCCCCTATCTATACTTTTTCTGAATACTGTTAGTTTTCTGTCTATGTATAACTTGTTTCAGATTTTATTTTAAAATGTATTTTTCATTTTAAACTGTAAACTTGAAACTCTTCTCGTGGGTGTAAATGTTATGACTTGTCAGGAGCAGGCGTATAGTCCAAATTTTTGGCCATTTTGTGTATCAGCAGCCTGATGAGCCTCAAACCTTCAACACTAATCTATATTAGCGTTCCTGCTAAATCTTAGTCTCCTTTTTATCTTGCTAACTTCCAAACATGAAACCTGTTGTCCTTCACGTCAGCTTGTTAAATGAGCGATCAAACAAACATTCACCGGTGTAAAGTGCACTGCTAATGTCTGATATTAAGCTCTTTAACAATCTTATTAGCTGTTCAGCTGCAGCAGCAGCAGCAGCATATAAAAGTTTGTTCTGGTCCTTACTCTTGTCCCTAGGGTCCTATGTTCCCCGGTCTGTTATTTTTTCCACAATCAGTGCCAAATTCCACGGCCTATGTAGACCCTAATACTACCCCCTAACCCTGGCCCTAACCGCAACCCTAACCCTAACAAAATGCAAAATTTAATTAGTGGAGGCATAGGCTTATGCAACCGGGGAACATAGGACCCTTTTCGGGGAACAAATGGATGACACCCTTAATACCTTGCGTAATTACCTAATTAATAAAGAATGTCTAATCCTCAAATTTTTTAATCATGGTTGTTATCCCTATTCCCCCTTAACTCTAATGTGCTAAAAACCCATTCTGTTGGTGAGTTCAAAGCTATAGCAAAGTTTTTCACAAATTTCATGTTCCCTGTGGAGCTCCACCTGCCAGCCACTGTCAATCACAGACCCACCTCATCCGTGCAGCTCTATTCATTTTCATATCTGATGTCAGTGAAAAATCATTTTTGTCCCTATGATTTTCTATAATATTGTTCCCACAAATGATAAATGATTAGCTACGCATTAGCAAGATAGTGGGAGAGTGTTAACAATGTATTGTCATATTAACATTGGCACAAACGCTCTTCACTAAGACAGAGTGTAGTTAAGACTAGGCTTAAGTTTGGTTGATGCAACTGATGAAAAAGTAAATTCTCGAGACTGGTCTTAACAAAGACCGTCTTATCATGACCAGGCTTGGTAAAGAATGTTGAGTACAGCCTTTTTAAACACCTTGTTAACATAAATTTCAAAACTACTTTGCTAGGTTGAGGTCACAAAACTGCTTAATTAGGTTAGAAAAATATTGTGGTTTGGGTTAAATAAGTATGTTTATAACATAACAAAATATAATAAGTGTGCTTGATTAATATCCATATTGACTTTTGGTTTCACATGGGACCATGAACCTGCATTAGAAACGTTTTTGTTTCAGTTTATTGTCTTTTGGGTTTCACACTTCCACTGGGTGGAACACCTTACGAGCACCACTTAACATGAAGTGCTTTCAGCTACAGCACAACTGACCTCCCCTTCTTTGCAAACATTATTATATGAACATATATTATATGAACCTCTTCAAAAGAGGGAAAATGTGAGAAAACAAGATAGCAAAACAGTGTTAGCATCAATGATGTATGATGTTTCGCATCACCGGTGGATTTTTACACTTTACTGAATATAGAAGTGTACACAGGAAGATTTGTGCATGTCATCCATGCTCACTCTTACTGTTCCTAAATTAGCTTGACACGTCTTCTCTGCTGCTTCTCCTTAATCACCTTTTTTGTTATACACCCTCTCTCTTGTGAAATTAGGGAAACTAGGGGGTGGATGACCAAAGACAAAAAGGAATGAAGATGAGACATCTGGTAAATCATTTAGCAGACAAGAACAGGTGGCTCTCCCATCCTCCCACGTCATCCATACTTTTACAGGGTAAAATATTTATTGGGCTGCCACAAAACGAGGCACTCATAATTTAATTTCCGCGCATGGTGGCACTCAGGCTCATTACAAGTAAATATTATGTGCCATATGCTTTCATTTTTACTGACTAATGTCCTACAAACTAATGTGCTATTACCAAGGGAGGACAGAGGATGAGGGGGAAGGGTTGGCTTTGTCAAGACAAAGACAGAGAGAACAGAAGGTAGAACAAAACATAAGAAAATGGCAGGGTTAGTGAACTCAACTCAACGTTGGTTTACTCACTTGTTCTCGGACTGTCGACCACGTGCTTGGAATTGTAGATGTTCATGCTCTCCTTTCTGTGCACTTTTAAGACTTCTCTGTAATGTTGACCTCAAAGTGACAACATAACAACTAAGCAAACTTCATCTACTCATGACCTCGGATGTATTGACACACAAAACAACCACAAAGAGACGCAAAAAAACAAAAAGAGGCTTAACAACTATGAAGTATGTGTGTCTTGCTTCAGATATCAGATACGGGTCACATATGGGCCAAAAAATTGGATTCAGGTCACTTGGAACTGCAGTGGGAACTTAACTTTAGAGGCCAGTGCTGGTAGTTGTTGTATGTGGACTGAAATACATTTGCATTTACACTAGTGTTGAATTTTGTTACAATGCGTCCCTGACCACATAGTGATTTGGCTGATCGGATCACGTATCGAGATGCCTGGCTAAGTGTTATTGAATATTTGATCCAGAAAAGAAACTCTTCAAATGACATGTCTAAATGGGCCTGCTGCATTTCTAAAAAATTTCAAAATCCATTTGCCTATTGTTTGAATCACTTTGTTGATGATATAATGATTTGATGATCTTTTAATAGGCTTGTTCTGTATAATACAGCTGAGCTTACACAGCTTTTTTTTGTCTCACATACTCCAGATCTGCTTTGTAGGAAAGGATCCTTAGAAATAGAATGAGAGCGAGCAGCAGAGCAGAAATCAAATGTGTCTAGGCTTTTGATTCTAAAGGGCATTTGGACTTGAGGTGCTGCACTGAAGTGAATATGCAAACTAATTGACTTACTTTACATTCAAAGCAGGCACTGTACACCCTAATTAATATAGTGATACTGCTCTGCTGAGCCTCTTAGCCAGTGGACAATGGGCGATTAATGGCTCCCACTGTAAAGGTGCCAAAAGGAACTACTACTGAGTCTAAATGTGGAGAAATTACTCCTCTTCACTCATATGTCATCCTGGCAATACCTAAATACTTTGTGACAAGGCTGGATATGCTTTAGAACAAAAGATGACAATTATATTTATCGAGCTGAGATTATCACTCTAATGGCTGCAACATAAATGTTTCCAGACTGTTTGCTATTGAGCATTTAGGACTAAAGCTAAAATTACTTTTGAGAGGCAATTTTGAAGGTGTGAAAAATAAATGAAGTGGTATAAGTAAAAATATATCACCAAGTGAAAGGATTGGTTTGAGAATCATAGGCTATGTTCACATTACAAGCACATGTGGCCAAAATCAGATTTATTTTCCCTTATGTGACACAGATGACATTTTTTTCAGAGTAATGCAGACCCAAAAAACTTTTTTTTTCAAATCAGATCTGGGCCACTTTCATGTGGTCCTAAAAAAGATGCATCTCCAATCACTGTCCATGCGACCAATGTGAAAACAGTCATGTTGTAATTCATGTATGTTTTTCTTAGGGATGCTCCCAAATAGTCGACCAAAAAAATCATTAGCCTTCCAAAATTTCATTAGTCTGTTGGTCGCAGGAAAAAATCAAAAAACATTTGAAACTGTGTCTTGTCAAAATTAAGTGAAAATCTATACGGCTGGAGGGCTTTTCATTTGAAGGGCCAGATACAAAAGCAGAAGCAGAATTCCTTTATTTGTCCCGCAATGGGGAAATTCAATTTTCACTCTATTATTATTTTTCATTTTACACACACACACACACAGGCCCGAAATACACACACATGCAATTTTATGGAGAGATGTTAGAGCGAGGGGGCTGCCAGTGACCGGCGCCCCGAGCAGTTGGGGGTTCGGTGCCTTGCTCAACAGCACCTCGGCAGTGCCCAGGAGATGAACTGGCACCTCTCCAGCCACCAGTCCACGCTCCATTCATGGTCCACACACAGGGACTCGAACAAGCTACCCTCCGGTTCCCAGTCAAGTCAATAGCCATCATGTTGGGAAAGACGTCTAAAATATGGGATCACTCATTACAAATAATGAGTTGAACAACAGGCAGTGGGCCAGTCGAGGTGCTGGTACCTTTGCTTAGAGGACAGCGGACAGTTGGCGGCTCTGGAGAGCGGAGATGAACCTTAACAGCTGTTGCTGTGGTTGCTACAGTTTTCAGCTGTGCTATAGATGTCACATGCATGTGATATTTATAAAAACTTTGTTTTTCCAACACGCAGATGTGTGTGTGATGCAAGGGTAGATCTTCATCATTTACTGTCAAACAGGGAAAATACCAAATAGAATCGGATTCAGTAGTCTAAACATAACTATTGTATGTGTGTCATGAATATTTTCTGATTTTGTATCGGTCATACTTACATATTAGCTACATGGCCCTACAGTGTAATGTAATACAAGATAACCAGAGCTTTTCACATTTTCAGGCCAGAAGAGATGGAGAGAGCGGCTGAAGCATAAAAATGAAAAGGAAATCTAAAAGTGGGGATATTGCCATTTATTTTTTTTTTTTTTTTGCTAAGACAATTCAGAAAAGTGCACAGGAGGAAAAGAAGGAGGGAAATGAAGGTGAGGGTAGAAGACTGTAATTAAAAGTTTTTAATTATAATAAGTACTTGAGCATTGTCTGCTGTTTTATACGTCTACTCCACTACATCTTAGAGGTAATTATTGTACTTTTTATTTTCATTTTGCTATTAATACTTTTACTTTTTAAGAGATTCACAGTTTTGTTTTGTTTGAACACTGGGCTTGTTCCTGTTGTGCATTAAGAACACTAGTGCGTTCGGGCATGATAAAACAATAGATAGTTAGATAGTATCTTTGTGTTTGTTTTGTTAAAGACATTCCTGCGTACCGTCCTCCCATGCCACCCTGCCAAGACCTCTTGCCCCCCACTTTGCCCCCTTTGTAAAATCCAGATCCACCACTAATGTGATGTTATTGGCTATGTGTGAGGTGACATGGGTCACTTCAATCATGAATGTGAATGGGAAAACATCAGAATTGAGCATTAAGCCCTGTTATATTAACAAAGCCATAGTCAAGTCAGTTGTTTGTTGAGTCCAATTATTCAAAGTTATAACAAGCTTCAGTTCACCAGTGTATTCATTCCACCAGCTGTGTTCAACCTCCTAAATCATATGACATACTTTGCGTATTGGTTGATAAGGGCTTAAAACAACAGGAAAGATGAACAGTTAAATACTATCATTCATCAAGCTGCTGCTTTCTCATTTACAAAAACAACTGATTACTTTTCAGAACAAACTATTTCAAATCCTGCAAAAAAGGTGCTACTGAGGCAGGTCCTGCTGCAACTATCAACTATTCAGGGAAGCCAATGCATGACCTGCTTTATAGAATGACAACTTTTTAGTGTGCTTTGGAAATTCTTGTATTTTCTCAATTGAATGTGTGTGTGAAATGTACTGTACATTTTAAGCAGACAATTGATACAGCAGCGGCAGGCCCCAGTTAGTATCATTTAAAACTTAATTAAGCTATCCAGGCCAGCTTTTGGCCACAGTTAGTCAGTTGGAAGTCAAATGATTTTTAAAAGAGGTAAAGACAATTTGTATTGTGTTCTAACAAAAGAACTGCGGAAACCCAGGTTCAGTCAGAGCCATTTATAGCAAATGGTTATAGAGATGTGGAGGGAAAGGCTCTGCTTTTTGCAAAAGTTTTTACACAATTGAAGCATAGATAGGGATTCTGATAAGAACGTCATATTTGCATAAACATAAAGGTATCAGTAGAATAATACTGAGAAGTACACTTTACTTTTATGTTACATTAAAGTAATTTTTACCTTTCTTGCCTGTCTCACAGCACTTCCCTCCAAAGTCCCCTTGCCTGACCTTTGACACTCCCTCCTCCCGCTACATGCGCAGTGCAAGAGATATGCTGTGTTCCAGTGCCATGGCAAGTCTGAAGTTTCAGACTTCCAGTTGATGTTTGCATTTTCCCTCTTTGTGTTGTCTTAGACTTCTTCCCTGCCAATGTCGTTGCTGTTCGCTCTGGGTTCCCGTTCTGTTCCCTTTCCTTGCTCTTTACTTCTTCTGCCCTTCTGCCCCTTTCTGGTCTCCCAGGTTAAAGTCCTTAATCCTGATTACATATCCAATGGCAGAAGCAAAAACAACATTGAAAACCTGCGCACAACATTTCAAAATACAAGCAAGCAATGAAATAAGGTTAAAACACAGCAAATACTAAAAACACAACAAATTCAAAGTATATAAAAGCATGCTTGTAAAGTAAGTAAAAATTAAGCTTGTGCTCCACATTGGAGCCACATATCAGTGATTAAACGCTTCCCTTGATTTGTATGATTTTTGTGGCTGCTATGTAAAAGGAAAAAAAGTACTCATTTGCTTCATATTAATTGTCAGACTGAATAGTAAAGAGAATTATGTATTTGGAGCTGGCTTATCATCAGTGGAAGACTTCAATAAGTCATTAATCATTGGCTAAGACTCTCATCTCACTCGCAGCTCTATATCAATTATTGTAATTTGTGTCTGTATGGAGTATTTCTACTGAGAGAGGAATGTAGAGGCTGTGTAATCGAAAGGAGAAAATCTACCAAAAAACAGAATTCACACATTTCTTTGATCTCAGTCAATTGATATGTATGAATATTTGCAAACCTTACCCAAAGCTAGAATTCACAGAAACAAGTTTTCAATCTATGATAAGATACAAATACCTCTTTTCAATAAGCCTGTGAATGTTCTCATTTGTCCAGGTCATCGTTAGCCTCAAAGCAATTTCAGTCAAAAGGAACTGGACTTGGTAATTTGTCTAGGAAGACGTTTCACCTCTCATCCAAGAGGTTTCATCAATTCATGTATGCATCTGACCAGGCTGGGACTGGTCCAACTAACTGGTGTGAGATCCAGGTATTTAACCTCTCACAAGGCCGATGATGTCACTGAAATCCTTTGTGCTCCAAGTGGCAACGGCTGTCGTTAGAGTGGCAGTCGTTGGTGGGAAGTTGGTTTCGACTTTGTTAGTGCTCTATTGAGTCTTAACGACAGTCGTTGGACTCACAGGAGGCCTTTTGTGAACAATCGTTCTTTGTGGTTAGATTGTTGAATCTCCTGGGAAGGGATGAAAGGGCAGCATTGTAAATTGGAGATAAGTGGTGTCTCAGACCTCCTCCTCTGTTTAGCGATGGTTTCTCTACTTTTACATAGATGGCTTCTTTTGCTCCTCTTTCAAACCATCTGTCCTCTCTGTCCAAGATTTGGACATGGTTGTCATCAAAGGAGTGGGCTTTCTCCTTTAGAGGTAAGTAGAGGTGCAGAGTCCAGGCCTGAGGAGTTAGCTCTCCTGTGTTGGGCCATGTGTTTATGCAGTGGTTGTTTTGTTTCTCCCATGTAGATATCTTCTTTTCAATACATTATGGACTAGCCCTGCAATTGAAAAACATCAAACTGTTAAATTATCTTCCATCTGGCTTATTCATATTCAAAGACATTATATATCACTAAATCTATGTAGTGCTTCTCTCTGAGTCTTTCACTAAATACAGCTTGATTCATCTGTGTTACTGTATCTAGGAGGTATGAAGTGATCAATGATAGAAAATAAAGGATGTTGTGTGTACTTGGAGGAAGGTCAAACAAGTAACAAGTTTTTGCAAAACATACAGTGAACTTGACAAGAAGAGAAAATTAAAAACAAGAAGCAGCTTTTGTTTTTCATCAAATCATAGACTGTATAAAATATGAACGTAGGAGCGGCCGGTGGCTGAGTGGTTAGAGCAGTCGCCCGGTGTAAAAAGGCTGAAGGTCCTCGAGGCAGCCCATTGCTGCATATCTCCCCCTCTCTCTTTCACCCCATTTCCTGTCTGTCCTATCTAATAAAAAGGCTTGAAAACTGTCAAAAAATTATCAAAAAAAAAAAAAAAGAAGAAGATAGTCTCTGTGACAACACACATATGTTTCGGAAGATCCGGAATTAAATTTTTGCTGTGCCTGACTCCGCCTGCTCCTGGCTAAACCCAACATGGGCAGAGAGGTTGAGCTGAGGTGGACCGAATGAAGCCTTGTTCGAAGCTACCAAGCTAGCAAAGGCTAAAAAGCTAGCTAGACTACTTTGCTTATGGGGAAGGAACACGGAGGGCAGCAGCCTGAAAATGTAGTTACTGGCTGTATCAGCTGCTGAGGTGTCGTGAGGATTAGCGCAGCAGACAGCTAGCAGCTAGCGTGAGCCACCTGTCACGGCAGCGACCTGCTTCTCAAAGCAGCCACACCCTTGGAGTGAAATCCCGGCGTAAAATCATCCCATGGACACTTCCATGTCATACAAATCAAATGAGCCTTGGAAACAGTTTTTTTGTGAGTAAACTGTTAACAGAGATATCCCGGACAGTCGCTTACAGTTGCTAACAGCCGGACGTGGCTAGCACTGATTTTTTAACCACTAATATTGCTCAAAATAACACAAAACCTCTGCAGTAGCAGTCCTTAAACATAAAATGCAGCACCAAAAACGTAGTTAGTGAACCCGGAGTTGATTAAAGGAGTGCTTTGAAGGACTTACCAACTGGCCCCCGTACCAGCTCCTCTCATAGTACAGTCCATTCAGGTTTCATAGAATTTGGAGTTAGGGTACGTAACTAAGGTCTCTGTCTTACTGCAGTACATGCAGATAAATACAACACAGCTATGTTCTTTTTTTTTGGAGCGAGTGGTGAGTGATTTGGATTTGTGTTTTTTCCATCCCTTGTCCCGTTGGCAGGTGGAAAATGAAAGACATTAAAACAAGTAAAAAATATAAGAGAAGAAAATAAGTCATAACATAACAAAAACAACAACAGCACAACTTGACAATGACGGAGCTGACAGTAACAACGTAAAATATACAGTAGAGTGGCAGTTGCAATCTTCTTTTTTCAATTTGCGTAGAGCGGGTTGAAATCTGAGCTGAGCATGTAGCAATATTGACCAGAGCGGCCTGCCTTTGAGCAAGGGAGAGGGAAGGGAATATAGAGCTCCCCAAGCAAGAAGTGGAAATTCCAATGACAATAATAATCAACAAGTCAAAATCTGACCTTGTTGTATAACATTAACTTTGTGGATTTAGTGTGAGGAGTTTTAATAGGTCCAATATATATCAAGAGGAAAACCGTACATTTTTAAAACATATTGTACACATAATCACATATATTCTGGTTGGCAGATAATGATAAAATAATAACATTTCAGTGAAACAACAAAGGGCATGCAAATAATTTACAATATAGAAAGGTGATCTCACAGGTTGCTGCAATCTTCATCAATTCAGTTTGGCCATAAACTAGCAAGTCAATGTTAATTGCTGTTGTAGCTTCTTCCGCCACCTCCTTCTATAATATGTGCTTGATTTGAGGTATTGTTGATATAACTAAAAGGTAATGTACAGTATTTGTTTAAATAAGGAGTTCTCAGAATCCTAATGGCTCTGATTCTTCGAGAGCTCCCTCAAACAGGCTAATCTATTTGTAAAACCTTTTGCTATACATGGTCAATTCCTTGACATACTTTAAATGTCTCTGATTAAATATAAAATTTGATGTCAGTACTGTATCAGTAAAGTGTTGAACATACTCTAATACATCATTAGGCTTTCACAAAAGGAACTCAATTGGACTACAATTGAAGTTGGCTTAGCACCTGAAGGGGGGTGGGGGGTGGATTAAACAGCAGCTAGATCGAACTGCAAAAGTTCACATGTACAGTCAAGTGTGAACAGCTGAGTTCATCCTTAGGTTATACACCTTATCAGAAGCCAATGTTCTTAAACTATAATGTTTTTTTGGGGGGCATTTGAGTTATCTGACTGGGCTTTTGAAAAAGTGATTGCAACTTCAAAGATAAGAACCATAAGTGTGGAACGGGTCAACTTGACATTTCTGAACACTCTTTTTAGTGCAACTGACATGTTGTTTTCTTGAAAAAAAAACAACATGCATGGGTTAAGTGCAAAAGAAATGTAGTCTCTCACTGCACTGCATTCGATTTACTGGAGGTGCACTTGATTTATACTGCCCTCAAGTTTTATATTTCCCTCAAGTGGGACTAGTACTTCCCAGAAAAGATAAGTCAGATTTTAAACAGATCACAGTAGGTTGCAAAAAGCCCATCCCAAGAGTAGATATAATGCATAATGGCTATTAACAAAGGGTTAAATTAAGTATTTAAACATATCTATACACATTTTCAAGAGGTAAAAACAATCAGTTAGGTGAGATAATTTTACATACCACTATGAAGCCAAAGTCCAAGAGTTGTTTAATGTGTCAGAATTCTTTTTCTGGGTTGCTTTAAGAAAACTCTTGAGAGTCTATTAAAAGTGAGCACTGGGTAAAGGAGTATCTCTCTCTATACTGACTGATGTTTGATGACTTCTGTTTGATTTCCTGGAGCTGTCTTCATGTATCATGTCCAAATCCCTTGAAACGTTTCCCAATAGTAAGAACAGTGTTTAGAAGATAAAAGAAAAACTGCCCTTGGACAGGTCAGGAAGTCCTGCTGGCGGCAAACTGATCCCCAAACAGGGCAGATGTTACAGTGCAAATAGCCGCCCTTTGAGTTTATGTCTTCCTCGGTACTCCTATTTTTTAAAACTCGAAATGCCTCTGGATGCAACTGGGTTGATCTATAACCAATCAGAGCCACAGAACGACATAGTGCTTTCTTTGAACATCAGGATCTTAAAAAATACATTGCTAAATGAATGAAAACAAATTAAACCTTTCTGAAAACTAAACTAAAACTAGAAAACGCACTCTGAAAACGTACTGAAATTAATTCGAGAAGTCAAACACAGCCCTACACAGATGTGTGGAGGTGGTCAAAGTGGATGGTTAGGCGTACAAAGCAAAGGAGACTCTTTCACAGCCAGTGGCACGTGTAGGGCCCATTATGTATATTGGTATTATGGACTTTTGATGTGCCCAGCTCTGCCTGTGATTAGTTGTGGCTTTCACTGCCAGAGCTGGCTTTGTAGACAATGGCAAGCTTAATATTGATTTGACACTGATTAACAAGAAAATTTTAAAATGGCACTTAATATCAGAAAGGTTGCTGACCCCTGATTTAAAGAAACCCAATGTCACACAGGATTTAAACTGTCTACTATGCCAAACTCATAGAAGTGGTTTTGCAGTGCTATAGCAAGTTCGCACTAGCCTGGGAATCCAGGTACACCACCAGCAAATTTCAATTTGTTCTGCAGCTGCCTCTTGGCAAGCACAATTTGAGCTCATTAAGTATGGCAGAAAATCCCAACTCACCAATCAAATCATACTATCTGTTGTAGGCGGGCTTAACTGATCGCCTTGTGCATTGCTCTGATTAGTCATAGTCAGTCGTAGTGCTATCCAGTTGCGTGCAGTGGTATTTTGAAAAGCATGCATTGGTGCCGCCCCTTTAATTGGGAAGGTCTATTGCTTGTGGATTTCTAGGCTAAGTTCACACTACATTGTCCTCTGTTTCACAGAGACAACAGTGATACTTACAAAAGACAACTTATATAAGATGTAAGTGCAGTGGATTTTTCTGATGAGTACAAACTATCGGACGATTTTACAGAGCTCAAACAAAAAACTATGTTCGATGCCAGTGCAAGGCTATGGAAGGAGGCTACGACACCAATCAAAGATGCTGGTGCTTTGGGGGTAGGACACATGCACAATGGAACTGGAGCTACGTTGTTCTCTTCCTAGGATAGTGCGCACCAATTGAGCATTATGGCAATTGCAGACCAGATTTTACTGTGCATGTCATACCCCCCAAAGCACCGCCATCTTTGATTGGTGACTTAGCATATTTCTACTAGTCTTGTGCATGAAGTAGTAGCTTTTATGTAGAGAGACGGAAAGTGAGGGTGTGTTCAGCGTGGTGAATGGGGATAAGGCACATGCAACGTTTATCTGGAGGATAATAATCCAACAGTCATCGTTCTACTTTCATGAACCATAACCACGACCTTTTCCCATCCTTAACTGAGTGTCGCCTAGGCCCTAACAATTCTCATCTTAACCATATTGTAGTTTCAATGCCCAGATAATGTAGAAACAAATTATTTGTTGGTAGTGAGAAAAATAAAAAAAACAACTTTGTTACATCATCTAATACAATCCAGACTTTCCACTGTAGTGACATGTAGAGGATTTAGCGATGAACCATGTCCTGTTTTCTCTAGGACAACTTTATGATGGGATTTTAATCCCCTGGCTACACCACCTTTGGGTCTTGAGTCTTTCCGGTGCCAGCGCCCCAGGCTAACCTGCCTGCAGATAATGGAGTCAGCAGGCTGTTCCTCATGCTCTGGACTGACTTGTCGGTGATTCAGGGGTCATTACGGGGAAGTGAGAGCTTGACATTTACACAGAGACGTGAAGCTACTCTGTCTCCCCCGAACATTGTGCGGTTTAAACCTAACGCTACCTTGTCTGTCTCTGTCTGTCTCCATCTCTTTCTATTTCCTCCTTTTGTATTCACTCATTCTTACATCTTAGCCTGGAAAGTGTTGTGCTTTCGACCATGGATAAGGAAAGCACACAGGGTTTTATTTATAAAGTGGTATTTTATAATTAAGGTAATTTCAAATTCTTTATGTCTCTTCTTTGCTTTTTAGGACCTTTATCGTTTGTCCTGTTTTGGACATGGATCCATCTCCTTGTACCGCTCTGTACAATTTGTACCCAACTGCCCCACTTTCCTGTCTCTCCTCTTCATCTGTACCCGGCGTATTCCTCTTCTTCTCAGCTAGACTCTTCTTTAATTTCTCTGTTTCTGTCTTCTCTGTTCATGCGCCGACCAAGTCCTCACCCACCATCCCCAACTCACCCGCCTGTCTCTCTCCGGGGTAGCAATCTAAGGCACCCCCTTAGTCCATCCCTCTCCCGGGGCCTAATTAATTTACTGAAATCTCAATCAGTCCAACACCCCATTAACATAACCCTGTATCCTGTTTGATACTCTCTGCTCTTTACTGGGGGGCATGAGGATGATTATGCTCAGGAGCTGATACGTCTCTTCTGCCGTGATGGTGTCGCCCCCTCCCTCTAACATAATGATACAATGATGGTGTTCACGCCCCTAACTCAGGTCAGAACAAATTGAATCTGAACAGCAAAGTTCTGAGGCTTCGGAGTTCAATCAGAGAGAACCGTGGGTGGGTGGTGAGTCTCTTGGGGAGGCAATGAACTCATCTGAAGTCAGGAGGGAGAGATGGTAAAGGGGAGATGGAGGAGAGAGATAAGGAGACAGAGGAAAAGGAAAAGAATTGAAAGAGCAAGTGAATGAAGGATGGAGAGCGCAAAGTAGTGAGAGAGCAGAGAAAAGATCATGAGAGAGAAACAGAGAGACAAACAAAGACTGAGAAAGAGAGCACACGAGGCTTCTAGGACACATGCTTCTTGGTTGATTCATGCACGAGGCATGGTTTTCTACATGCTTCCAAAACATTTCTATAACAAGCCTGAGCGAGCTGAGGAGAAAGTCAGGACAACTGTATGTATAGAAAGTAGAAAAATGAGAGTAAAAGAGCTAAAGGATAAGTAGAGGGAAACATGACAAAAATCTACAGCCTGTATCTACAGCCATGCAAGCAACCCTGAGAGGCTGTTCTTCACCACAGCTCTGCTTTGAATGGAATGATCAACATGACAACATGCTCACAATGGCAATGCTTACAATTTAACTTTATTTTATTACAAACATGTGACATATATTGAATAAGAGTCTTTGGCTA
This sequence comes from Echiichthys vipera, assembly GCF_963691815.1. Classification (NCBI taxonomy): domain Eukaryota; kingdom Metazoa; phylum Chordata; class Actinopteri; order Perciformes; family Trachinidae; genus Echiichthys; species Echiichthys vipera. The sequence goes on from NC_139831.1 coordinate 27,236,083, forward strand.
TTAGATCCACGGTGACATCATGTTAGGGGGTAGTGAAAGCAACGGTAGGGCATAAAATGGGGTGGGTGTTTGCCATTGCCTGACAGTCTGGAATGACAGATGACAGTACAGAGAGAGACCGCTTTTAAACGTTTGACAGCTACAGCCTGATAGGCTGAGGGACATCTAGGAGAAACATGATAGGTTAGATGGAAGTGGTGACCCACCCACAATTAGCTGACAGTTTAATGTGTCTCGATGAAAAGTGACAGAATGAGAGAAAGAGAAATGTGAGATACGATGGCGAGGTACAGTCTTCCTGTCTGAACGTTTGCTAAGCTTTATTTAATGTGAAACAACCAATCATTCATTCATTCATTCATCTTCAACTGCTTGTCCCTATCGGGGTCGCGGGGGGCTGGAGCCGATCCAAGCTGACATCGGACGTGAGGCGGGGTGCACCCTGGACAGGACGCCAGTCTATCAGCAACCAGTATTTTTGCCCCTTCCCAAAGGATCGCAAAACGAGAGTTCCCAGATGGATATGCTGAGCAAATGCAAATCATGCAATCATCATCTGGCGGAGTCAGGTTAGGCATCACCCACTGGCTTTACATTGACTTTTCAGGAACCTATGAGGGGCGTCACGGAGATAGGTACGGGTCAGTCCATGTTTTGAAACTAGCAAATAGTTACTAGGAATTATTTACACACAGAGATAGTTAACTATTACAGAGGGGAAGTTTCCCGCTCTAAAATCGGTAGTCTTAGAAATCTCATATTGGTAAGGCGAAAAAAATTTGTCAAATACATGCAGCAACCCCTACCATTATTACTCAGCAGTTTTGTGCAGAAATAAGACTTACTTTGGGAGGGGAGGTGAAAAGGCATGCAGCATTAGTATTAATCACTGTGCTACACAGTCTGAGTGTAGAGAGTTGTCTTTCATCCCTGATGAGAATTCACCCTCTGAATAAACTCTTGGTGAGTTGGAGTAATTATGCTGGAAAACAAATAATATCAACATAATTCCTCAATATATTTGAAGCAGTACATGATGATGATCAAATGGACCACCAATCAAAGTAAACCTTATCGTTGAGCTTGCAAACTTCCATCACACATGAACAAATGGTGACGTGCTGTAGGAGGGTAGCAGATTTCATTGGTTGTATAGGAGACAATCCCATGATACCTGATGCCCGCTGGCTGTGTTGAAACTTTGGGGGCAAAGGGGAAATTGCTGCAGGGTTTGAAACAAGTACTCTAAACTAACATAATGTGAAGACACTGTCAGCCAGCTGCTCCTCAATCCCTCCAGGCCACATTCCAGTCTGACACTCCAGGCTGGACCATGGCTGCTGGTATTCCCAGTGACCCCTATATTGATTTGATTGTTTTCGCTCTGTGATTTCACTCCATAACCATTCCGTATCACTAGACGTATAGGTAGGCAAAAACTAGATGTAGGTATAGAACCACTAGTTTATAAAATAATAATAATAATGATAATAATTGTTGTGATATTATGCACACATTAGCCATTAGCTGAAAAGATTTATGTGGAGTGATGGCCCTAAGCCCTGGAGAGTGTGTGCTCCTGCGTGGAAGCTTTTCTCCACACCTGTTGGTGCTGATACTATTCCTCTTAATAATATATTCATCCTGTCCCAGCCTCTTTTGGATCATTGCCCTAGATGTGGGTATAAATATATTTTTACAGAACTCAAAAGCTCTGAGTTGAAAATGAAAGATTTTACACACCTCTAATCTCCATCTTAATTTTAGATATTATCCTGTATCAACAGTTTGTCTGGCAGAGAGGTTTGACTTGCTCAAGTCCAGACCTTTTTTGGTATTTCATGCCTTTATTTAGATAGTACAGCTGGATGTTGAAGGAAATGGGAGAGAGAGAGAGAACGGTGCGACATACAGCAAAGGGCCACAGGTCTGAGTTGAATCTGGGCTCTGCGGCGAGGACTTTTATCCTCTGTGTATGGGGCACCTGCTCTAACCACTGAGCCACTGTGCACCCCGGGGCCCGGATCTTTAATCGGCCAACTCCACCGAGTTGACTGATCTGTCTGCCATCATGACATGAGACAGCGATCAATCCAATGAGTGCCACGGCACTGATGTCAAGCAATGTCGTCCAACTTCATAGTTTATTTTTACTCTGCTCTGCTCCACCTTGTAAATCTTGGCAAAACCAAGCTCCCACCACAGCGACTTCCTGGTTGATCCAATAGGGAACTTCCTAAAATTGCAGTTCTCAGAGTGTCCACTAGGAGTAGTTTGCACAATAGAGCACATTCTCACTGACCCCCCAAAACATTCTAGTCTGTATGTTTAGGTCATATATAGAAGAAAACACTGAGGGGGGCGAAATGTTTAATACCAGGCTAGTTTTTAATTTATTGAAGGTTAAAGTTTATGAATAATTAGGGGCGCAGCCTCTTGAGTGACAGCTAGCCACTGGCCCTTACTTCTCCTCAGAGGCTAGTTGTCAGGATTAGCATGCTAACTCCGTCATCTCGACTGTGGCCATTCGTGTGGTGGTGTTACCATGAGTGAAAAGATGGTTTGCTCTTCTATTAACTGTACCAACAGATGGTTTAGGAACACAACGTGTTAGCTCTGTTATGCTAATTTAATAGCCGCATTTGCACCATGACTTGCAATAAAGCCTACTATCGATGGCACATACACTCAACATTGACTCCCACTCCTTTTTATCTAAAACGTGTTCTGTTAGCCTAGCTGGTGGTGCTAATGTTTCTAATTCTGTATACGTCAGCCAGACGGATGTACCCCCCCCCCCCCCCCCCAACGTCACATCAATGCCCTTTTTTTGTAAGAGGAAATGAGGCGGAGTCAAAGTCTTACAAGATGGCGACTCCCATAGGCGATTACGATTGGATCAAGTTGAGAGAAGAGGCCTCAAAGGAGAGGCTACGTCCAATTTATATACAGTCTATAGGCAAAACCAGTGTGTTGGCATGGCTACATATCCATGTTGACTAATAAAGCATCTAAGGTAGAGACAATGCTCTCAAGTAGGGCTACGTAAAAGTAGTCGATACTTCACAGGTAATGACCGAAATAATCCAGTACCAAGTAGCATCAAAACCTCTCCAGTAAACTTTAGCTGCACTTGATCATTTTTTTACCCCCATTAAGAAGAAAGACTATCTGCATAGTTTTGCTCACTGCCCATCACTGCAAGGGTTATTCACTTGAATGCAACGTGATTGGTCCACTACTGCAGCAGCTACAACCCATACAGGCTATGGTGTGTTGAAGTCGAAATCAAGGTATGTGATGTTGTTGGCACTGTAGCATGCTGAGATGACACATAAATGTTCTAAATTATCAAATTAAGTACCCTATTGGTATCGGTATCACTTTAAGGATAGGCTACTGATGTTCTGGTTTTGTAAGTCTCCAGTGATTGGTTTGGAAAAGTCAAATACCCTCCAGTGAAGGTGTAACCGGATGGTTTATATTCTGTTTGCATTTCAGTTATCTGGTGTCCCTCAGTCTGTTTATTTTACAGGAGGCATGGCGATTGCAGCAGGTGTGCGACGCCCCGTACCGGCACCTGTAGTGCAGCTGTGTCCTCACCCACTAATGCGGGGGGGTCTATATACCACCCCGGTCGTTTAGTCTTTCTCTTTCCTCTGCCGAAGCAAGCGCGGCCAGCTCGCAACTCCGCCACGGCGTAGTGTCCTTGCGTGTATGCGCTTTGTGCGTCCTGCAGGTTGACGCGTCGGGCCGGGGTGGTGTGTATGTGCCGTGTACGTCCTCGTCGGGTTAGCTGCTGATGTGTGCAGGATCCAGGTGACCAGTGCTATAAGCTAAATGCTATTGTCTGCTAGTGTGGTTAGATGTTGTCACTAACAGTTTGCTTTGTTTTCTTATAAAGCTTGTCTGGCGTTGGGCTGCTGTTTGCCCTGCCTTGCCTCTAACTTGCCTCTAAGTTCTCTTCTTTCTGTTTGCCTTGCCTTGCTAAACAGTTGTTCCGTCTTCGTATTGACACTCTCTTAATCTCTCTCTCTAAGTGTAGGTGAATTCACTTGTGCTCCGCCCCAATCCGATTGTGAGACGTCGGTGGGAGGGCTTACTGTAGCAGCTATAGTTGAGGACCTGCCACGTTTATACCTTTTTGTATGGTTTTCCCCCTTCCGTTTTTGAGTTGCAGTGATTTGTGTATTAATATATTGTTTTGTTTCCCCTTTTTGAATTATTTGAGTGCAGAGACCCTCTGCCAGAGCTAGCCGTGGTGTACTGCCTTTCATGTCCTGACTGAACCACTGTATTGGTGTAGGTGGAACCTCACCTGTGTTATAGATTAAATTAAATAATGATATAAATGTTTTAGACATAACTTGATAAATGAAATTGTTTTTTTGTTACTAATAAAGGTTGTTAAATTATTTTACATCGTGCCTGTATTCATTTGTGTAGGGACCTGTGCATGGGTGGTTTTGGGAAACCCTCAGAGAAACTAAAGTTTAAGGAGTATACTCTTTAGGTGCAAGTCCTAAGGTGGCGTTGTCGGTGTTGTATTGATTCTCTAGATCTGCCACTCGCAGTTGAACTGGTATTGCCAACCGCCACAAAGGAAAGAAGGAGAAAAAAAGAAAAGGTGAATTTGAAAGTATGACATAAGACAAGATGTACCATCAAAAGAGAGACGTGGATAGAGTCGGCAGCAGAAATAATATACACTCAAGGAGAGAGACAGCGAAAGGCAGACAACATGTCAGAGAGAGGGTTCCATGAAAGAGAAACAGGAGACCTTGTGTAACACTTCTCCTAGCTTAACAGAATAACACCTATTTAGATTCACTAATTGCTTGTGCATCAAAGTACTGTGTGTGCTAAGGATGCTAATGCTTTAGCTCAACAATATCTGTTCATGTAACATACTGAAAAGGAATCAAACACCGTAGAGCAGAGCATCTTTCACAGAGTGATTCCACCACCTGTTTTACTGTTCTCTGACTCCCCTCGCTTTTAAAGATGCTACAGTGGTGTTTGGCAGACGTTACAAAGGGAGAGGGGAGGAGGTGTTTACCGCAGGAAACTAGAACAAGCGTGGTTACGGTTAAGTGTTACATCATATGCAGAGAGATGCAGCTATATCAGTGTTGACACTCATGATATGATGCAAGTGGTTAAACATGTAGCTAGGCCATAACTCTCATAACTCATAACAAGGCTTTAACTCAAGGATTCTTTCCCTCGGCTCCTCCCTTGTATAATCTTAAAAAATAAAATATTGCAGTGCTGGACGATATGATTGACGTACAGGTATACTTACTTGGTATTCTGCCAAATTATCTACAGAAGCTATCATTAACACACAAACAGGTGTTGTGCGTTTGTGCGTATTACCATGCAACAGATATGATTTGTTCTTTTTTAAAGGAGCAGTTGGGCTTTTCTTTCCACTCCCACATCTGTTTGATGTTTGATCAAATGTTGATGATTTGTGACGATTTGTGACATCACAACTTTTCTGGAAGTCAGTCCTTTTCAAATATTCAACTTGACAACGTGTAAGGACTCTGATCATGCTACTGCAGAGGTTTGGTGTTATTTTGAGCAGTATTAGTGGTTAAAAAAGCCATTTTAATGCTAATCAGTGTTAGCCACATCCATCTGTTAGCGACTGTCCGGGATTTCTCCGTTAATAGTTGTTACACGGTAAAAAACTGTCTCGATGGCTTATTTGATGTATGTAAGTAGCAAAAAAGACCAAGGGATGATTTTGTGCCGGAATTACACTTGAATACATGTCTAGAGGGACTCTCTTAAATTCAAAATAAGTGCTGGTAGCCTAACACATTGTTATTATGGTCCTGTCCTAAATTACAAAAATACTAGGAAGCAGGGGCGGCTGGTGGCACAGTAGTTAAAGCAGTCGCCCCATCTAAAGAGTCTGAAGGTCCTTGAGGCTGTATGTCTCCCCCTCTCTCACCCTATTTCCTGTCTGTCCTATATAATAAAGGCTTGAAAAACTGCCAAAAAAATCGTAAAAAAAAAAAATACTAGGAAGCTGTCCTGAATGAAATGCAGAAAGGCGACCGCTCATTCAAAACAGCAATAGCAGCTCCTAAAGTGGCTAGTGTAAGTGCTGCAATAGCATCAGTTTTATGGGCTAAAGCTCATGATAGACAGATGGAACATTAAATAACCTACCAGGTATTTTTTTTAAAGAATGCATATTGTACCTACAGTAAGTCTTGTTATAATCATATTAGGGATCAGAGCATTCTGAGCATTCGCAGTGTTGTTTTCAAAGTTGGAGTCTGTTTATTGTTTAAGTCTCTCAGTGTAACATACCATTTGTGTGTGTGTGTGTGTGTGTGTGTGTGTGTGTGTGTGTGTGTGTGTGTGTGTGTGTGTGTGTGTGTGTGTGTGTGTGTGTGTTGATCTAATCTCTTTCATCTTCTGTTTGATTTTATTCTCCCAGAGCAGCACATTCATTTAGAACATTTCACTGGATGAACTTAGTAGGTGTCCATTAACACGTGTTAATGGACCCCCTGCAGCCAATCATTATCGAGTATTCGACCAGACTATGGAATAAATTGTACTGTGGGCAAACACATGTGCAATCCTAAGAAATATTAAAGGAGTGAGAAGCTGACCTGGCTACTCGTGAGAATATTAGATGGTTTTCAGTGCAATTTTTCAGATGGTTGGGGGACTGAGGGAATCCGCTGACTGACAGGTTTTTATATAAAACCAACCCAGTGCTGGGTTTTGGTGCTGTCAGTGCTTATGGCTACCATTAGTTTACTCTGAGCTGTGGATTGATAATTATAGCTTATATTTATTATATAATATTATTATATAATATTTTGTTTGGCTAACGCAACAGAATCATACATTTGGATCGATTTAATTTGCTTCTACTCTCAAGCATTTGAATAGCACATGAATGTAAATGAATGAGTTAACTTTTCTGTTTCTGTTTTTCTTTTTTTCCACCCACAGAAATAGGCTGAGAAGAAAATGTGGTAGTGTACTGATTTTCATGGGAGTTTGGGTTCTGAGCTGAACTCTGCTACAGAACCTAACCCATGTACATGTGAAATCAAAAAGCTTGTGTAAAGTAAAAATGTGGAGTTAGTTTGGTCTGGCAAGAGAAATGTGTAAGATACATGGATCCAAACTGTCTTCACACAGCACTTACTGTATCAAAGTACTTATTCAGGAAATGCTGGACCATCTATTGACATGCTAGCTGTCTCTTTCCGAAGCATCGACACTGGTACTGTATACATGACAGTACTGTTTGCTCTTTTTTTGGTAAAGTAAAATTGAAGGTGGTATTTTTTAGCAGTTATTTGTTTCCACCTTAGTGACATGTCTCTCAAGAGTAAACTGAAACCAAAGTCTGAAATGGGTGAACTTCTTTGGATCCTGCAGGGACAGGAAGGGTTAATCTTTTCAACCACTTTACTGATATAACAGGCTTTCACTTCTTGATGGACCTCTCAACCTCTCCCTAGAGAGTCTCTCATAATGGCTTCATCACATTAGGGTGGTAAACACCAACCGTCTCCTCAACAAAAAGTAATCTGATGGAGTGGACATAATGCATATTAAGGACTGAGCTGGTAGAATATGTGTTGACTGAGACAGAGTGGGTTGGTTCCAGGCGGCTAATTTTGGTTGCATCTTGTGTCATTCATTTTCAGTTCTGAAATTAGATGATGATTTATTTTTTTTGAAATAGTATAAAGTAAATCCAATTTATTATTGTTCAATCCAGTATGTGGGTAGAGATTAGAGGTTTAGGATTACCTTTTACACTAATGGTTAATGTACAGTATATTATTAGGATATGTTGTGAAACCTGTTGTTTCAACATTACTAAGAACTTAACCAGCTACCACAAAAGTCATTGAAAAGCATGTGGAGTTCTGGAGGTTAGAATACAGCGGGACCTTGGCAGTCATCCTGATCTGAGGTCAGCTAGCTTCACCTCACTAAAAGGCCAGAAAAAGAGGAACTGGTTACTTTTTTTAACTGTTGTTATCTTAATTCCTATTCAAATCTGAAGATTTAAGAGTAACTGCGTTCAGGTAATGTGTTGTTAGCTTGAATACCTATTTCAAATCTGTGAATACTGCCCTAAACCATAATTATGACTGTGAGATTAGATTTTTTCTGAAAGCTCAATTATAGCCAACTGATATACATGTTTGAAATAGCAAACAATCAGAAAGAGTTTGTAGTTCAAGGTAATTAAACACACATTTTATTTATATGGTGCTATACTGACAATGGACTCTTTTTTACCCTCGCTTGACCAACGCATCCAACCGCTGCTCAACATTGCTTGACTAATGTTCATTTTATTCTTCAGTTTAAACACATATTAATTGTATTTTTCAGAAAATAATTTGCAAGCTAGAAAATATTTTAAGAATTGTAGTTATTTAGGGTTACCTCTTCCAATTATGTTGGCATTTATTTGTGCCAGGAGCGGTCTGTTCTGGGATCAAACCACATAACGAATAAAATACTTTTAGACTGTAAGACTTCAGTAATGAGTAAACGTAGAACTACAGCCCACATCTTGAGTTACCAGATCACTTGAAAGTTGTAAACATGTGAATATTGCCGGTTGCTACCTTCCTGTCATGTTCTGTGTTTGTCAGTGCTCTCCTCTCTTCCGTTCTGTGTGAGTTTGTCTCCCTCTGTCTGTGTTTCCCTGCATGTGTCTCTCCCTTGTCTGTTTGTAGGTCCGGGAGGCGTTTCCCCAAAGCTGCAGCCTGTTATGCTGATTACACCACCACCTTAAAAGCCTGAAGCTGACAGGCATGCAGCGCCGGACCGTCGTCGACCATTCTTTGGTAACACTATTCCCCCCGGACTGGCATCCCCTTTCTCGTTGTGGTTTTCACGCTCCCCGAAGTAAGTTGATTAATCGTGTTTTGTTTTCTGTTTTTCTCCGTAGTTTCCCGTGTTCCCGTTTCCCGTCCGTCTCCCTGATCTTCCGTCGTCTTCCTGTTCCTGTATTCCTGTGTTCGTTTAGTTAGTCTTGTGTTTGTATTCTCTGTAGTATTTTTGCGTTTTCGTTTATTATATTAAACGTTTCTTTTGTAACTTTACCTTTTGTCCGTGTCTGCATTGGGTCCACCTTTCGTGCTATCCCCGTACCGTTCCTGACACTTCCATCCCAATTGATGCAAATGCAGAATAAACCCCCAGGAGTGATACCTTGATAAAAGCTCATGGTCCAATCACAATACAGCTTTTGAACAGAGCAGGAACACCAACCTCTTTTCACTTCTTTCTTTCTTTTTTTACATTTAAAGACATGCACAGCACTGTGCTCTTTATCCTGCACAGCATATGAGTCATTTCATATACTATCTGTTGCTCATTTTCCCATCTACCTGATAGTAAAACTGTAGTGGAGAGGTGCTCAGCAACACATCCTGCGAGCCCACCAACATTACCTATCTCCAACAACCACTTAGTTATTTGGAGCAGGTTCCATTCCTATGGTGACAGAAATGTGTCCAATTAGTGGGACATTACTGAATCGTGTGGATATAAATCAGGTAAGCTAATGGTACAAAAACATAGTACAATAGTACTTTTCTATTATAATATCTGGAGGTAAGCGTGCCTTTCACTTATAAAATAGCAGGGAAATTGGCTTCTGGGGCCTGTTATGTTAGTGCCATTGAATGAGAACTCCCCATATGACTAGTTTCAAGTATAGGGTTTACAAATGAGATACCTTAAATGTGGAACCAAAACATTATTTACACTGAAAGAGCACCATTATTACATCTGAATTCTGGTGTCCTTATATCATTCCCCATTTCCGTATCAACTGTTGCATGTTAAAAGCTATGGTGATGGTGGGGTTTACATGGTCATCCAGGACTTGAGCAACTCACACAAAATGGTGGATTATAGGTTTTGACCATAAGTGGTTATGGTTGGATGGTTGAGGTTATGTGTTGACCTTGAATAGTTAAGGTTAGATGGTTGAGGTTATGTGTTGACCTTGAATAGTTAAGGTTAGATGGTTGAGGTTAGGTGTTGACCTTGAATGGTTAATATTAGATGGTTAAGGTAAGGCATTGACTTTGGTTTTAAGGCTAAATGGTTGAAGTTAGGCATTAACCCTTAAACGGTTAAGGTTCCAAGAGGACCATTTAGAAACAACCGTTAAAGATTCTAATTGAAGTGACAAACCCACAAAGAAGTTCCACTCTCACTTCACTTGTTTAAGCTTCTTTAGCTATTTTTTGTTTGTTTTATAGCTCACAACTTTTTGGTTTTTCACTCAGCAGGCAGCTGCTTCTTATAAATAAACTGATAAACTCACTGTATGCTACCTATCCAGCACCAACCATGCAAGTTAGCAACTAGCTAAGCCAGGAGTATGTGGAGATCAAAGGAGAGTGAATATCCATAAATTCACCAGGTTCTGAACTCCACAAGAATGCTAATGTTGCTCAGTGTCTGCTAAATGTGTTAATGGGAAATGTTTGCTAACCACTTCATCATTGCAACTTCCCAAGCTGATGTCAATGGTGTGTTTACAACTTGCTGTGCTCCCCTAAAGGGTTAAACAAATCAATGCATATGGGTTTACAGTTTAAGGCTTTACTGTCTGTTCCTCTTTACTAATTATCCCCTCTATATCTTTCCTTAAAATAACTGAAAGACATTCAGGTATGTTACCTTTAGAGGAAGCAAATGTGACCGAAGAGTGAAGACTAATGCAGTTCACTAATATCCATTTCTAATGTCAAGAATGTAAGGATCTATGGACATTTATATCAATTTCAATGTCACTTTTTATAAGAATTTGGTATCTCGATTTCAACCCTTTCAAAGGGAGCACAAGGAGACAGGCAGATAATCCAATTCAGACAGTGAGGTTGTTAGGATATAACTCGAACAATACTGCTGTTTTAATTGATTGATGGCTTCTGATGTATTTGCCCTCCTTCCAAAAGTAAAAGGGCATTTTGCTACGGCTCCCTGCTTTCTTTCGTACTCTCTTGTCTTGTGAGTACATCAAAAAGAGAACAATTTCCTAAATACATGAATAAGCTCCACTCAGCCCCCTTCTCATAAACACTAGATGAGAGAATTAATGAGTTGCCTATACTTAAAAAGATTCGGTATACACAAGAAGGCCTATTTTGTTTCAAATTATGATGATAATCAAGGTGAGAAAGATGACTTATGATCACTTTTTTAATTAATGTGTGGCCCGTGAACAGCATGTATTTGCTAGTGTCAATAAAGGCACTTTCCTATGTAGAAGGCTTTATGTGACATTTCCGATCAATAACTGGGTATGCAGACTTTTTGTGCTTGCAGGAAGTGAGCTGCTGCTCTGCAGAGACTGGCAGCCACTCCACTGGGCCATAACCCCAAACCCCCCCTGCCCCATGGATATTAAAGAAACAATCTGGGAAATAAAGAAATAAGGAACTAAAGGTAGTCAGCAGGGCCAAGCCATTCACCTTGCCATCCCCATGGACTTCTTGGCCGAGCGCCGAGTCAAAACTCGAAGGGGCAAACACTGAGGAAATGAGTTTAACCCTGATATCACACTCTTAAAACAGATTGTGCTTTAAAAAAGAAGCTTTTATTGAGTCCGAAATGTTTGCTGAGCTTGCAATGCCCTTCAGTTTCACACCTGGGAGTTACCCAGTATAACCAGCCCAAAGCAGAAATGTTTGGCAAACAAGACTTGTTCAAATAACATTTAGGACCCCACAGACTATTTTCATGACAAGGCATGGCTTATGGCAGATTTCAGCAGCCACAGAGGTGGTATTTCTTTAGGCTTTACAAAGGATTGTTTTCCTCACCTACGGCTGTCTAGTGTTTTGATGGTTCACTCAGTGCATTTACATGCACACCAGTAACCCTAAAATCAGATTATAGAAGTTCCCCTCGTATACATGAAAGTGGGTTGAATGGGAAAATGACGGAGTAACTCAACCTCCGGTACAGTAGGTGGTGCTCTGCCAACATACAACTTGACTGAATATGGATTTTTTTCCCAGTTCAACTTTGTCAAACAGCCGACTTTTGTACAGAATTATGACTGAAAAGGTTCTTTTTGGTAGTGATGTTACTTGCCGTTGTGAAGTCCTCCCTTGGTATAAAGGTAACGCTCTATTGTTGTTGTTTTATTCAGGTTGTTTTCGGCACCATTGCTTCCTGGTTTATCCTATTTTTAATCTTAACTCAATTATATTTGGGTTTTTAAACGAACTGAAGTCGGAGGAGACACGCATTAAGGGGTGTATCAAAAGCCATAGAGCGGTGTAATTAAATTCTGGTGTTCAGGATTAGAGCCTTTGTTCACATAGCAATTTTTTTACTGGCAGAAATGCACTGGCAGGGCCCTGGGGAACATTTTATTCCAATGCTTTAAAGCTGTTCCTGACAGCGACATTAACGTTAGCTAGGTAGCTAGCTTAATCCTACGTTAGCAGAAGGTTGATTACACAAGCTGTGTTCGAAATAGTTTCCTATCACAGAAGTAATACCCAAATACCTGTGTGTGTACATACAATGTATACTACATTGTACTACCGTATACCACAATACATTGTGGTCATGTTTTACTGGAGGAGAAGAAGAAGAAGTAGAAGAGGTGCTAACGGTAGAGCTTATCTGAGAGCTTACTGCAGTTACAAGCAACCGTTCCTCACAAGCTTACTACTGTTACTCGCTCGTGAAATAAATGAACCGTGGACTATTACAGCTTACAGTTAACAAAACCACACTTTAACACCATCGAAATTTCAAGCTACAGTTTACGTCGCGTACGTGATAAAGGGATAAAACCCCAACACTCATCGGCAAAATTCAATGTTCGGCCAATCTCCTCCCGCAAATAAGCTTTTTCTGTCTGACAATAAGGTGTTAATAAATCGTATCTTATCTTACCATAGCATATGTAACACCAGTGCTTTTTCTGAAAATTTCAGAGATTTTCAACTTGAAGTGCTCTAAGCTTTGCAAACAACTGAAAAAGCCTCTGCTTCTCTTGCCCTACACAAACGCATGTTAGTAGTGCAAAAACACTCCTGACATAACATTGCATTACATAAAAGAATGCAGACTGTAATTGTAAACAATATTCCAGTGAAAGACTGCAACAATAATTGTTGTGTCTCTTTTAAGAGATCAGTGCATCAGTCCAGCTGATCTGCCTTCATTTCAACTCTTTCTCACAGGACAATGATAAAGACTGGGAAAAATGATGTGTCTGCATTGCAGTAAACAGGATAGCGCCCTGTTTCCTGGTCTTTGGTGTTTCCTAATATCCCTTCAGCTCAGAGAGGTACAAAAGGGATAGCACCAGCATATAATTAAATCATTAAAGCACATAATTCTTTCAGTCATTGGAAAAATTACCCACAAACAAAATACCAGACATGTTAAAGGTTGAATATGTAGAATTTTTATTAAAAGCTATATTTAAAAAAATAAATAAAACACCCACATGGTGTTTTGAGGGGTACAGAATGAAAGTATTGCTTTTCCATAAAAAACATGTTTAGTGTAAATTAACATTTTAAACCATTTTTGCTGAGTTTGACAATGACATGTTCTGTTTACATTGTACAAGCTAAAAACGTCGGGCATTGCTGGTTGCCAGGGTTGTCTGTTGTTGGGTGCAGCGACTATAAGCTGGCAATGGTTGAAATGGAGTTTGCTAATCCTGCAGATGCTTAGGAGCCTCAGCGAAGGGCAGCATTATTTGTCCCAGCAGCTGAGTAAGTCAATATAGGCCAAGCATTCACTCCATGGACTGAGATAAAGGAGTTCAACGGCATTAAAATGCACACCCAAATGGCTACGTTTCTCCTTGATCGGTAAGCTAACTTTCATGTTTACTTACGGTAACGACCAGCAGTAACTGTCAGTCAAACTCCTCTGTGATATTTGTTTTTATGGTGCGATTTGCCGGAGGCGACGGGTTCAAACAGGCTCAAACAGACTCTGGTCTCCTGTAAATTACTGGGCCAGGTCTGACAAACATGGCAACCCGACTGCTGGAATTATTATCTTTTTTGTTGCGACTACAATCTTAAGACACTAGATGGCGGTGTTCGTGCTCATTCTCCATATTGTGTTTGAAAACAGTAAAGCATAACTGAACTTCAAAATGTTGACACTATTTCTATAAAACTTTATTTAGTCCAGCTTGACCTGCTCATGATAATGTTTTTCTTTTCTTTCTCTTTCTTTCTTTATTTTTACAACATGCACATTATTTTACTCAAAAACAGGGCTGAACCCTTCAAAACTTTAAAACATTCACAAATAAACTCATTATAAAAAAATAACTGCAATCAAATGGTCTTTAGGTGCCAGTGTGCTCACTGAACTTTGCGGTGCAGTGCAGTGCTGTGTGGCAGCATGCAGGCTGCCCTCTCTCTGACTTGTCTCTATCAAATGGATGGTGCTTTTGGCAGCAGAGGCTTGTTTGCCCTGAGTATAAATGATGTCTGGTCTCCCCAGCAGGTTACAGACACTGCAGACTGCTCATTACAGGAGAAAATCCACCCCAGCACGACATGTTGGCTGATTTTACAATCCATAAAGCGAATGTTCATCCTCAAACAGCAGCCACACAAACTGTAGCTTTATATACTGGAGATGAAAGAAGGACAGCATCCCAGTTAGCTTGGAGGGTGATTTGTAAATTGGGCAAAATCATGGTTGACAGGTTTTTTTATGCAGGGCTGTAGAACTGGAACTAAGAGTTCATGGACTCTAAGACATCATGTTGTGGTGGCCAATATCTCAGGGTCTTATGTCTATTTTGACCCCTTATGTCTTGCATTTGGATCCCATTGGATGTACTTGGGGATACTTGCATTTTCCCCCTGAGATTCAAGGACAAGAATGAATATGATTTAATGAACAGATTACACCTGTAGCATTCACAGAATGACGCAGAGCATCTACATCTGTTTTGATCCCATACAAACTGTCTTCTTCTGTCTTCTAATCAACGTCTTAATCAAGACTTGATTTACTCTGGTCACAGGTCTGAAACTGACCTGAACCTGACTAAAGCTGGGAGACCTGCAAACTTACAAGGTTGAAATAGAATAGACAACTCACCTTTTGTGATTGGCGGGTGAAACTGTCAATCTACCTGCCACGTTGGCGTGTAGCCAATAACACAACACAACACTGAGCAAGTGTTGGAGCCTGTTGTTGCTAAGCAAGCCCCGTCATTTTCTTGGACTTTCAAAATAAAAAAATGAGAAGAAGAAGAAAAATAAAAAATGTGGCAGCATGTGGCTGTAACAGAACAAAAAGAGGATGAGGAGTTCGATAAAAAAAATAAAAAAAATAAAGACATTTTAATGCAAAGTGGAAAGTGGAAAGGGAGGGCAAGGTTTGTGACTGGCTTGTATACGACGCCACAACAGAGGAGATGCACTGTCGGGATTGCCAAATGTTTGGCAAGTGGAGGAAGCAGAGGGGAGTGTCTGCTCCCCCTCCTCTTTTGAGGACTCAGAGCCCTCAGTCAATGCTCTATGTTCCGTGAAAGGGTTTTTCAATCATTGTCTGATCTCAAAATTACGGTGCAATGTAGTTTGGTTTCTATTAATTATGATTGTTATTGTTGTTGTTTATCCAAATGTTATTCAGTCAAAATAGTCAAAACATGTCTTATCTTAAAAAGCCAGATAAACTTATAAGTCATTTGTTATAAATGTAATGTTTATTGTTAATCCAAAATTTAAAAAAAAATGTTGAACCTGGGTATCTAATTACATGACAGTGACAAAGAAACAGTGAGATTTATTCCTGTTATTTTCTATTCTAAATGCCTGCCACACCAGATCAGACAAAGTTGTAAGTCATTATGTAGGTCTAGTCATTAATGAGATTGTTGGTTAATCACTCAACCGCATTTTGATGTGGATTCTGTACAAGTTCAAGATCCATTTGTATGCATTTTCTGAGTCGTTCACCTTTATTTGAGGCACAAAAAAATTTTGGCTGGTAAAAAACTGGCTGGTGGCAAAAAAAAGTTAACTTTAGGCCCTGCACCTCACACATTGAACTACTTTACCTGATCATTTTGCTAATTTACCAAAACATAAGAGTTCCACCTCGGGGTGTAAAAGTGTGATCATTGACTGTTGCTTAATGAAAAACTAAAGAGAGGATCAAATGAACTTCTGCTGAGATATTTTCCGTGAAATTAGTACATGAAACCAAGATGAAGAGCCAATAGATGGGAAAACAATAAATGCTTTGAACTCAGTTCATTCACGACTCAATCCTTGCTCGAGCCTGAAAGAGAAACAAGCCCCCCATCGTTGCTGGACAAGGTAATTCAACTTTCCTGTCTCTTCTGCTGTCTCAAACAGTTATCTGAACGCTTTGTCATGACAGATTGTGAGAACAAGGCTTTGCAATAGGCTATTGTTAATTAATCCATCTGAACCTCTAAAAATAATGGCTGGAAAAATCCTGACTAGGCTGTTCAGCCATGATAAAACCCTTCCAACATTTCACCAGTATGTTGACTGCCCCACCAGAGACTGTAACACACTGCATCTGTTGTATGCAAATGCTAAGGATGCAAAAAGTCCCACAGCCCTCCCCCCTCTCGGAAGATCTGACAACAACCTGGTTCTGCTAACCCCTAAGTATATACCCCTTGTTCAGCGGTAGCCTGTCCACACTAGGACAACCCGGACTGTGAGCTGCTGACAGTCATCAGGCAGCCTGGAGAGGGCAAAGGAGCTGAACAGATTCTTCAATGGGTTCAGCTCACAGCCTTCTGTCGTCTCCATGACACCTCCAGACCCCCACACACCCTCACTGCCCCAAATGCTTCCTCCCCTCCCCCCTCAATCCCCTGCTGTGAGCTCTCCTGTGCAGCACCTCTCCTCCTCCTCCACCTCTTCCTCCTCCACCTTCACCTCCTCCTCCACTTCCTCGTCCTCCACTGAAGACACCAGCAGCCTCCCCCGCATGACTGTGACTGCAGGAGACAGCTGGAGAGACTCCACCAGCATAAGGCTGCAGGCCCTGACGGTATCAGCCCCAGGATCCTGAAGACATGTGCCAGCCAGCTGTCTCCTGTCCTACAACACCTCTACAACCTGAGCCTTGGTCAGGAGAGAATACCAGTGCTTTGGAAGACTTCCTGCCTGATTCCTGTTCCAAAGAAGTCGACACCATCAGACCTCAATGACTATCGACCAGTGGCCCTCACATCTTACGTCATGAAGGTGCTGGAGAGACTGGTTTTGGTCAACCTTAGGCCGCAGGTGAGAGCCCTGCTAGCCCCTCTGCAATTTGCTTACCAGCCCCACTTGGGAGTTGATGACGCTGTCATCTACCTGCTGCAACGAGCCCATTTGCACCTGGATGGTGGAGGAGGTACTGTGAGAATCACATTATTTGATTTCTCTAGTGCTTTTAACACCATTCAGCCACTGCTACTGGGGGAGAAGCTGCGGGTGATGGGAGTAGATGACACAATGATCTCCTGGATTACTGACTACCTGACAGGCAGGCCATAGTTTGTCTGTATGGGCAGTGTTCTGTCTGATGTGGTGGTTATTGATACAGGAGCTCCACAGGGGACTGTACTGTCTCCTTTCCTGTTCACCTTATACACCACTGACTTTCAGTACAACACTGAGTTGTGTCACCTGCAAAAGTTTTCTGACGACTCGGCTGTTGTTGGATGTATAAGTGAGGGACGGGAGGAGGAGTACAAGGCACTGGTAGATCACCTGCGGCTGAACATCAGCAAGACCAGAGAGATGGTGATAGATTTCAGGAAGAAGAGGATGACGGCCTTCCAACCTCTGTGTATTCTGGGAAAGGAGGTGGAGGCGGTGGAGTACAAGTACCTGGGTGTTACCATCAACCACAGACTGGACTGGAGATTTAACACTGAAGCTGTTTACAAGAAGGGGATGAGCAGACTTTACTTCCTGAGGAAGCTGAGATCCTTCAACGTGTGCAGCAAGATGTTGGAGATCTTTTATCAGTCTGTGGTGGCCAGTGTACTTTTCTTTGCTGTGGTTTGTTGGGGAAGCAGCATCGGAGCCAGGTGGTGGAGAGGAAAAAAACTGTTATCCATCATGGATAATACTCTCCACCCTCTCCAACTCACACTGGTCAGACAGCGGAGAACCTTCTCCAGAAGGCTGCTTCAGCTTCGATGTCGTAGCAACAGATACAGGAAATCTTTCCTGCCACAATCCATCACTTTTTATAATAACTCTCTCACCTCTGGCTGACAGAGAACTCTGGTCTCTCTACTGTTTTTTTTTTTTGTTTGTTTTGTATATAGTATTATTGTTATAGTATATTTTGCATATTTTGTTGTATATATTATTATTGTTTATTGTTTATAGCACACTGTGCACTGTATATATACACTATGTATACATTGGATTCTATTTATGTTATGTACAAAGTTTTCATTTGCTGACCCACTACTGCTGTTACAAAATAATTTCCCAGTCTGGGATCATTAAAGTAATTCTATTCTATTCTATTCTATTCTATTTTATCAGTCAAATGTCGTTATTGGGTGGATTTTTTTAAAGGCAGGCTAGGGCCTGCTTCCCCTCCCACTTTTCGAAAGGATGATCGCCAAATTAAAGAAAAGGCTACTTCTGGTAATTTACTGTCCCTGGCCATAAAATGCTGCCTGGTTGGCCGCAGAAAGGAGGTTGGGGGGGGGGGGGGGGGGGGGGGGCAGGGCAGACATGAATTCAAATGCTGGGACGCTGAACAGATTCAACATGGTTGATATAATGCTAAAATATTGCCTGAGGAGGCCAATATAAATGCTGGGATGTTAGCTGGCAAGGTTAATATGATTGCTAAAATATTGGCGAGGTTGTCTAATATAGATGGCACTGATATATTAGCATTAATATATGGCCACAGCTTCAGTTAAAGCAACTATCACAGGAAACACTTAACCTGACTCCTCCAGATGTATTGATTCGCATGATTCTTATTTGCTCAGCATATCCATCTGAGAACTCTCGTTTGGAGATATTTTGGAAAGGGGCGAAAATACTGGTTGCCAACATACGGGCCACATCAACCAATCAGCATATGACGTACAAACAGAGCATCAAGGCAAAGCTCGGAAAGTAAACACCATGTCTGTAAAGGATATTTGCCGTTTGTGTAACCCAAATTTATAGATACAGTAAAAGGCACAGTTTCAGGTGCCCGGTCCATATTCCAACAGAAGGATCCAAGAGAAAAAAGAGTTAGTGAGCGGCTTGCTCGATTGCTGCACTCATCTCATCTGCCATGTTAAATCTGTCTCAAAACCAACGCTGATTGGACGTCCGCTTTGTAGAAAGCTTCAAATTTTCTCCGTCTCACGTTACCGGACTGATCTGCAGGTAAAATACAATGGGCCATCGTGATCTCAGGAGGCTAGGAAACACTAGACAGGCAGTGTCTTTGTTTTTTCTGCTGTCCTTTTCCTTCCCCTTAGGTTATTGCTAAGCATTTTATCTTCATGTTAATCAAGCGGGTTGATGGATGGATGGACAGTTGAGGAGACAGCTGGATGGGACGGGGATATGATAGACACTCAGACAGACATGCAGGGACAAAGTCAAACCTTGAAGCTGGTTGGCTTTTTCACAGCGCTGTATCATTTTTAATAGTAAAACCTGACATATGTTCAAAAATTTTTCAACACTAGGAACACAACAGCAGCGTGAGTCCAAAACTAAATGTTAATCCATGCATACATAGGAAGATGTGTGGTCCAAATAAACAAGTTAGATCACTCCCATCACAAACCACCTTTATGTCTTTCCTCCCTCTGACTTCCTCTTCCTCTCCCTCTTGTTCTGTCAGCACAGAACAACTCAGCCAGACACAGTTGTCCCCATGCATTTCCTGGGTCCATTTAGCGGCAAAGAATATCCAGTGCAAATTGCCCTCTGCATATTTCTTGCTGAGCTGCAGTGGTAACACAAAAGGGGAAATGTCTCATTAAAAAACGACTTTCACAGTAAGATCACAGTAAGAGAAGATCTCTTCATGGGCAGTGTGAACAGGATGAATTACATCAATCAAAACTGATTTAGTGTATAATGTTATGATAAAGACCATCAAATACTAATAATAGGGATGTAACAATAGAGTGAACCCTAAATTTAATACATTTCATGATACTGGGTTGACAATATGATTTTCCTGTTTAAAAGAACTAAACAAATTCTTATTTCTCAGAGAAAAAGCTACAATATATCTCCCCCCCCCCCCTCGCTATTTACGAGATAGGCTATGACCCGCAAAAATGTGCATTTTAACTTTTCTGTTTAACCATGAAACTGAAAAAATATATATTTTTAAATAACTTGAGTAATAATTGAACAAATCCCAAATGAAAAATTACCTTAAAAATATCTTCTGATAAAGAAATTAAGGCTTGGCCTGTGATCCTAGTTTGGACTGTATGTTTTTTAAAGGAATATCATCTTTTCAAGCAGGAGCTGAAATCTCTGTACATTCACAATGTTCCTGCTGTCAAACCCTTGACATGGACAGAGGTGAAAATCCTTTATTGTCCATCATGGAAAACAGTCTCATATAAACACCAATGGCCCTCCTAATTTCTTTGGCTCTTACGCTCATTTTGGTGAGCAAGGATGCAAATCTGCTTGTCAGTGTGGTTTGTCCTTTGAGTATTTTTTTTTAGACCCAAACTTACAAAAATACATCACAAATTGCCTTGACATCTACATTTATAATCTCTTGATAATGAATTGAATTTAAAATGCAAGTAAAATGTATTTATTTTGAAAAATAAATTGTATTTAATTTCGACTCTTGAAAGTCTGGAGAAATTTTTTAGACATGGAAAAAAAGCCCTTAGGCCAAATCCCAATTATCTCTTGCCCCTGAACCTTCTTTTTGTCTGTTTTGTTGTCTTCATACCTTCAGACTTAAGGAAACACTTTGGTGCATTCTCAATTTTGACATCATCTCCCTCTGCAGCTGCCGCCATCTTTACACTGCCGTCTACTGATTCTACGGCATACATAGTCTGAGCATGCAGGGGTTCAAATTCACCTCAAATGAATAAACTGGGGCAGGTTGAGGTCATCCTGACAAGCATAAATGAGAATACCTAATGTGGTCAGTTGTGTGTGTGTTTGTGTGTGTGTGTGTGTGTGTGTGTGTGTGTGTGTGTGTGTGTGTGTGTGTGTGTGTGTGTGTGTGTGTGTGTGTGTGTGTGTGTGTGTGTGTGTGTGTGTGTGTGTGTGTGATGCATAGATGGAAAGATACAGAGTTTTCTGTTTGATTTGATAATGGAATTCTTGTCCACCTACATGGACATTCACAGGTCAGGACCTTATTTCACTTCAATAGCTTTTACCATGTTCCTATCAGCAGGTCAGGGAACTGTAGCAGTGAAGCAAAAATGTTGCCTTACTGCAGAAGTACATGAGATGAGATTGGAATAAAAAAAATAAAACAATGGGGGAAATATATCATAGATATATCTTCCAAGCTAGGAAATATGTGAAAAATGTATCACAGTGGAGCAAAAGTATATAACTGTTTGGGATGGCCCTTACCAAGACACCTCAAGTTTCACCTCAAGTCAATTTTACTCACCCACAATGGGAAGAAATTATGGAGTCCTTTGTATGATTCTGGGTACAGTTTGAGAGCATAGATGGATGGATGAAATTATCCAAGTTTATCCCATCCCCTTCTATTCCCAACTCATCACAATCCCTTGACCCATGTCAAAGCACTGGGTAGACCTACGTGTCAAACTGTTTGAGTTGCTGTTTCAAACACAGGGTACATGTGGGGAAACTTTTTGAAACTTCTTGGTTAGGGTTATATAAAGAGTTTGGGTGGGGTTAAAATAAATACTTATAGAACGCAACTAAAATGACACAAGGGACACAATGGACGCAAACCAAGTCTCCAGGGTGAAAGTCCTGTGTTTGCTTGACCCATCCATCACCCCTGATGGGTGACTTTGTTGCTTTTTCTTCTTGCGTTTTCACTTGCACTGAGCGTCTAATATTACCGTACATGAGTTAACAGAGAGACCATAAACTGGAAACATACAAAGCCAAAAGCCAAACCAAAACATCTGGTTCGCCCCCTGCAGGCTGGCTGCAGTACAGGCCATAAATCCCACCTTCTCCATGTTAGCAGATAGGACATGGGCTAAACAAAACAACTTCAGATGGTTTCTGTCACTGTAGATAGTTCTGATCTAACTGATGTTTGTTCAAGTGTTCATTTTTCTAAGTTTGGTATTAATTAATTATTTGTTGCCATAAAAACGGGTTGATTGACTTGCGATTGGTCAGACAGGTGTATGGTTGGATCTTCGATAACATGGCTTCAAGCAATTCTTCCCTTTCTGGCATTTTGACAACTTTCCTCTGTAATCTTAAAATGCTCCTAAGCACATGGCACACTAAAATGTAAAAAAAAATCCATCAGGTGTTGAAACTCAATATTCAATTCTCATATATTTCTGATAAAAGTCTGAACAATCATTTTATTCAAATTAATGATTTGCAGAACTTCCTTCCTGTCATCGTTGCACCTTCCAGTTGCCTATCTAGCTTGCGAGTCATGCGCCTCTCTGCAGAGCGAGTGGTGTGTGAGAGATAGCAAGAAACCGCAAAGAACTTATGCATAAAGAGGAAGGTCGAGAGTCAACATCGGCTCTGCTTTCCAGCGATGGCAGAGTCTAATGCAGCTTCATCTGAAGTGTTGTGGAAATTTTGGATATTTGTAATTCATAATCATAGTTTTGTCAGGTCAGACACAGTTCAGTGTCTCCTCTGTCTCACCTTCTTGATGGATAATGCAAATAACTAACTCATGATGATATATTGGCATATTTGTGCATCTGTACCCTGTGTTAGAGACCTTGTGATGAGAGAGGTTCAGAATGTTCAGAATTGTAATGTCTAAGGCATGTTTTTGTTTGGTCTAAAGACGTCACCCAACCAAGGCTATTCGCGTCCTGTCTCTTCACCTAAAACACTGTGCGAGATTTGGCACATCGTCATTCCTACTAGACTCTAACATTGTGAGGATGTAGGGATGAACATATTTTTGTCTGCAGAGGAAAATGCTTAGGCAAAATAAACCACAGAGAAAAAACTGATCCTGTTTATTGATCTTTATTGAGGAATCTATTTCCACAACAATTTGGCGTCCCTGGGTGGGCACCCGGAGTGAGAGGCACAGGCTGGACAGGACTGACGGTGAAACCTGTGCACAGTGGAGTTAAAGCTCTTTCCTCAACCTCGCCACAAATTCAGCTGAGAAGTGGGGGCCTAACGTCCAACAGCAGGCTCTCACTGCTGGTGCCAACTGAACTCGGTGGAGGATCTCTTCAATAATCTTCGGTGAGTTTCTTTTTGTGGTTGTCGTCTAGAGGACAGGGTGAAAGTCCCTGCTCCGCAAATGGTTCGAGTCCATTTGTTTGTTTGTTGACATCTAGAGGACGTCCGGAGGACGAGGGTGCGAGTCCCTCTTCCGCAAATGGTTCGAGTACATTTGTTTGTTTGTTGACGTCCACTAGTGCCCTAGAAGACGAGGGTGCGGGACCTTCCTCTGCAGGAAGTTCGAGTCTTTCTGTTTTTTTGACGTACATTGAGAGTCTGTGCGAGGGCCGGCCAGCAGTCTGATCAGCTGCTCTCTTTTCAGTTCGAGTCTGATTAGTAGTACTGGTTTGTGAAAACGTTGTCTCACAGTTCGAGTGTGTTTGAGCTGAATTACAGCAACGTTTCTGGTTAGCTCATGAGCAAAGTAAGAGGTGATTCCGGACAGTATGGTAGATAGTTTGTTGTAAGTCTATATGTGCGTTGTCCCCATGTGCGTCTCTTTTTTCTCTTTCCCTCTCTACCCCATCTGTGTGTGTTTGCGTGCATGTTCGACAGCTTTGGAAAGAGGAGAGTGTGTAAAGGATTTGTTTTACCTCAAGGTCACATCAACAGTACTATCCTCCCTTTCCTACGTGCTGAGGGAAGAGGGAGCATAAGATAATATAGGGAGAGATTGTTTTTAACAGCAATAAATAACTAGAAACAAAATAAAGTAATTCAGTCGGTAGGGTGAAAACTCCGCTTGTGAAAACACCCACAGGAATATATATATATATATATATATATATACTCATAGAAACACTGCATGTACGATATGTAAAGCAACAATTAATAAGGTAACGTTACTGTCGAAAATAAATAAATATATAGATCTGTAAAATCTATAACCCATAAATATATATGTTGATCCATAAACTGGATTCTAGAAAATCTTAGAACGGGTAAAAACGGGTAAATCACTGACTGACCCACTTTTATCAAGGATGTTTGCATTGGAATGAATGTTGCAGGCCTGTGTGTGTGTGTGTGTGCGTATGTGTGTGCAGACATGTTTTGACTGACCAGATGACCAATTGAGATAATGTATGTGCCTTGGCAAACTGCTATCAGCATGTTGAGCAGCTGGCTTTCATGGTTCCGAGTAAAAAAGGTGACTCAGCTGTGATCCAAATTGAAAAAAACAAAAACAAAATAGAATTGTTACACACCAGCTGAGAGGGACTAGCAGTTAGCTATAGGCCCTAGTAGCATAGCTACCAGAAAGGCTAAGCTAAGTGTTGCATTTACGATTGATTGCACCTATTGCCATAGACTAGCTTAGCATAACTAGCATAGCTAATTCTAAGCAAATTATCATTGAGCAAAAAAAACCTAGCATATCAATTTAAACTGTGGATTTTACCATAGACTAGCTTAGTATGACTAAAATAGCTAATGCTAAGCTAATTAGCATTGAGAAAAATAGCATATCAAAATTAGACTGTGGGTATTGCCATAACCTGAGTTAGCATTACCAATATAGCTGAAGCTAAACTAGCTAGCATTAAAGCTAAAGAGTTAACGGTTCAATTGATTTCAATATCGCTAAAGACGAGGTTAGCATAACCAAGGTAAGCTAGGCCCAAACTTACTACCAGTGAAACATAGAAATAGCATCCTCAGAGGAACAATGAAGCACATAATTGACACGCCAGTGCGACTCTAGATAGACCTAAACTAAGCGAGATGAGGCCAACTCAAAGCAAACGCGACAAGGCGTAGCCCTAAGCCCAAATCTCCAGTACATGAACAAAACTACAGTGAATCTTGCGTTAAAAAATTTAAATTAAAATTTTGGCCGGTTTTCCCAATACAGGCAGTTTTAGTCTCAGACAATTGGATTCTGAAAAGTAACCTCAGGCAGAAGGAGAAAGATGACAGGGAAAAGCAAAAGAGCAGGAGGGGCAGACGAAAGGAGTCTTTCAAAGCTGATTGGGCCGATGAGATAGCTGGCTACAGGAAGCCAGGCTGAGAGACAGAAGGCAGCAGAGAGGCAGGGAAAGGGTAACCTCTCCTCCCCCTCCTTCTTCTCTGTGTCTTAAACTAGATGCGACCCTCCACCTCGACTCTGCTCCTCCGACCAGGCTGGCTCCCCAACCAGCAGCAGGCTCAGCAGGCTCAGCCCCAGATCCAGGAGGCTGCCAAGCCTGCACCACAACCGCACCAACCACTCTACCCCCGCGACGACCTGGCTGCACTGGGGAGGGGAGAGTTGGCCAGCTGGCCACCACGACAGGCAGATCCACTGGAAGAGGCAGAGGACTCGGCCCCCGGCGATCGCGATCATCTACACAAGCCCCCCACCTACGTGCAAGAGCTGGCTCCCACTACACCAGGAGCAAAAACCTGAACGGCGGAGCTCCTGACGTGTTGTCAGCATTTCTGACCTACCACGAAGAGACAATCACCACGGAGGTCGTGAAGGAGGCAGAGGGCGTGGCCAAGGGCCAAGTGGGCAAGTCGACAGCTGTTTCATCTGCGGAAAGCATGGACACTGGCGAAACGACTGCCCAGTGCGTGAATAAAGGCAGACCAACCGACTGGGATTCCGACACAGGGGCGATTGACTGGCTGGAGGGCTGAGGAGAGTGAGGGGCGCATCTGGACCAGACACAGGCTATCCGAACGGAACACGTAAATACACCAACACATCCACACTCTCTCCACGACACAGTTTAAATTCCGTACTGCAGGCTATTGAATGCTTAGAAAACACACACATACACATTACAAAACTTGCAGGAACGTATGCTTCACTAAACTCTGCTGCCTATAAGAATCTACCTACACTAACACTCACTGTGGCAGATGTACCCCTCACATTCCTAGTAGATTCCGGAGCGAGAATCTGTTATACAACACACCGATTTCAAAACAACACACAAAATGAGCAGGGGTCCGTTTCACAAAGCAGTTTCAACAAACTCTGAGTCTAACCCTGAACTCTGAGTTGATCTACTCTGAGATAGGAAACTCTGAGTTTTCAGTTCCAGAACAGCAGATTTGCGTTGATCAACTCAGAGTAGTTTGACCTGGAGTTAAGTGCGTGCACCACAAGTAAAAAAAGACAGTATCAATGGAGCCCTGATTCGACGAGTCACCATGGCAACGGGGAAGCGGAGCGCTACGCAACCACTGGAATTGGAAATATTAATGCGCTCATACAGGAGTTTGAGCATGTTTTTCGCCGAAAGCGTAACACCGCTGTAGCAGCTAAAGAGAGGGAGACGCGCGGGAGAACATTGCTGCTCGGGTCAGTGCGTGAGTTTAAACGTAGTGGCTGTGGCTGTTTTATATGTTGTATAAAAAACTCCCATTTGCAAAAAAACGCAGCGCAACACACAATATATGCTGGGATATGAAACGGTACCGCTCAAAAAGAGAATTGCCTGGAAATGCAAGAACATCAATAATCAATAGTTTGATAATCATCTCCCGACGAATATTTAATTCTCTGCGCAGTAATGCTGCAGCTTCATCCACGGGATCATTATCAAAAGGACACGCCATGGTAGTGAAATAGTCACCACCTAATATAACTTCTAATGTCGCCTACTGACTGATTTCTGCAGTGACTTTCTGAAGAAACAGACGACAGAACTATACTACGCCAAAACTCGCCCGCTGACTGAATGAATGAGGAAATCAAACACCGTGTGTGGCTGAAAGAGGGCGGAGACAGAGAGAAACTCAAGGTTTTCTGAAACTAACCTGGTCCCGACCAGGTTCGTTTCAGAGAGCATGTTACCATGGTAACTGACCGAGAGGTTAAGTTACCTCTCTTTGTGAAACAGGCTAGAGTTACCCCTCTGTCTCTGGTTTGAGTTACCTCCCTTTGTTAACCCTGAAATGAGGGAAACTCTGAGATTTCCGTTTCACAGACTCAGAGTTTTCACTAAACCTGCTTTGTGAAACGGGCCCCTGGAGATGTGTTAGAGATCTTATGTGTGTGTTAGGCATAAACATTAACTTAGGCCTGAAAGGCCTAACCATGATTAAAAATGATTTATACACTAAAGCCTTCCTGACTTCTCCTGATAATGCGGCTAATTACCACCATCTATGGCTCCTCCCCCATTCGAGCCTCACTGCTGCGGCAGCCACAAACACACACCCTGGTATTTTGTGTCACACTGACCTGCATTGTGCTGCACACATCTGCTTAGGGAAAGATATGCCATTTGAACAAACATGGTTTAAACAAAGTACTCTGTGTGACAGTTTAGAACTGCAATGCCTGTATTGGGATAACACACGCTGTGCAATCTCTGTGTGCCTGCCTAATGTTTCTTTCCAAGTGCCCCAGTTCCAATATTTTCCCTGATCAAAACACAGGAGCCGCAAAATCTGGAACCTTGGTTGACAAAATGCATCAAGGCGACCGGATGGAATCAAACGGCCGACCCCACAACCGAGCATCATGAAGGTTTAAACGTGAATCGAGTAACAATTCAAAAGGCAGTTGCTGCTCTTGAGAACGGTCGAGATTTAAACTTCAAAACCCAGAGGTATACTCTACATCACACTTTACTGCACCACACGGAAAGATAATGATTAATAATGTCACTGACGTACCAGAACTGAAACCACAAGTGTGGGCACATCACCGGGCACAATGTAGGTTTGCTTAAAAAAAAAAAAAAACCTGTTTAATCACCCCAAAGCCCTGCCAGCGACAGTATCCATTACGAAAAGAGGCTGTGGAGGGCATCAAACCGGTGGTTGAGGCCCTCCCCAGGGCAGGCATCATCGTCCCCTGTGAGAACTCACCAGTCCGCACGCCAATAGGTCTGGTGAAAAAAAAACGGCCTCCACATACGCCAGACGAGTGAAGGGTTTGTCCAGGACTTGCAGGCGGTAAATGCAGCAATCCATGCACGTGCCCCTACAGTACCAAATCCTCATACAATTCTTTCACAAGTTGCACCTGAAAGTAAGTGGCTTTCTGTTATAGATTTGGCTAACACTTTCTTTAGCGTCCCCATACACCCCGACAGCCAATATTGGTTTGCATTCACATTTTAAGGTAAAGCATCAAGTTTACCCGACTGTGTCAGGGGCTGTCGGAGTCTCCAACCATCCTCAACGCTACTCAGCGTGAGAATTTATAGTCCTTAAGTTTGCCACAAAACAGCTCCTTGCTGGCACATGTGGATGATTTAATGATTTGCTCTCCTACACAGGAGGCTTGCTTCGCGGACACGCTACCCTTGCTAACACACATTATATCGCAAGAGAGGAAAATACTTTTCCAAAAGTGCATCTCTGCCATCCAAGAAATCCCAAAACCAATCACAAAGAAACAGGTTATGAGTTTTCTTGGCATGACATCATACTGTAGACAGTGGATCCCTGACTATGCAAGCATCGAGGCACCTTTGGCGGCCATTGCTCATGGTCAGGGTCTAGCAGCACGGGACAAAGTCGCTTGGACGCCCGATGCAGAAAAAACATTCCACGATCTAAAGCTAGCTCTACAGACACCACCCACTCTGGGCCTCCCAGATTGCAACCGGCCATTTACACAAACCGTTGATAAAAAGGGACACTACATGACCTCCGTCTTACTGCAGGATTACGGGGGGCAAAAAAACAACAAAAAGAAACGGTTGCATACTTCTTATTCAAACTATACCCTGTGGCAGCCGGTCTCCCAGCCTGCCTTAGAGCAGGCAGCTGCGGAGAAGGCAGTCGTAGCTTCTCGCGACATTGTCGGTTACTCTCCACTAACCTTGTTAGTACCACTTGCAGTCTCTATGATTCTGTTACAGAAAAGACCTCACATCTGTCATCCGCAAAATACAACACCATTCTAGTCGAACTGCCCGATATCACTGTACGGCGCTGCACTGTACTCAATCCTGCCACGTTGCTCCCTACTTCTGAGAAACAGGAGCCCCATGACTGTGTGGCTATTATTAATGAAATCTGTTCCCCCAGACCTGATCTTCGCGAAACACCACTCACCAACCCCGACATGGAGCTTTTTGTGGACGGCTCAGCATCAAGGGACCCGGGAACAGGCCTTAACCAATCAGATTTTGCAGTCACCACATTACATGAAACACTTTTGGCAGAGCCTCCCCCGTCTAAGCATGCAAATGGCGAGAGGTAAGACTGTCACTATTTTCGAAGATAGCAGATATGCATGGGGGGTTTGCCACTCATTTGGACCAATTTGGGCAAATCGAGATTTTCTCACAGCATCTGGCAAACCCATCGGCCATCACAACTTGGTCGCTTCCCTCCTTGATGCTTTGCTGTTGCCACATCACATCGCCATATGAAATAGAAGGACATACACATAAAACAGACTATGTCTCACTAGGAAATGCCCGTGCTGATGCTGCAACCAAGGTCGCAGCTAAACAACCTCTGATAACACAGCTTGCTATGACTTCCAGCCCGCTGTAACACCCCACGCAGACTTAAAAGAGCTGCAGAACAGAGCCACACCAAAAGAGAAATGGGCGTGGAAGCAGGCTGGCAGTGTGATGAAACAAAACGTTTGGTATGGGCCTAATGACAAGCCCTGTTTGCCGGATTATTTGTTTCACCATTACGCTAAATTGACGCATGGTCGCGTGTTGTGAAGATGATATGCTGCCTCGCTCCCTGGTTGGGGGTTATGAACATCAGTGCCGTCAACTACGAAGGATCGACAGTCAGATTCAGAAACGTCACAACTACACTGAGTCAGGTGCATCATTCAGTGATGACGACAAACCCCACACGACAACAAGGAGCTGTGTGCTTTGTTAGAATGTGCCGGACATCACTTGACCAAAATCTGGGCACGTCCTTTTGCAACTAGAGAGTG
This sequence comes from Echiichthys vipera, assembly GCF_963691815.1. Lineage (NCBI taxonomy): Eukaryota > Metazoa > Chordata > Actinopteri > Perciformes > Trachinidae > Echiichthys > Echiichthys vipera. The sequence continues at coordinate 27,266,350 of NC_139831.1, forward strand.
AGCGCCACGTGCAACAGCGCATGGAACGCTGCCTACACCAACCCTGAGTGCAAGAATGCAAGCCCTTACCTGGGCAGACTGAACCTCACACACACCCACAGCCTGGCCTCTCAAGGGGGTGTGTGCCACCTTATCGGGACAAAATGCTGCACCCATGTGCTTGCATTAGGTAACAATTTGACTCATGTTGTCGCCCACTTGAATGAACTGTTGAGAGAAAAGCAAAACTCACCTTGGTCCTGGCTCACAATGGGGGGATGGAAAATCCACCACTGTCAGATTACTACTCCCTGTGTTGATTGTGGTGGTGGTAATGTTGTTGGTCATTTGTTGCGTGCTGCCTTGCTGAATAGCTCTCGTGGTTTCATTAGTGAGCTTGGCCACGCCCATGAATCACCATGACCCCAGATGAAGATCTGTGGGTACCACCGTTTTTGGATTCAGATATTGAGTCAAATGTGAATGTTAAAGGGTGATTACACTACAACCACATGCATGATGACAACAACAAAATTCTCACCCTTTTGTGCAAACCATGACATGTTATTGTGTGCAAACTGTCTCACTCAGGTCTGCCTGCTTGCCTGTCCAACCTTAGCTCCTTTACCTTCTACAGCTTGACCAGACCGCTACAAAGGGGGGGGAATTGTTTAGATATCCTTCGTCTCAACCCGGTGAAGAGTGACAACAGACTTTGTCAAGGGGGCTGTAGAAATTAGAAAGTTGCTGAGCGGTGACGGTGGTTAGAAGTTTGGCCAAATACATGAATGCTGTATCCGCACCTTCTTTTTAATCATATTTTAGCATTTTTCCCCTTCAGGGTGGATGTTTCAAGCCATCAGGTCAATTTCTGGCCTGTGGTAGTGAAAGAAAGAAAGGGTTTTATCTGTATTATGCTATTCATTGTTTGTTCCTCTCCCCCTCACTCATTTATTACATGATAATTACCTTTGTGACTATTCAAATCACTGTTTTTACCCAAATTACCTTTATTCATCTATAATATAAAAAGCTTTTTCTCCAGTTTTGATGCATGCTATTTAAAAAATTCCTAAAAATTGTAATATAGATAAATTACAAATTTCCTTTTGTAGTGAACATAAAATGTTCAAAGGGGGGACTGTTGTGGGAATTTTGGATATTTTTAATTCATAATCATAGTTTTGTCAGGTCAGACACAGTTCAGTGTCTCCTCTGTCACACCTTCTTGATGGATAATGCAAATAACTAACTCATGATGATATATTGGCATATTTGTGCATCTGTACCCTGTGTTAGAGACCTTGTGATGAGAGAGGTTCAGAATGTTCAGAATTGTAATGTCTAAGGCATGTTTTTGTTTGGTCTAAAGACGTCACCCAACCAAAGCTAATCACGTCCTGTCTCTTCACCTAAAACACTGTGCGAGATTTGGCACATCGTCATTCCTACTAGACTCTAACATTGTGAGGATGTAGGGATGAACGTATTTTTGTCTGCAGAGGAAAATGCTTTGGCAAAATAAACCACGGAGAAAAAGCTGATCCTGTTTGTTGATCTTTATTGAAGAATCTATTTCCACAACAGGAGCTAAAAAGAAATCAGATGTTCTCAGAGTTTCAGATATCAGTTAATATAAAGTAGTTTTGTAATACTATGATATTTCTGCAAGGAAGATTAAAGTCAGCGCTAACATCACCGTCAGTATAAACAAACCAGCCGTTTCACTTGCGCTGCTCACTTTCCCCCTGCATGTGTCAGGGGAGGACGGAGCGTCAGAGGTCAGGCAGGGGGAAGAGGGTGGGACTTTGGAGGGAGGTGGAGTTGTTCATGTTAAAATTTTAAGAGTGCTTTGCTACACTCCAGAATGGTAAGAATAGCTTTCACTACCTGATCCCTACTGTTTGTTAAATTAAAACATGGCGGCAGAGAAAGGAAGTGGAGCCATGTCATCCATCTTTATATACACTCTATGATAAAAAGGCTCAAATGTGTCTTTTTGGTAGGTATCAAACGTAGAGGGCCGTGACAAAGTGTCAGTATTTGATACCCATGTAATGAGAGTGGCCTGTTTACCCCAGATGCTGGATATGATTAACATCAGGTGCTTATTCCTCTGTGCCATAGAGCTCCATTGTTGTCCAAAAACTATAAAGACACATCAGTGAGCCATGCTGTTGCACTGAGTTACATGCTTCTTCATTACTTTGAACACACACTGTAATTCATTTTGACTCCACACACACCATCCTGCTGCCATACATACTCACTACAGCACCAAGCGTGTATTAATCAGCTGCTGAAAATAGTCCCCAACAAATGTACTTTCTTTTGAGTAACGTTTGCCAAAGACTACAGGGGACCAGCTGTTTTAGTTCATTACCGGGCCTTTTAAATAAATAAATAACTATATTGTGAGATGTTTTTAATGATTATGTCTTCCGTTGGAACAAATAGGCTTGGGGCTGCAAGAAACAGACACAATAGGGAAGTCAAAGTATTGAGAGGCACACTAAGATCCTTGGTTTTGATTTTTATTGGATTTGTCAACAGTTAGAAAAAAAATGTTTTTAATTAATTCTTCTTTTTTCACCTGATAACGGACCTGTAATATTTTCAGCATTGTTGTAAACATTTAGTCTACAAATCCCAGAGCTGTTGTATTACCAGTCATGTCTTGAAAGTGAATTGTAACATTTATAGCACACAATTTCCTCCAAATGTGTAACACAAGGTTGGATATCCAGTTTGGCAGATCACTTTTGCATTTGTTGAACGTCTGCTGCTACTTGCAAATTACATATTCTATTCACTGCAAAATATATCCACCCTAGCCTTGGGCAGTTTAAATACGTTGTCAGTGCTCTAACTTCGCTTGTTCTGGCATCCATACTTGTGTTTGGCTCACCTGAAAGTTATGCTATAATTCTATTCTTGTAACTTTTCAGTATGTCATAAGCTTCACTTCCACCCCGGCATCCACTTGTAGGTTCTGAGTCAAATATGGCTCCCTTGTGGTGAAACTCTAAATTCCCTAAACAATCTCTGTTATGCTGAGCGCGGTGTATGCATGTCTGGAGACAGAGACAGGAGACAAGAGGAGAGGCATGCTCAAAGTGGGAAGACATTGCAATGTGAACTATAATGCAATTTAGTAGAGTACATAGGCAGTAAGTGTAAGTTTCTCACAAACGTTTAAGGCCCTACAGATAACTGCATCTTGTGTATGAATGACTGCATTTACATGGACAGTAATTGATCGACTGATCTTAAAGTCCCCCTCCACTCAAAAATATGTTTTTCTTTTGCTTATGGCCTCTAAAATGTCTTACATGACTGCGGTAGGACGGCATGGTGGTTAGCACTGTCGTCTCACAGCCAGAGGGTTCCTGGTTTGCAGGAGTTTGCATGTTCTCCCTGTGTCTGTGTGGGTTTTTTCCAGGTTCTCCGGCTTCCTCCCACAGTCCAAAGACGTGCATGTGTTAGGTTAATTGAGGACTCAAATTGTGCATAGGTGTGAGTCTTAATGGTTGTCTGTCTCTGTTTGTCTCTATGTGCCCAGCGATAGACTGGCGTCCTGTCCAGTGTGTACCCCGCCTCATGCTCGATGTCAGCTGGGATCAGCTCTACACTATTCAACGACTTCAACACAACACCAAGCAAGAAACCTGAAACCTCCAGCTCAGAACTGACTGTCAGTACAGTTTTTTTTAGCTTTCGATGTACATATTCATATCAGTGGGATATACACATAAGCGATTTCAAGATATGAGATTTAGTCATAGACTGTATAAAAAAAATGGATGTAGCCTCTACGTTGAGGTCCGTTCTCTCAACTTGATCCAATCGTACTCGCCTACGGAAGTCGCCATCTTGTCAGACTTTGACTCCGCCTCATTTCTCTTACCAAAAAAGGAAATTGATGGGATGTTGTTGGCAGGGAGATACGTCCATCTGGTTGACGTATACTGGATTAGCCACATTAGCTCCAACGCCTGGGAGCTAGGCTAACATAATACATTACTAGATACACAGAAGTGGGAGTCAATGTTGAGATTTTTTTTCCAGAACTGGGAGGGAGCGGGAGTCATTTTTAAAAATTTTGTAACGGGAACAGGATTCTTAGGAAGGTAGAGACTGACACGGGAGGTCAGTCCCTAGCAGAGTCAAGGGCAGGTCCTTCCGTGTCTCTGGCAGAGAACACACCGGCTCCAGGAGTCGAGTGCAGGCATTTATGATATATGATTTAAACTGATAATCAACACAGCACCATGCTCATAGACTGTAAAACACCGACCCTCACGGTCTGACTTTTCCTGCTGCTCCAGATTAATATATAGTGTATGTGCCATCAATAGGCTATATTGCAAATCATTGTGCAAGTGCGGCTATTTAATTAGCATACTAGAGCTAACACATTGTGTTCCTAAACCATCTGATGGTACAGCCGATCGAAGAGCAAACATCTTGTCACTTATGGAAACACCACCACACAGATGACCGCAGTTGAGGTCAAAATGACAGAGTTAGTGTGCTAATCCTGACAACTAGCCTCTGAGGAGAAGTGAGGGCCAGCTAGCTGTCACACAAGAGGCTGCACTTCTAATTATTCATAAACTTTAACCTCCAATAAAATAAAAACTTGCCTGGTATAAAAAAAGTCAGCCCCCTCGGTGTTGTCATGGAGATATGACCTAAACATACGAACTAGAATGTTGTTGTTTTTGTATCAGGCCTTAAATCAGTTTAATTATGCTGTGAAAACAGCCTGTTGTACATGGGGGTCAATGAGAAACTGCTCTGTTATGAAACCTCTTCCTAGTGGCCACTTGGTCAACTGCAATTTTTGGCACTTCCTTAATGGATCAACCAGGAAATGTTTGTGGTGGAGGCTTGGATTTAGTATGGAATAGCCTCCAGGTAACTAATATATATCCCCACAAGATTTTGAATTTGAACTGTTTTGGTCCAGCTTACTGATGTTTCATTTGCTAGTTAAATGGGGCATAAAAGGTCAGATCATTATCTTAAATTGTTGAACCCTTTGCAGTCACTTTTCGACTGCACTCTTTGAATATCCATCTTCAACAACAACCCCCTAGTCTTTTCGTAGAAATCCAAAATTCTCCCAGTTTGATGATTTAAGGTGCTTTTCTTTTGACCAGATGTAAGGCTGAAATGTCAGTGCCCTCTGACATTTTTAAAGCTCTTCTTCTTAACGCTTCAGGTAAGTAGCACAAAGAAACCAGCGCATACATGTGACTTGTGAGAGAAGATTACTCCACACATAATAAATGTGACTAGAGATTTGTCACAGGGCAACAATGACTCAGGACACTACAGATATTGTAGCTTCTAGAATTCTTAGTAATGGAACAGTGACAACATGTGCGGTTATGGCAAAAGCAATGAAAAAAGCCTAAGAATATCCAATCTGTTCAATGAAATGATCTGAATGTTATGATTGAAGCTTTTTTTTTTAAATATTCAATTCAATTCCATTTTATTTATAGTGCCAAATCATAACAAAAGTCATCTCAGGACACTTTACAGAGTAGGTATAGAGCAAAATTAATGATCCATCCATTATCCACACAGACCCAACAATTCCCCCATAGAGTACGGTGGAAACAAAAACCCTCCCCACAACAGGAAGGAACGTCGCACAGACCCAGCTCCACGGAGGATAGTCATCTGTCCTGACACAATCGTACACCCTAGCTGTAAGCTTTATCAAAGAAGAAGTTTTGAGTTTACTCTTAAATATGGGGACAGTGTCTGCCTCCCGAATAACACTTGGGGGTCGGTTCCATAGGAGAGGAGCTTGGTTGCTGAAGGCTCTGCCTCCAATTCTACTTTGAGGCTCTAGGAACGTCAAGTAGCCCTGCATACTCAGAGCCCAGCGATCTAGTCGGGTAATACAGTACTATGAGCTCTTTCAGATACGACGGAGCCTGACCAATAAGAGCTTTGTAGGTAAGAAGAAGGATTTTAAATTATATTCTAGATTTTACAGGTAGCCGATGCAAAGAAGCTAATACAGGAGAAATATATTTTCTTCTATTTGTTTTAGTTAGTACACGAGCTGCAGCATTTTGGACCAACTGGATAGTAAACACCAGTATTCTGCTGTCCACATTTAAAGCCTGATGCTTACTGTATCTGTTGTTCGGTTTTTCTCTTAGCTACTGCTCTCTCTTCATCTGTCTCAACCCCTCTCCCTTTTTGTCTGGACATTGTCTTGACTCAACTCTCGGTTACACTTACGTGCACATATAAAAAAATGAAACTCTGTCTCTCGCTCTTATCTCTACCTCTGCTTCCATCTGTCATGTCCTCCTCCCCTGTGATAACCTTAAAATAGTATTGGGGTGTAGAGCGTTGTCAAATTCAAGACGAAGTGGATTTACTTACCTCTATTCTCCATCTTGTTCTCTTCTCTCTTTATCCCTCATTCTTCCACTTTCATTCCCTTTTCTTTCATTATTTGTCTGACCCTTTCCTTTCTATGTTCTTTTCTCCTAAGCCCGCCTCAATCTCTTTCTTCTCTTCTCATTTTCCATCTTTACCTCGCCCCCTTTCTCCTTCCCTGTTGATCTAGTTTAACAGTTTGTTTTTAAACAGACTATAACAATCCTCAGTGTTTTTTCTTTTTTACAGATGAGAATTACTCACCGTCTGATTCCATTCTACTTCATCCCATTTTCTACCAATTGCTCTTCTAGAAGGTGAAAAAGGGGGCAAGGGGGATCAAGCCATGTCATCATTAAAGATAAATACTTTTTATGACTTGTAGAATACTCAGTGATAAGATTATTGCCGTCGAAAAGTGACTGCAAAGGGTTCAACAATTTGAGGGCAAAAAACTCGAAGAAGAAGTAGAAGAAGAAAAAAAAGTAGTGGCGGACATCCTAAAGTATTGGAAATGCCTTTCATCATCCAGCTCTCTCATCAGCAAAACCAAAGAAAAAAATTTGCCATCAAGGTGTCGGTTTTCATTGAGTGGTCTCACATGCCACCTCGGTTTACACTTTTTGCGCCCTTTTTGCCGATTTCGGATGACAAAGAGCAAAATCGTCTCCTCTACAGACACCATGTCTGCGATTGTTGATGCCGGTGATTTGAAACACGACACTGCCCTCTAGAGGATGTGTTGCGTAACATCCACAACAATGCTGAAAGCGGATGGTGGTAGCTAAGGAGACAACGTTTGGAATGGACGCACAAATTTCATCTGCATCCGAAGGTATCTATCCAGCTATACACAGCACTGTGTACATTAAAATGGCTGTGAACGTGTATTTGTGTTTTGTCTGCGTTACATTCTGATGTCTCTTACGGTGTGTTTTCACATCATGTTTTCATTTAAGTTAATTCTAAAATTGTGGTCACCTAATACAAACACAACATTTCATACAGCTGCTGCATCACATTAAAAGCATTCAACTAGATAAACACAGAAGCTTGTTTGTGTAAAGGCTAGCATTTGCTGTTACCACAGATTACAATTTAAAATGCATTTAGAATTGATTTCTATTTTATAGTGATGTCCACATGAAGCTTCATGAACTGTTCATGAGCCCACTAGTTGGAGCTTTTGGTTTAAAGAAAGGGTCTCAATTAACGGTAATTCTGTGTGTTTTACACCCTTTGTTGAACAGAGAGCTCCATCTAGTGGACTCAGAAAAGAATGAAAAGGGTTCATGAAGCTTCATCCGGACATCACTACTGTTTTTTTTTTGTTGTTGTTCTCTATGTTTTTGTGTTGTTATTGTTCTGGCTTCATGTAAATATGTTCCTGCATTCAAGACCATCTCACCCTAGGATTGTTAGAAAATAGATTTATCACAGCAGAGTCACTAAAAATCTTGCAAATATCCTATCTACAAATCTGCAGTATGAAATCTATGACCGAAAGAACGAGGTCGCGGGTACAAGCGGGCAAAATGGGTTTTCTCAGGAGGGTGTCAAGAGTCTCCCTTAGAGATAGGGTGAGAAGTTCAGCCATCCGGGAGGAACTCGGAGTAGTTCGCGTTGAAAGGAGCCAGTTGAGGTAGTTCGAGCATCTGGTAAGGATGCCCCCTGGGCGCCTCCCTAGGGAAGTGTTCCAGGCACGTCCAGCTGGGAGGAGGCCTCGGGGAAGACCCAGGACTAGGTGGAGAGATTATACCTCCACACTGGCCTGGGAATGCCTCAGGATCCCCCAGTTAGAGCTGGTTAATGTGGCCCGTAAAAGGGAAGTTTGGGGTCCCCTGCTAGAGCTGCTGCCCCCCGACCTGACCCCGGATAAGCGGTTGAAGATGAGTGAGTGATGAGTGAGTGAAGTCTGCAAATTGTAGCATTTGCAAAATTTGAAAGGTTATTTCTTTACCTGAGTTTCTGGTCAGTATTTCCCTGTCAGGACTGCTCAATTTGACAATTCTTCTGCCGTATATTTCTGCTGACTTCAGTCTCATCTTTGAATTAGGTAATTTACCAATGCTTTAATATATTTTTGTTGTGTTCTTCTGCATGCATGAGTTGGCAATGTACTAGCAGGGTATGTACATGCAGATCCAACATGTGCCTTTTACTTACAACAGTGCAGTCAGTAGTCATGCCAACAGCACGTCTCCTTGCTTTTGACTGGCTCCTGTGTGAGCCGATCACCTTTATTATTCTGTCCAAGGAACACAATCTTGGCATTATGTAATATTCTACTCAGTAGGACACAGAAAAACAAACTACAGTACTTTCAGTTTATATTAACAACCAGAATCACAAGGATAGGTTTGCCTATTCAGTCATTTAGATTCAGTCAAGAAGTCATCTGTCTGCTATTTCAGCATGCATAAATTGGCCTGTGAGTTGCTTTATACCTGTTTGCAAGTCAAACCAGGGTGTCACATTTGCAGCTTATTGGCCCAGAGGAGGGAGACAGTCAATGCCTTCTTGTTTTAGTCTCTCTTTGTCTTTATCTCAACACGATTTTGTTGTGTCTTTATTCCCTTTCATCACTCTCTGTTCTATTTCACCCTCTCACTGGATCCTCTCACTTTTTCTCCCTGTAAATATATGCTAGTCTCACATTAAAATGATTTCCTGCAGGCTATCGCAATGTGCTGTGGGCCTCATAGGAAGCTGCCTCTGTGAGCCACTAATATGCAATTCTCATGCAGATATGAAGCACGGGGGTAATAAGAGAAAGAGAGTGGCATAGGCAGAGACAAAGGGAAAAAAGAGAGTATTTGCCCTCTAAACAAAATGAATCGCCACTTTGAATGTCTGCATACTGTATAGGCTTTTCTATCTAGGGTTTTATGTGCCTTGCTTAGAGGCTCATGAATAATGTGATGGACTCAATATTCGCCTGCATTTTGAAATGCAAAGAAAAGCTGCAGAGTTGGAGCAAAGCTTTTAAAGTCACAGACACATGACCTTGCAAGCCTTCTGCACTTACTGTACCGAGCAGAAGATAATGTTAACGCCTCAAATAAGTGTATCCTAAAATTTTGACACGGTGCATTATATGGCATCTGTCTCTTACAGGAGCATGGCTTTGGCAAAAAACCCAGGGTTTTGATGAACCTGCTTCAAAATTCACCACAATGTCACCAGTAAGGCACTGCACATGATTTTAAAGTGTATACAATCATTTTTCTAAAGTGTTTTCAACTCCAACAGACACCATTGCCTCCCTACACATCTTGGGCTTGTCCGGGATTTAAACCTGGGTTCCTCACACGCTAAGTGAGAATCAATTTTTCACCCTAATGCAACACAATCTTATCCGGAGAGGCATTGACCAACATGTGTCTTTTAATGCACAGTTCTTCGCTCACTCAACTCAAATGCCACCATTGTCCCACTATATCTCTTGGGTTCATACAGGATTTGACCCCAGCACCGCTTACACCCAAAGCGAGAATCACACCCCTAGACCAAGAAGCCAGACAAGTCAAGCATCATTTTATGTCTGTCCAGTGAAATCCAGCTTAGATTTGCAACTAGCATACAATTTCCATTATTTAGCATGTGTCTCACGTTAGCATAGGCAGTCCCCACAAAAGGCTTTCTCATGGGCTCATCTGGGATTTGAATCAAAGGAAGCAACATTTCATGTACGGCCAATGAAATCCAGCTGTCGTATTTTCTGGACTATAAGTCGCTCCGGATCATAAGTCGCACCGCTAAAAAATGCATAATGAAGAAGAAAAAAACAGATATAAGGCGCACTGGACTATAAGTTGCATTTTTTAGGTCAGTGCTCTGATAGAAAGGGGGTTGTGTTGCATGAAACGGTAACACCAAGAAGGTCCCCCCGCAAAGTCATTCATATTCATCGCCTTGGCAACTACCTGGGCGTTGAGATGTTACTGCACCGTTGACAAGCCTCTCCCGGCAGCACAGTGTTTGAGCACCCATTTGTGAACTTGTTCCTCTATCTCTCGCCATCTATCTTTAGCCCGCGATTAGCTTTTACTGTTTTCTTCATTGCAATTAGAGTATCCTCTGCACAAGTTTCTCGCTCACTCTAAACTTTCTTTCTGCTGCTTGATTAACATTTTCATCTCCAATGGTACAGGAGTAATAGGAGTGGCAGATACTGGCACACAAGCCTAGAGTGCAGTCTCGCGGCTGTCAGTGTGAAAATAACAAACATGTGAACGTATCTTAATATATAAGTCACACACGTATAAGTCGCAGGACCAGCCAAACCATGTAAAAAAGTGTGAATTATAGTCTGAAAAAGTAGGGAATTTAATATAAAATAGTTGAACATGTTATAGGGAAACAAACTAAGCTTTTTGTAATATTTCAAATATAACCACCCAATGAAATACAGCTTAAATTTGCAGCTGCAATACTGTTTCCATTATTTGGCATGTGTGTATCCATATTACTTTGGCGAAACAAGGCAGGGTCGCCCTGTAAATAAGGTGAACCTAGCTCATATTGTTATCAGGTACAGCATTGGCCTCTAAAGTGCACTTTTCTTTTACTGCACTGTTTTTCACTCATGAAACTCAACAGCCACCTTTACCTCACTCTTCCTCTTGGGCTCACACGGATCTATTGCACCCTCATCTAGAGTCATACCCTTAAATGAAAGTCAAGAAAATGGTGCACCATTTCATGTCCACCCAATGAGTCATCAGTTCACTCAGAATGTCAGTTGTGATTTGGAGAGAACAGCAAGATTCATATTTTGTTTCTTGATTTGTGCATGCTATGCAGGTGTAGCATTTGCTAAGCACTTTCTGATTTTCCCACTGGATTACAGGCACCTTTTTATATTCCAGTCAAAGCACTGGTGAGGAGACCCTTTGTTGAACTTGACTGAGTGACTGACAGTGGGTCTAACCAAGAAAGCACACAGCCCTAGTTTCATCATTCCATAATGAAACTCCATTACAACACCAGACGCTTCTTGCCTCAAATGAGTGCCATTAATGACCAGGTTCTCTATCAAAACTTAATCTCTACCAAGTAGCATTGTACTTTCTTTGGAAAAAAAGTGGACTTGGTAGTCCTGAAACTAAAAATGTCGAGATACTGCCAACAGACAGCCTGACATTCATTGAAAGCTGAATTAGCCTTAAAAAAATTTAAACATTTTTTTAAATTCGTCAACCTCATTCTGTTTGTTTTGTTTGTTTTTTAGTCAAGTTTTACTAGACTAAAAGACTTGGCATTTTAGTTTTTGTCAAAGAAAAATATTCATCCTCTTTTTTAGTAATTTAACATTTTCATCTGTTTTTAGTCATTAGATAAGTTAAACACATTATTTTCATTTGAGTCACTTGTTTGTTTAAAGATTATTTCTTGCTTTTAGGATAGAAACAGCAGGTAGATCGATAGACATGCAGCAAAGGGCCAGATGGACCGTCAAATTCAACCCTGAGTCGCTGCAGGAAGGACTGAGCCTTTTTGTACATGATTAGATTCGATCAGAAATCTTTATTAGGGGGGAAACTACTTGACCATACCACCACTTGACATACAATATATACAGTTCCACTGCACAGCTGTTTCAACTAGATTAGATAATTCAGACATAATATATGACAAACTCAATGACAAACTCAACTCTTGTGTTGAGACAAACCAACTCAACACAAGAGAATAGAAGCAGAGAAATTGATAAAAACATAAAAAATAAATATACTACTTCAGAAGGTAAAAGTTACAGACAGCCATCAGTTAGCAGTCGTTAAAAAATCTGACTGCTGCAGGAATGAAGGAGCGTCTGAGTTGTTCAGTAGAGCACTGAGGCATCACTGGTCGCTCACTAAATGAGCTTTTGAGCTTCTTGTGGAGTGGGTGGTTTTCATAGAGAAGGACTGCTTTCAACTTGGTCCCTGCTCTCCTCTCTACTATTACCTCAAGCTTGTCTGGGCTGAAGCATATCACAGAGCCAGCCCTGTTGATCAGCTTATTGATCCTGTTCTTATCGTCAATAGATATACTGCCTCCCCAGCACACAACAGCAGAAAATAGGACACCAGCAAGGATGCCCTGGTAGAAAAAGCCTAACGGCATTGGGCTGATGTCAAAGGATCGAAGTTTCCTCAGAAACAAAAGCCCGGACTGAGCTTTCCTCAATAACACTCCAGTGTTTTCCTTCCAGTTGAGCTTATTGTCCAAATGGACACCAAGATATTTGTAAGACTCCACAATTTATATTATCTGATTGTTAATTGTCACTGGGACAGCCTCCTCTTTTTTCTTCCTAAGCCCCCTCTCTACCAGGTGAGCTCCTGGGGCAAGTCAAACGTTTTTCACATAAGATCTGATCTTATCATTATCTGATGAAAAACACATGTTGAAAAATTAAGAATGCAGCTTTTTACTCTCTGTCATCTTGACTGTGCTTATTGCACAGGACAGTCCCATCCACATGGCCCAACGGAGAGTCAATCAGCACCGCCAACTATGCATATAACCAACCAAACCAGACCTGCAAACTTTATGAAATGTAGTAGGCTAGCACAGACACACACTGAATGTTGCAGTAGTGTATGTGTGTTTTAGAGAGAGAGGGTGGGGAAAAGGGGTGGAGTGGCCATTGGGACGACAGGGAGATTTCCCGGCCATTAAACTCAAGTGAACCGACCAGCAGGCTGCCCTGCACAGCCATGCGATAATCACGACCGGCCCATTGAGTTAAAACTCTTCAAAACCAAGCACGTTCCTGTGAAAATATCCAAGATCTCTATAAACCATACATAAAGAGAGTCCAGCCACTCAAGGTTCCTAGAGTGTCAGACTCACTCTCAGTAATCCAGCCTACTGATTTTTGTTTAGCCTGCTATCTTGATCTAATTCTTTTGATTCAGACGTTACATAACTTTCATGACCAAAAATTTAAAATGGCCAACGATTCCATATGTTTTTTTGTTCATAAATTAATGTAGAATGGTCGGAGCAAAGCCTCATGGGAAATGGGAACTGCGTAACACTCCATGATCATCATCATGATCACTCTGCATTTACCCATCGAACCAATGGGATGAATGAGCAGCTGTCGTACAGAAAGAAAGCGGGAATGGTTGAAGTAGTGGCTTTTCTTACAGTCGAAAAGGAATCGGATTTGCGTGTTTGATTTGCTCAGTTACAGCTGATGGAGGGCAAGAAGAGAGAACACATAAAAGCTTTTAACCTACACTTTGTTGTCAATTGTGTAATTTTGCCTTCTGCCAAGTAGTGGTCATATTTCCGTTAAGTCCTGGTGGAGGGGATGGATTGGGCCAGTTGTGGGCCCGTTGTGGGCCCGTTGTGGGCCGGTGCAGTCAGAATTTTCCTGGTGGATTTTTGTGTCCTACTCCACCAGGGGTGGGAGGTGGTAGGTGACAAATATACGAAAATGTTATTGTAATTTCTATGGCAGCTGCAAAGTATAAATTATGAAACACTTGCCTTCACAATGTAAATTTCCATCTGTTGTATGCTTACTACATTTGCATGTTAACACTGTCTGAGCCACATAGCTACTATCTTGCTTGGGTACACATTTCTGCAAGATAGAAATTAATGAGGTAATTGAACACGAGTCTCTCAACAGTTCACATCGTCGTTTTTTCCCTCCCTGCCAAAACAAAGAGTAGAGGCGATTTTAAGTCAAACAAGTTTGTATTGATTACATGCTGAAAAAAATAATCATCTCCCAAATAGTCCTGAGATGAACAAAGAAAGAGAATCACTGAGAACCAGAGTCATTTCTCTCTATCTCTGCTCCACAAAGGATTGATGGACACAATAGTGTAATCTCTAAGTGAAAAAGGATTTGCCTGAGGGAACAAGAGCATTGTTGAGAGAGATGAGGAAAGCCCTTCTTTGTGGCCAATTGGATCATAACCCTTGAGAAATCTTTTTTAATTTCTTATCTGATTTTGTTTTTTGTTCTCACACTGATATGATGCTCTCTACTCACTCTTTCTTTCGCTCTCATTTAATTCAATTCAGATCACATTCAAAAGAATGCTGGTTATTTGCCAAAGCAAATACAGATAACAACATAACTGGTTAAAAACACTCTTGAACTATAATGCTGACTGGAGTAGATGAAGGAAAAGGGCGTTATGTAACTAGAGTAACACAACAGACAGAAAGCTGAAAAATAAAAGAATATAGATGTGAAAATGAAGACTGTTCTGACCAACAGTGGTTGCTGTTGATGCAAATGACCATTAGGTCAGTATGTGTGAATGTGACATAAACAAAGAAAGGTTTCAGTATTTTCAAGTCACAGTCTGTCCTCTCTTCATCACCTCACCTCCCAGTACTTTCCCACTGGCCCGTCCCTCTACGCACCTGCCTGCCACTCCCTCCTCATCAGCTCGAACTCTCCTCACCTATTGCACTCCCTCCTGGTTTCCATCTGTCTCTCTCCTGAGCTGTTTGGTGAGTCCCTGCAACAGCTCCTCTACTCCCTGCCTGGCCTTGACTCTCTTTTCGCCTGTCCCCCTTTGTTGAATAAAGTTAATTACCAACTGAACATTGTAAGGTGCATGTTGAGTGGGAGGATTTTGGATGGATTGCAGTGTGGATTTTTCTAAAGGTGGAGCGTTGATTAAATCACCCGCTCTAATTTCACTCCTGTACTGCTGACCATGAGTTCAAAGCACGGCCAAGCTTGTCTCTGTGTTATTGCAGCAGACCGCTACCTCATGGTGGAAGCTGTTTTTCTGATGAATACAATGCCGCTTCTTTTCTTTTTTAGCAAGCTGCAAATTATTTTAATAATACAGAGTAAAATCTTAGGTAAGCTTTGAGCGATATTGAGCGGACGGCCTGGAGTGGCTTTGTGAAACGAACTGCGCCACGTGTGGAAATTGCTCTGCTCAAATAGACTAGCACCTACTGCCCTAAATGTTCTTCTGGCTGAGGGGCAGCTGGCTCAGGAGGTAGAACAATCGTCTTTTAACCACAAGGTTGGTTAGCTGTAGTTGGTCCGTGGCTGTCCCACCGTGCCACCTTTACTGCTACTAGTAACCACTTGACTTGCACCAACCCGTTGGGGGGACCCTGCCATCTTTTTGTCTTTTAGAGACTGTAGCAGGCTCAGTTTCAGAGATCAGTTGAAGATATTGAACACATGAGACTAGACCGTCTAAGAAACCATTGGTACCAACCATGTTAGCTTTTCCAGGAAGGGGGTTCATTTTTGACGAGGGAAAACTGTCATGTCCATTTTCAAAGGGGTCCCTTGACCCCTTGTTCTAACTTCAAGATATGTGAATGAAAATGGGTAGTGGTAACCGCAAGTGCCCCATTTACAGACATTTCCACTCATGATAATCCAGACAGTTTGAGGCAAAAACATGTAGCTTTTATGATGTAGAAATATCATGTACAAATGTGTTTTACTTTCTAAATTGGTGTATTTGAATATTTCTGCATACTCGGGTCCATAAACAGTGTTGACTTGCATAAATTGAGACTGAATGGAAAGACTCTTGTGAATTCAATGAGCCCAGTTGTATTCGTGTGATGAACCTCATAGTAGTCATTCCATTTTAGTGAAACTTCATTTAGCTGTATAAAAGTATCTGTGACCTCTAGGATAATCACAGTATCATGAAACTTTAGAACCACAAACTAGAACATTCAGAGAACAGACGGTTGTCCTAGGTATATTGACAATAAGGGGGTTTCTGAGAAGGTTACACACCACAAGTGCTCGCCATCCAATCGCCGGAAATTAAAATTGCAAAAATCTACAAATGTCAAATGTTTTTTATAGAGAATCAGAGCATGGATATTTTTTAATAGTGTTCCTTAAGGTCTGTGTGTCTTAATGTTGGATTTCTGAGGGATTTTGGACCATTTTCTCGAGATGAAAAAACAAAATGGTGCACTAATTCTATGTAATAAACAGTATCAGCCCAAATATTGCTGCAACAACTCATGAGACGTAAACTTAAATCATAATTTACACTTAATGCTTTTAAATTCATTTTTATTATAGATTTATTACTCGAAAACCTTGACACATAGCTGAGCTGCATCTCAAATTAATCTTCATGTTCCAGCTTTCAGATGATGTAGTACACATCTACCTGCTGTCTCCCCCTGAACATCCCCTGTCCCCCAACCTTACATCTCTAGAAGAAGGAGGTGGCCAGTCAAGGAGTTAAGGCTTTGAAAATACAAAATGTCAGCTTGTTGTTTATTCTGTCAAACATTGTTCGCTGTAATGAATATTTAAGCCTCTGAGGGCAGCTTGCAGTGCTTTGGACTTTCAGTCTGACTGTTACATCTCTGAGAGCCATTCAATCATGTTGCCAATCAATTGCATCATCACACTCTCTCCCTTCTTCTTTGTCTCTTTCATCTTCTCTGTTTCATACTCCCTTTCTCTCTCTCTCTCTCTCTCTCTTTCTCTATCTCTCACTCTCTCTCACACACAAACACACACACTATGTTCTTTGCCTTATTCGGTATTGATGACCTGGGGCGTAATAACAGAGATGACATGGGTGACTTGTTTTAAGAGATTTTCCTATGGCTCATTATTGGCAGGTAGTGACTTCACTTCACTGTTTGTGTATGTGTGTGTGTGTGTGTGTGTGTGTGTGTGTGTGTGCGTGCGTGTGTGTGTGTTTTCAATGTGTCAGTCTTTAACATGTCTGTTGAAGAAGAAACTGTCTAGAATAATTAATCAAAAGACACGCGTCTCAGTGAGAGTTCAGCGTCTCAGTGAGAGTTCAGTTCGCTTGACTCGCTACTATTACTTTTTAAAAAATAACTTCAGTATTATTTATCAGCGTGCATCATCAACTAGCAGCAATATGTGATGCATTCAGTACATTTAGTCTGACCAGAAGCAGGGATAACACCTACTACTGTTATTTTTACTTCTCTATTTATCTGTACTTGTTTCTGTATTTGTGCTGCTGAAACACCTGAATAATCACAGTATATATATATATATATATATATATATATATATATATATATATATATATATATATATACAGTATATTATTATGTTTATCCTCTTTACACAACACTAGACTGGCTGCTATTAATCATATGTGTCACTTTACTTCGTAACCTTCTCTTTAATTGTTAGTTCATTTCTAGTAATTGTGTATACCTCTAATTTTATCTATTCTCCTCCTTTCTACTTCTGTATCTCTCTGTACTTGTACCTGTCTTTGGCTACGTTCACACTGCAGTTACATGTGACCTGATCCCATTATTTGCTCTTAATATGACCCATATCTGATCTGCTTTTACAGCACAAGTCGCATTGAATCTGACATTTTCAAATCAGAATTAGGCCACTTTTAAATATGGTAGTGAATAGGATACGTATCGTACGTATGCACCACCACACTCTTTTTAGCATTAAGCCATAAAGTCCTACAATACCGGTTGCCGTAGCCATGATCGCTTCCCTATACACAATTGTGGTGTGATGTCATCAATGATCAACTGTGTATGCGGGTCACTTCAGGTGCATGAGCTACAGGCAGACCACAATTAAAGACGTAATGTGAACAGCCAAACAAAAAATCAGATTTGAGCAGTAAAATGGAATTGTGCATTAAGACCTGCGGTGTGAACGTAGCCTTTGTGTTGCTACAATAGAATTTCTCCCCTTGATTACAAGACCGGTCTACAGGCTTATGTTAGCATTTAGCAGTCGCCTCGAAGGGTAGGGGGCAGGCCTACCTGCAAAGCATACTCGGTTCAGCTGTCAAGTGAGTCAGTGGTCTTACCACACCAGAAGCAGGGGGGCAGTTGTGTAGGGGAGGGGCCATTGCTTTGATATAAATTGATAGAAAATGTTTTATTTGGCACTTTCACAGGAGGCCTGGCCAAGAAAGTGACAGAAGAGACAGGTGGTGGGTGAAAAGTGCTGTGAACACTGTGCCACCTCTAATAAGAACTCTGGCAGAGGTAAAGATGCAATGGCTTGAGCTGAAAAAGAAAAATGCAGCATTGCAGCACCCAAACAAAGTCTACCAAAGAGTACCATCACAGACATTGAGAGATACAAACATACCTACTATCATTAATGAAACATCCCTGAGAGTGCATACACCCACACACTAGTAGTGAGCTATTTGCTATGAATCATTGTATTCATTTTAATGGTTGCACATAACACAAAATTTAACCAACAATTTATGTTCTTTAAAAACAATGGTGCAAGGGCGACCCCTAGCTCAACTGGTAGAACGAGTCCTTGGCAGTGGCCTTGGGTTGACTCTGACCCGCGGCCCTTTGCTGCATGTCATCCCCTCTCTCTCCACTTTCCTGCCTGTCTATCTTCTCTCTATTAAAGGCATGGCAAGGCCAGTTATTAAGAATGGGTCAAACTCAATGTCAATGTTAGGATTTACCATTCCATACTTATCCAACAAGAGTTCCGTTGTTTAGAGTCACAGCTGTACTTCATTCAGCAGGAGGTACTGCAGGAGGTCAATTTAAAAGAATTCAATTGTATCCTGAGTGAAATTATCAAATTTACAGTAAGAGAAATGCATTCAGTGGCCCTCATTTATCAAACAAACGTACGGCAGAAAAACGTGCGTACGACCATTTCCAAGCAAACTTCGGCATTTATCAATTTGGACGTGAGCGAGAGCTACGATCAAATCTCACATCAGGTCTGAGATCGTGTACGCAAATTCTCCCCATTCCTACCAAAACTAGGTGAACCTTACCTGATAATCAGCCTTAAATTGAAATTCCGGCGTAAAATCATCCCATAATACAAAGCGACAACTACGTAGTTGGTAAACCTAGAGTTTATTAAAAGAGTGTTTTGAAAGTCTTACCTACTGGTCCCGGTACCAGCTGCTCTCTTGATTACCAAAGTCAGTCCAAAAGGAAGGAGCCCATTGGTGCTTTGTTTTCTGTGCAGGGACTCTTATCATGCTACTGCAGAGGTTTGGTGTTATTTTGAGCAGTATTAGTGGTTAAAAAAAGCCGCTTTAATGCGTTCACCTTAATGCCCCGAGCTAATCAGTGTTAGCCACATTCGGCTTTTAGCGACTCTTAATAGTTGCTATACAAAGAAATTGTCTCAATGGCTATTTAACTTTAATTAACATTTAGTTTCACTTAATTTCTTTAGCAATTTGTTTTCTTTTGCCCTTACCAAATCAAGTCAACATATAAACGGTGATGGCGATTACTGGAAGCAGTTAACACGGTTACACCAAACTGACTGTCAAAGTCTAGTTGTCTTCGGGTGGTTTTATTAATAAGCTAACTGGCTAATTAGCATCTTTAGCCGTCCAGTCAGTAGAATACACACTACTTCTTCCTGCTGGTACAGAGTTATTTCTTCACACGCAGGTACAAAATGTACATTCCAGATGGCTGTTGGCTGTTATGTTTGAGGTTTGTTCAAGTGCCACTTTTTGGGTGAGACACACAGACACAACAGTCGGTCTACGTGCCACTAGTTCTTCAAAGACGGCCTGGCGTGTCCCTGCCTTTAAATATGTCCTTTTAAGGATGGTTATTTATGTTATGTAAGTTGACTTGCTGCTGTGTCACCATCTTTGTAGTCATTTTTATGTTGCTATTTTTCATGGATATTGCTCGATAGTTATGAAGGAAGGTTAGATCGCCATCCTTAATCCTGTCTACAAAGCACAACGCCAAATTTATTTGAATTGCTGCCAAGAATGTCAAACCAGCAGCTCCAGAGCTGCACTCTTTTCTTAATACAGCCTGAAATGGTGCTGCATTACTTTTTACAGCCCACACAGCACTTTATATTTTACAGCATCTAATTATAACAGGCAAACCTGCAACACCCTGTCCGTTCATTTTTTACCGCACCTCACTGTGAAAGCAGAATCACTCATTCTTGCACTTCAAAGATTTTACTCATATGACTCATCATTAACAATGTAATAGCTTTCTTTACAAGGAGACTGGAATTTAATAGGAGGGATTAGGTACGGTACTGTGTATCAATTCAGCACAAAACGTTAATCTGGCCACTTGAGATAATACAGAACAGGAGATAAGGGATGTAGCGTGTTCATATTAATTGAGGTGTTTAATGTTTAGTGATTGATTATTAACAGTGTTTGTGAGGTACCATGGAGATAATGAGAAATGCTGAACAAATGTTATTTGTTTGTCACACATTATACCTCACCTTCTCACCCAGATCAGAAGAGTTACTAGTTTTTTTCTTTATTTGGAAGAGAGTGAACATAACGTTTTGAATTATTATTATTCATTCAGATTTAATGACTGAGAACATCTCCAACGTTCAAAATACATTTGTACATTAAGCCATTTATGTAGGTTGCAAATACTCACATAATACAGTATATCTCTTTGGGGACTGTGTACTTGTAAGAAAAGTAGACTGGCCTCCTCCCCAAAAAATACTCCCATATAGGTTGTTTGTGTAAGCAGCTTATTACTACATTTACCCTTATTGTTAGACTGAGACCTCTAGAGGCTGTAGTAATTATGAAGGGAGCTAAGGAGGAAGTGTGATGTAGTATAAAGAGCGATAAAGTCTGCATAGAGGAGAGGTTGGCGTGAATGGATGGGTCAAACAAACACATTACTATAACCCAGGAGATCGCTGTTCATGTCCCGTGTGAAACCAAAACTCAGTAATGAACGATTTGAGGTAAATTAACTTACATAACATGCAGCCATGTATATGAACTGGATGGGAGTGACAGTAATTATCTATCTATCTGATATCTCCAAACAGTATGGAGTAGTAATACAGTATATAAATATTTGACATGTTTTCTTGAAGTTAAGGTTGTACTCCGTACGGTTTTCATCTATTTAATTGTCTTTTAAGTTATCTATCACAGAGTGAGTTACAACAATGGGGATTGATCATATGACCCACTAATAAAAGCATTTGGCTTTTTGCTGAGTATTCCAATATCTTTGTCTGTGGCTACATTCCCGGGCTAGATGTAACTACGCCTCCATGTTAGTGACACTGCTGACAGCGGTTGGTCTGTCGCCCCAGATCGTCATTAACAGTTATGCTGCGTTCACTTGTAATCGTAAATCAGGAACTTCAACTTCTGAGTCAGGCTTGTAGTAAGGACAGAAGTTTTTTAGGAACATGTATGTGAGTGTATGGATTTAAGAGGGTGACATATAGGGGACTGGAAATAGAGAGGTAAATGAGAAGTGCAAAAAAGTAAAAATAAAAAGACAACACACATAGTGATCATGAATGTGTCAAGATGGAGGGCTCTGAAAGATAGGTTCACCTGCAGTTACATCTTACTGCCAAAGAGGCCGCTAGAAACAAGGTATCTCAATTATTCACCATCCCCACCCCTTCCCCAGTTGATTACTTACATTAAGACAACTATTTTTTATATTATAAATCTTAAGAAATGTTATGTTTAAATATACAAATGAGGCATATGAAAAGTGCCAGTATTTCCAGAACAGAAATGTGAACGTTGGATAAAGCCAGGTCCAAAATTCTTGTTCACACATATTAGAGTTTTTCCAGAGGATTTTGGATATTTCTTTTTATCACTCCATGAATCAGAAAATACTGTCAACAGCCTTTTTGGAACTGTTTTTTATGCGTAGAAGTGTTTTATAAAACTAAAAAGATTATGAATTATTTATGAACAAAGCCCTCTGTAAAGAAAAAAACCTGTCCGGAATAAAGATAGGAATGAACCTGTAAAGTTTGGTGTGTGTAAATGCTGATGAAGTGGAGATTTCTGTCTCACAGTGAGAAAAACTTGTTTTGAGTAAACAACCTTTAAATATACAGATTGTAAAATTCCATACACTTTTGCAAGCCCCTACAAGTGAAAAGGATAAAAAGGTTAACTAATAGATACCACAATGAACCTTCTCCAGTTCATTACTCACATTAAGACAATTATTTTTTGAATTACAAGTTTTTCTGAAATGTTATGCTTAAATATGCAAATGAGGCATTATTGAATGTTAACCTTTGGTGAATTTAGGGGAAATCTACAGGCACAAACAGACAAAGTGGGGTAAAATAAACACCTTAATGTGTATTTAGGATCTTTTCTTCCCATCATTCTGAAAGAAGACATTTTAAGGAAATAGCCCAGTGTTTTTTGACTAGATTTTGGGTTTAGATTAGCCTTGTGAGACCATCCTGATATCGCAGATCCGTCTGTTAACGCACGGTGGAGAAAATTTGGATAAGTTTGCCAAGTGACTGACAGATCAGCGATGGTTTTGAGGCGGATTTAAGTGTGACGCAACTAGAAGCGACTGTGTAAACAACAACACCTTCTGCGGATGAGATGAGCGCAGCTATTGAGCAAGCCACTCTCTAACTCTTTTATCTCTTGGATCCTTCTGTTGGAATATGGACAGAGCACCTGAAATTGTGCCTTTTATCCGTAAATTTGCGTTACACAAATGCCAAATATCCTTTACAGACATGTTTACTTTCTGAACTTTGCCTCGACGCCGTTAGTACGTCATACGCTTGGTTGATCTGACTGGTGGATTTGGCCCGTATTTTGGTGATAGACAGACGGTTTATCCAATCAGCAACCAGTATTTTTGCCTCTTCCCAAAAGATCCCCAAAGGAGAGTTCCCAGATGGATATGCTGAGCAAATGAGAATCATGTGAATCAATCCATCTGACGGAGTCATGTTAAGTTTAGATATCATCCCTGTGACTTTTGTACTTTTGCCTGGATCTCTTCTCTGCCTGAGTTTCTTTCCTCTGCTGTTCCAGTGAGTGTGATCCACACAGTATCTTGACTATCAGGACAACAGCAGCTAAAAAACATTATACAGATGATACAGGGCTGTTTCATTTTTTTAGGTTGATAAACACTAAAGGTTTAATATAACAGCAAAACTTTAATTACCAAAATTAATTATCGTGTAAGAAGTCTGATCCTTTCTGTAGATATGGTGTCTTTAAAGATATGGTAAACGGCATGGACTTATATAGCACTTTTCTTCCTTCACAGACTTTTACAGTTTGCCTCTCATTCACCCATTCTCTCACATACTGATGATGATGGAGCTGCCATGAAAGGCACTAGCCGGCCCAAGGATTGTGGACAGGAGGAGCAAGGGATTGAACCCCCAACCCTGTGACTGGTAGATGACCCGCTTTACTTCCTGAGTGGGTGTTTGCAGCTTACAGGAGGGACAGTGAGAAGAGAGGCATCATAGCTGCTTTAATTCCACACGATTACTTTGAAATACAGAGAAAGAGTGAACTAATCATCAAACTATTGTAACCCTTTTTATCTTCTCTTTAGCCACTTTCTCTATTCTTACAGACTCTCTATCTTGTCAAGTGTTTGAACAGTTTCGAACTTGTTGGATGAACCATGTGAAAAGCATTGAATTTACTCTCTGTGGTAGTCTAAGAGAGTGAGCTAAATGGAGCACAATATGCTTAACTATAATCCAGGCTTAACATATTGCTAGTTTCCCATGAATGGTGACTGGAAGGCATTATGTGTACTTTTGGGAAACTGGGTGTCATCTGTGTCCTCAACTTTTAAATGACCACACACAAGAGTAATCTTTAAAGGGACAGTTCTGCTTTTTGAAAATGGGGTTTTATGAGGTTCATATTGGGGTCATCCCTAGGTTCCCCGGTCGCATAAGCCTATTCCTTTGCGGATTTAATTCAGAATTTTGTTAGGGTTAGGGGTTACGGTTAGGGGCAGGGTTAGGGTCTACATATGAATATTTTCTGGGGAATTCGGCACTGATTGTGGAAAAAATAAAAGCTTGGGGAACATCGGACCCATTCTGTGAAAAGCAGGGAACATTGGAAAAAGGCTCCGATGTTCCCAGGACACGGACATAGGTACACTCCCTTCATATCCTACCTTCAGTAGATGATGGGTAGCACGCCACCAGTTTGGAGAAGCAGACAGGAGTATAGACACAGAAGTTGGTGTGGACCAAACAGCAGCTGCAGCAAAATGTTCTTTAGTCAACTTACATAAAGGCCCACCGAAAAAAAAAAAGATCAGTTTAAGTGAACCCTATACCCTATACTAGGAATGTTTTCATCACTTTACCCTGCTATCACTCAGCCCTTTCCTTTGGCACTACATTTTGTCAAACCATTCCTATGCATAGGCGTACAGACGGAATTACGCCGCTGACCAGCTGTTTGAGTACATGGGGACATGCAGCGCAGGTAGGTGGGGCGCATCAGGGTTTTTTGTACCAGCTACACAGACTCCATCAGTAAAATGTGGCTGCTGTCAGCTTCACTGTGAGCCATTGAGTTGTAATACAGTTGGTTCTGCGGGGTTCGGAAGCTGTGCTGCCTCACATTCACCTTGCAAAGCAGCTGAATTGCAACAGCATAAAAAAATAGAAAGAAAAAAAAAGACAGCATCAATGGAGCCCTGACTCGACGAGTCACCATGGCAACGGGGAAGCGGAGGGCTACGCTACAACTGCAACTGTAAATATTAATGCGCTCATACGGGAGTGTAACACCGCTGCCGCAGCAAAAGAGAGGGAGACGGAGTGGGAGAACATTGCTGCTTGGGTCAGTGCGTGAGTTTAAATGTAGTCCTTTGCAATCACAGTAATATCACAGGGGGAACTGCTTGAGTGGTAGTCTATTAATTTATTTCATTTAGGTGCATTCCCACGGGGGAGAAGCGCACTTGGCAGCAGCTTAAGATGAAACTTAAAAACATTGTTCAAACAGGTAAAACATCGGCACAATCTCATGGTGACGCCTCATTTGGAGCATGTTTTATATTGTAAAGTAAATATTACCGTATGTGGCTGTTTTATATGTTGTATAAAAAACTCCCATTTGCAAAAAACGCCGCAGCGCAACACACAATATCTGCTGGGATGTGAGAGCATGACTTTGGTTGTTAATGTTGGAAATGTAAGGACGGATGAGTTTGTGTATGTAAATGATGGACTGTGATGAAACGGTGTTGTGCGTATTCAGCACCCCTGCCGTGAAATGCACCCCCTCGCATTAAAGGTGATATTCTGGATCAGAAGGCTGTTGTTTCGACCTATAGGAGTAGTTTATATACAGGTAACCCAATTAAAAACACACACTTCTGAACCTACAAATTGCAAGAAAAGCTGGGACTATATTTAGGAAACACTAAGTCAAATACATTCAACTGGCTCAAAAGATCCATTTCATTAATTTTGTAATTATGGCTGCAGTATATTTCCACAGAACATACAAAAATGTGTTGTTTTGTGTTCGCTATTATCCAAGTTTGTGATTTTAAACTCTTTAAAATAGTTTAAAGACTGTAAGTAACCAGTGTTCTGGCCATTGTGGGTTACCAGGATA
Organism: Echiichthys vipera; assembly: GCF_963691815.1. NCBI lineage: Eukaryota > Metazoa > Chordata > Actinopteri > Perciformes > Trachinidae > Echiichthys > Echiichthys vipera. The sequence continues at coordinate 27,292,101 of NC_139831.1, forward strand.
TATATATATATATATATATATATATATATATATATATACTACTCCTATAGGTCGAAACAACAGCCTTCTGATCCAGCATATCACCTATAATGCGAGGGGGTGCATTTCCCGGCAGGGGTGCTGAATACGGCACAACAACTACGGTACCGCTAGAAATGCAAGAACGTCTATGCGCGTTCTGATAATGATCACCCGACGAATATTGAATTCTCTGTGCAGTAATGCTGCACCTTCATCCACGGGATTATTATCAAAAGGACATGCCATGGTAGTGAAAATATTCACCACTTAATATAACTTATAATGTCTAATTTTTGCAATGATTTTCTGAAAAAAAAAACAGACGACAGAACTATACTACGCCAAAACTCGGCTGCTGTCTGAATGATAAGGAAATCAAATGTCGTGTTCGGCTGAAAGAGGGCGGAGACAGAAAGAAACTCAAGGTTTTCTGAGAAAAACCTGGTCCCGACCAGGTTAGTTTCAGAGAGCATGTTACCATGGTAACTGACCGAGAGGTTAAGTAACCTCTCTTTGTGAAACAGGCTAGAGTTACCCCTCTTTCTCTGGTTTGAGTTACCTCCCTTTGTGAAACTGAAAACTCAGAGTTTCCCTCATTTCAGGTTTAACAGACTCAGAGTTTTCACTAAACCTGCTTTGTGAAACGGACCCCAGTTTGATAAAGCATCAGCTGAACATGTCCATATTTGTTGGCATATGTATGACTCTTCTTCACCTCTTCATTCAGACACACACCATCATGTTTTCTTTTTCCTTACTTCTTTACAGAAAGTACAGCAGTACAGGTTCCTCCAAGGACGTCACACATTTTTGTTTACTACTGTTGTGGAAATGCTCTGATCAGCTCTATACTGAGTCCTCGAGGACTTTTATTTGTTACCTCCATGCACGTTCAGTATGTTCTCTAGGGACGCAAGTTAGCGTTAGCGGGGCCAACCATTGTCACTTACGTACTTGTGTGGACCGTGTTTCTTTTTTTATTTCAGTAAACTGACTTAACATGTATAACTGCATCAATCTTATTCAAACTTGTGCGTTTTTCTTTTTTGCTATTTGTTATTGCTATTTTTGCATGGCTGTAGCTTGCTAGCTATATAGGACGATGCAGTCCCCATTCCTTTTTTTAGGCTTTGTATGCCTTTTTGTTTCATAGTACAGCTGGAGGTTGTTAGGAAATGGGAGAGAGAGGGGGTGACATTCACCAAAGGTGTTGGACCTGAGTTGATCCCGGGCCGCTGCGGTGAAGACTTTTAGCCTTTAGTATATAGGACACCCCCTCTACCAGATGAGCTACTAGGCGCCCCAGCATATGGATACGGACGGAGCCTTCTGTCCCTACTTTGCGTACATTTTGTCCATATTTCTGCACGTATCCTCCAAGCTTGCGGATACGCACAGATACAGACCAAACGTTGCAGTACCATCGGAAATCGTGGGAGCAGTGTCAGGCATTGTACACAAAAAAGTGTTGTGAATAACAGGAGAGAGCAAGTCATCAAAAACACCCACGGACATCCTAAAATATTGAAAGTGATGTTCGTTGTCAATTTCTCTCATTTGTGAAAACCAATGTGCGGAATTCTCCGTCCACACTCTGGGATGTATTTAGTGTCTCACAGACCACCGCCGTCTACAATGCTGCCGGCCATTTTGCCTCCTTCTCAACAGACGCAGGATCTTTATCTCCTCCATCTCCCCCATGTTTGTTGTTGGGGTTGCTTTTTTTTCTCAAACTTTATTTAACTATTAACTTTTAAATCTGAGTGATGCTCTGTCGAGGGTGTTTTGCTCAACATCCATTCCAACGTAAAGGATGCATGAAAGCATGAAGGCAGTGACAATTAGAGCGTTGATAACGTAGTGTATGTCTCTATTTACGCAGGAAATGGGAGCATAAATGAGCCTTTAGTGGGTATGTGCCTGTGCTAGCTAGGTGTGCTGTCACTGACAAATTCTGGGTGTATTATTGAGGCAGTACCCATCAGACAAATAACAGTAGAAATGAATATATATATAAACGGTATATGGCTGGGCCCTTGTTGTTGAAGGCTTTCTCTGAAAGTCTCTCTTTTTCTTTCTAACACTTTTGTGTACTCAAGTTCTCCTGTTACCCCACCCCCTAGCCTCATTAAAATAAAAAATAAAAATGAAGACAAGAAAAAAGGGATGAGAGAAAATTAACAGAAACAGAGCTCATTCTCCCTCTCTCTCTCTACCACACACACATGTTTGCCACACACCAAGCAGCAGAACCAAACCACTTGGTGAAAATCACCACAGAGATAATTAGAGCCACGTCCAGATGAATATCTCTAACTGCAAGTCCTAAACAGCACTGATTAGCATGATCTCATTATCACAAACGCAAACACATTCTTAAAGTAACACACACACACACACACACACACACACACACACACACACACACACACACACACACACACAGCATTAGCAGCACCAAGCCATTGCCCAGCCAACAGAAAGGCCACAACACCCTCTGAACCAGTAAATGACTTCTCATCTCCTCTTAAACAACTCTTCAGTGTTCTTTGCTTATCTTCACTCATCTGTTTTTGTCTCTGCTACTCACTGCCACTTTAAATCTTTTTCTCTCTCTCCCACTTTTGTTCTGCCTTTATCGTTCACAGTAACACTAATGCCAGTGCAGAGTTAAGATATGAAGTTAGCAGAGCAGTCATAATTTTGGCCGTAAAGTGAAGAAGTGGGAAAAGAGAGGCTCTTGAGGAGACCAAAGAAAGGAAGACAAATAGAGAGAAATGAGACTTTAATTTCCCACAAAGAAAACACACTGAGTCCTAGACAATCACTCTGACAAATTAGTAGACCTCAAAGAGATGACAAGAAAGTATGGAAGGGAACAAGGAAGTACCCACCGAGTTTCAGCCAATTAAAGCAGGCTGCAAAGTGAGCTATCAGACCATGGGTAATGTGTTGACACACTGTTAAACTGGTAGACAGGTTTCTGGAAATGTGTGAATGATATATGTCATGTATAACAGTTTAACATCAACATCATTAACACCATCATTTACAGATGACATGGAATAAACACAACATGCATTAATATCAAACCACACAGTCAGTGCGTTTACATGCACATCAGTAACCCGAAAATGGTCTTTCCCCGGTTAAGAGAATAATCCGATTTTTGAAGTTCCCCACGTATACGTTAGAAGGGGTTGAATGGGGAAATGGCGGGAGTGAGTCAACCTCCAGTACAGTAGGTGGCGCTTCACCAACTTACAGCTGGTCTCAATACGGATTTATTTGCCAGTGCTCCTTTGTCAAACAGCCAACTTTTGGACAGAATTACGACAGAAACTGGTCTTCTTGTTGGTGATGTTATTTGCCATGGTGAAGTCCTCCCTCGGTTCAAAGGTAATGCTCTATTGTTGTTTTTCACGTTGTTTTCGGCGCCTTTTCTTCCTGGTTCATTCTATTTTCGGGTCAAAAGCCACTAGATCATCAGCTGAATGAGCAGCACCGCAAATTCTGTCTCACAACATTTATCAGGAAGAATAGATCATTGATTTTATTTCATCCCAAATCAAAGCTGGCTTGTTCATTTTGCATTGCCATGGCACATCATAGCTGGTTATATTGATACTTTATTCATTGAGTCCAACTGTACTCACACACTATGTATGTGTTTGTGTGTGTGGGTGGGTGGGTGTGTGCGCCTGCAAGTGCATTGGAGCTTTGTGTCACCAAGCTTATTGTGTGGCTGTTCACATCTTTAAAAAATATCCCAAAAAAACATCATGACTAAATGCAATAAGTAATAATCTAAGTACATCAACTTAATCCAATATGGTGAGTAGCTTTGGTGCTACATTTAGAAACAATCAGAGGTCCAGATGTCAATAGGGAGCTCGTCCTACCATTTTGGATCCAGCATGAACGCAGCACATAGATCTGGCCTATTCAATTGGTTGCCTGTTCATCAGATCTGTTTACAAGTTAAACAATCCAAATAAAGACCCTAAACGTTAACAGTTATTTTATCAGAACTTTTTTAAATTTTCATGCACAGCTCCTCTGATTTGTGTCAGCTGGGGCTGATACTTCTCCACACACACACACACACACACATACACACACACACACAAAACAAAGAAATACTCACACAGAGTCAGAAAGTGAACCACAGAGCAGAGGGTGTATTTATTGCAGTGCACTTTGAGTTTTTAGCTGGGCCCATGACCCATCCGCTTACATGAAGAGGGCGGGTTTATGATCTATACTGCAACCAGCCACCGGGGGTGATCCATAAGTATTGGCTACACTCCTTCTTGAATACCTGTTCTTATCAATGAACTTCTGCTAATAACACTGTTTACTTACTGATGGCTTCTCTGGGCTACATCATGAACATGGCGAAAAGAAAAGGTTATTATCGTTTAATTTACACCCATGGCCAATGAGCTGAAAAGAGCAATTGGCATAGGAAATATATGACTTGTCATGAGAGTACATAAATAAGGTTTTACTGACTTGAATCAGAGTTGAATCAAACTGTGACTGTATCCTTTTTGCAGGACATGAACTGAGATTCATATTGAATGATTTTGAGGGAAAGATACTCAACCCTAGTTAGTTGTCTAGAAACTTGTTTTGACAGCTTGTTTAGATGAGTCTTCACTCTGATTAAAATTATAAGTTATACCCATATGAAAACTTTGAAAAGCATAATTAAATCTTTGAGTACTTAAAGTCTGCCTTCACGCAAAACAATGTTTTTCCTGTTTCTGTCCTCTAAAATGTCTGACACTGACTATCTGGCTGTTAAGTCACAAGGTAACAGCCTTTCAAAATAAAACTTCTGGGGCCAAGCCTCATACTTTTATCTGATTTCTGAGTTGTTTGAACAGAAACAAGCAAAAGAAAACAATGGATTTGTCATTTTACCGCTTTCCCATGGATGACAACGAGAACAGAGGTTGCTGCAGCTGATAAAGTAAGGTAACACTTCCTAAACAAATGAAAGAAAAAAGTTTAAGCGCGAGAGCTTACCTTAGCTAATGTTAAAGTTAACTAGAATCACGCCAAACCCAATTCTTGCGGAAATCCCCAATAAAAGCTAGGGGTTTATAGGTGTTTTGGTCCTAACCACACAAGAGCACAGTTGATATTACTGTCTACAGACCACAGTAGGCTTTTATATTTTTACCATTGTATTATATTCTGTGGTGCATGTCTTAAGAACTTAGGTAATGATGATCAATTTCTCTCTCTCTCCTTTTTTTTTAATAGGCACAAGAACATCACCCTAAACTGCAACTGCAACTCCAGGGTTTGCATTTGGCATTTCCTACATGGCAAAGCTCCTGGGCCATCACAATTTGCTTGGAATGAGGGGAAGACTTTCCTAACAGACAACTTCCGCTATACCCGCAAACATAAGAATCAATTGGTTCCCAAAACTGCTGAAACTGAAGCCACAGATCAGCCACACAATGCTGAAATTACAAGTGCACAGACCCCTAGCACTTCAAAAAATATTGTCGTGCTTGAAATAGAGAATAATATTTTGAGAAAAGAGAATGAAAAACTGAAAAAACAATTGGACAAACAAAGGCATTCAATCAGATTTCATCCAACCCCCACATAAGTCAGTATTTCATCGAATTGCCTGATGCTGCCGCTGTTCTATTTCTTTCTAAATTTGAGCTTCAATATCATTCTGATTGGACTGTCAAGTGTATGCCCCTAACTGATCAGTTGTTCCTGACCTTAATAAAACCTAGACTTAATACTGGCCATGAAGACCTTGCAATAAGATGCAATTGTAGCACAGCCACAGTAACAAACATCTTTACCACCACTTTATGATATTTTGTATGTCGATATGCTTGAGAACAACGTCCCCTCCACAGCAAAGAAATATATATAACGTCGCTGCCAGACTGCTTTAGACCCTTCCCGGATTGCAGAATAGTGGATTTCACTCTGTGAATTTCCCACCAGGCTATCTAATGAACAAAATATTCAGTACTCTTTGATTTCCCTCACAAGTTTAGGGCAGCACGGGAACTCTAAGAAAGAAACTTTTGAGTTGAAAGCTTAATGAGCCTCTCCTTTGATTTCTCAGTGTGATGTAATCACCAGACAAAACAGGGAATCGCTGCGTTGACAGTGACATGGTGTCTGACTTCATGGACTCATTAGTTGAAGAATTTTAATATTGGCTCTTTAATTACTTTATTTAAAGTGCTTCAACTTCAACGTGTCTTTTCTAAATCATCTGGTATGATATTTCTGCCTGTAATCTATTATCAGCCATTCACTGCTGACAGACAGAAATGTGGAATTGAGTAAAGTCTGTTGAGAAACGTGTCCCTCATGTAGACTGCACTTTACTCTGAATTTACTTTTAGGTTGGATTTTTCTCTTTTTCTTCAAGAGGCAACATTAACAGTCTGATTTATCACTGACATTAATATGCTGCTGAGATAATGCTATTGAGAAGCCCTCAGCACATACACTTGCTTGTAATTGGAGCGCACGACCCACAATGAGAAAGTCAGGCAATTCCTCGTTTTCAATTAAAACTTGAAAGGCAAAATCATTTGACATTAATAACTGAGACACATGCGGTCTCAGCCATGTCAAATCTTCCTTAATTAATTGTAACTATATGAGTTTAAAGGGTCAAAAATGTCCTCGAGAGTAAGATAATTCAATATAAAGAGATGCATATCATGTGTTTGCATGTTAATTGTTCCTTGCATTTCTATCCCTGTGACTTTAGTGTTTATGCCAAGTTCAAATGAGAAGGCTTATCTGAGGCTCTCTAATCTCCATGCCTTTCCTTTGTGTCATGTGTTTACTCCATTGACAGGGTTGAAGACTCAGTTTGGACTGTATGTGAAACAGTAAAAAGTCATCGCTGACTAAGTTTGCACACAGTCTGGTGATCCATTAATAGGGCTGGTTTAGCACTCCTCCAGATGGAACAGCTTGACTCTATCAGCCCTCAGCTGTGTTGACATTTCAGCATCAATGGAATCACTTTATGTGAATGGATGATCCTATCCAACAACTGCAAGCTAGATGAAAGAATGATGCCTGCCATATGGAAGAGACTAATCTAAATCTGCTTACAAAACAATGAAAGATTGTGTGCTTAACCCACCTAGGCAGTTTTAAGTCCTTGTTTACAGGCTCATGATAAAGTCACTGTAATCATAGTTTTGCAACATTGTGTTGTTCACATGGGATGCTCTGCACACAGCTTGTGATCTAGAGCTATCATTTTGGCTATTTCTATTTTTTTCCATGTGCTGCGCAAGGAACCGAAGAAAACACACTACTAACCATCATCACAATAAATATAAACGTTGACAAAGACAGCCTATAGGGTTGTGACGGCCCCCAGAGTCTTGTTCAGCCTGTTTTTTATTTCCAGGGTGCCAAATACTGCAGTTTTGTCAAGTACCCCAGCGTTTGGCACCCATTACAAGGGTGCTGTTGTGTTCTTGTTCAAGGAAAACCAGAGTTTATTATAAAAACAGATCAGAACATTCTTCTTGGCCAAGGGGTCTGTCTGGGGTTAGAAATCCCAGTCATCCTGGCTGTCAGCCAAGCTGTAAGCCAGAAAAGACGCAGAGAGCCCCTCCCTTCACAAAGCATTTATACAGCAATAAAGTTCATTGTGTTGTTGTGATTGATTCAGAATGTTGCTGAAGCGGTCTCTGATGAATGAACCGCCAAAAAAACGCCAGCTCCTGTAGAAAGAACACTCCCTACTCTGTAACATTCCGCCTCCTAGAGGGCTAACCCCCTCTCTTCACCTAGTTTTAACCTGTAAGCTTATCTGCAACAACCATTAATTATGCCGTATGTGTGAAATTGATAATAATGTGAAAACGTGCTAAATCCTTTTTATTTAACTTCTATGCGTGTGCAGTAAGTAATAATAAAACTCCAATTATATTGTGACAAAAATTCATCTTTAAAAATCCCCACAGGGCCTTGTACCCAGGAGAACGCAGTCCATGTCCTGTTAATGTCCCTTGCATCACTGAAGTGATCTTTGCCTAAACCTAACCACATACATTTGTTCGAATTCACAACATTGACCATGTATTCGCTGTGTTTAAAACAACAAACATGGTGGAGCACCATGTGGTTGGCACATAGAGATACCGTGTGTGTAGACAGGGTCCTGACAAATCAGCAGTATGTGATGTACTGTCTTTTGTTTCTTGCAGGTTCTTGGCTGGGAGTAGCTCAGGTGTGATAGCCCTTAACTGGAACACCTGGACAGTGTTCCTGAGTGAGTGAAGCCTGCATGCCAGTCTCTACCCCTTTCACAAAGCTGTTGTTATTTTACAGCATTACTTTCTTCTGTTTTACGTTCACATGCACCTTCACTGTGCTGTTCGCCTGGAGCTTCAAGTCCCCTCAGGTGCTCCAGAAGAGGTCTTACATTGAAAGTTCTTATCCAAAAACACATAAACATTATATTACATTGAACATTATAAATGCATGAGTGCATATTACTTACAAAGATAGCTCTGTAGAAAACAACAAAGGTTTTGGGGTATTTCAGAATCTTGATGTTTCTTTGTTATTTTATTGTTATAGATGTGGGGTTGTTTTCCAGAGCCCTGTTGTTTTATAAAATGAGAAATGTTATTCGTGATATATTATTATTTATAATATTATATTTATATTGCATTTTTGTTTAAATCGGTTTTGCGCCTCGTATATAGTCTGTGAATCCTTGTTACTGCTGCATATCTCGGCTAGCACTCTTGAAAACAAGGTTTATAATCTCAATGAGGGTTTCCTGTTGGCTACACCAGACCCTGGACCATGAAAAACCTTGCAGCATTAGCTAATTACAGCTCCAGTTTGCAGCATAACCACAGACAACAGGCATCTACTTTACTTTTGATACTGAAGAAAAAAAGTGAACTTGGACAATGTTGATAACGAGGCAAGATATAAAATTACAAGGAGCACATTTTACATTTGAACATTAGAGACTCTGCATTATTGATGGCACCAGCAGCAGCAGCTGTGTGTTCTGGTTTAACTGAGTTACGACTCACAGGACAAAGAAAAATGGGCTGTGTGATTTTTTTATTTTATTTTAAAAAGTCAATTGGGTGCTACGGGTTAACTTAACTGTTGACCCAATGATTTGCTATGTGTGGTATATTCTAAAATGTTCTCATGTAGAGTGTAAAGTGTGTTTTTGGGTTGACAGTTAGGTTGAAAGAGTAAGAGGTTAGAAATACACCAGAGTGCAGTCCAATTACATGATTATATCTTGTTGACGTACGAAGACTTGGTGTAAAAGGGGGCTGCAACAAAGTTCCACTCAAACCTCCATTATATATACACTCAGTTTATCAGCTTTCAAAATAGACAGAAAGCCACAGGAAAAAATAGCAGATGAATTGTACTTGACAGTTTTTGTAGCCAATTTTCCTCAATTTCAGCTCTTCATGCCTTTATCCAAGATATGGCCTTCCACAACGCTTGGTGCTGTTAGCTTATATAACAGGTTAGCAGGTCTTCGCTTTTTGATCCACAGAGGAAAAGATGAGGCCTTTTTTTTTTAAGTATCCCTGACTGCTTACCCCAGGCTACTGTCACATTGTCACACCATTTTCACATATCAAACCATCTCCATAGTGAGATTACCAGCACAACTGTGGCATCCCACTGTTCATTTTTCCTCAGTCTTTTCTTATCCGTCCATCTGAATCTATGTCTCTCTTTCACAAGATCCCCTCTTTTGTGAGGAATGTTTTCCACTGTCTTTTCTCCCACTAAAATTTTACCTTTGACTTGTCTTTTCTTCCACTTTTTGCTAGCTTCTTCTCTGCGTTTTCTCCTCCCCCTCTACCTTAAAAACCTATATTCACTTCTTCTGCTGAATCTCAACCGTTTTTGTCTTTTCTTCCTCTTGTTGTCTTCGTATTATTCTCTGCTTTCCTCTGTCTGCATGTTTCACACGTCCAGAGGGCAAAAGTGTCAGCTGATGGTGAATGAAACATTAAACAGTGCAGAGCCCAACATTCCTGCAGCTCCTCTTTACTGTGAGGAGAAGGTTGGGGTAAAGCACTTGACTGCCAAGCATTCATCCGGCCCTTCCTAAAAAGCCCATCATAATGTCCCTACATGGTATGATGTGAGCAACAGAGCAGCCACACAATCGGCAGTGAGAGGCGTGTTGGGAACTTCTTTGTGTGAATAACATCATACAGCATGGAAGGACAGATACTATCTTTGTGTTTTATGTTCTACAGATCCCTACAACACTGCAAAAACGTAGTTGTGTATTCAGTGAAGGACATCCTGCCAGCTCAGTCAGGCAATTTCACTTCTCTCCCGAAGCTAAACAAAATAACATACATTTCAACAGTATAAAGAAAAGACCAAAGACCAAGATCATTTTACTCCAGCCTCCTGTTATCCTCAAAGTTACGGCGATTTTTGGCCAGTTTCATCTCGACTGTTTTCAGCAAAAATATGTCTGAAAATTCATTGTATACTACCTGCTCAGCAGAAAACAGCAGACCGACACAGTTAGAGACAAGCTGGGGAACATGGTGGAGAATTTAGCAGCTATAGAGACAGAGATTACTCTCAGGAGTTGTTGGAGACCAAAAACAGAGCAAAGAGTGAAAGCGAATATTGGACTTGCTTGCCAATAGAACTTGTCATGGGAGATTAGTCAAAGGGTCAATGAAGCAAGATGAAGAGATAATCCAGCTATTAAGACGTGACGCCCTTTCTAAACATGATCCAAGCTGTTCCAAGCCTCGTATTTCTAAAATGGCGCAGTGCCATGTTCCCTGTTGTTTAAACAGATCAGAGTTGTTTTTTTAAAACAATGTAAGTGATGGCCGGTGGCTGAGTGGTTAGAGCAGTCACCATGTAAAGAGGCTGAAGGTCCTCAAGGCAGCAGCTGCGGGTTCAACTCGGACCTGCAGCCCTTTGCTGCATGTCTTCCCCTCTCTCTTTCACTCCATTCCTGTCCGTCCTGCCCAAAAAATAATCTAATTGTCATTTTACCTCTTTCTTATCGATGAAAAAGATGTCTAACTGACGAAAGAGGTGATCGTAATTGTTCACAGGCCGGCTGTTGTTGTCTGTTTTGTTTCAACATAGTGTTTGGACCCGGATATCACATTTTGAAAGGGTGTTACGTCAGACTTAATAGCCGAATAAGGTCGGCTTTCTCCATGTGAGTTTATTTCCAAATCATTTCCTTGCAAGAAGGGTGCCCCGAAGGTCAGGTTCTGTAGAGTTTAAATACAGATATCGCCCAGATAACAGCCCAGCTGGCATGAGGTTACAGCACCATATCAGAACAAATGGGCAACTTGTCCTGTGTTTTGAGTTACACAAAGACATAATTATAAATTTCCGTCAAAAACTCCAAATGAATAATCATCTTGCTCCATAACTGCTGGAGGTGCAGTTTGCTAACAAATTCACCATATGTGTCAATGTTGTGTTTACAACTTGTTTCTGCTGCCCCCTAAGTGGCCCAAGGAAAATCAGTAAATAAAAGGTCCCATATTGTAAAAAGCGAGGTTTTATAATTATTCAAAAGCAGGTTGTGGTGCTATATAAACACTGTGAAAGTACCAAAATACAGAGAAATGCACACAGCCTGGATTCAGAAACTGTCTTTAAACAAGCCATCAGGACTTCTGTACGGTTGTAATGTCACAACTAATGTACCCACTAATATGTTTTCAGTGTACTGTTAAGCTGTAATTTGAGGACGTTTGTGACCCGTAAACCATTTTATTCCTGCTCAAAAATGGACCAAGCACCACCCTGACAGCTTAGGTGTCGCTCAGCACTACTTCGCTTTGATGCTCTGATTGGATGAATTGGTTTTCTATTGAATTGCATCCAGACGCAGTGGGCTTTGCACGGTTCATAATGCCACTTGAAAAATGAAAATGAAGTGAGAGGTTCCAGACTAATACATTCATTCATTCATTCTTCTTCAACCGTTTGTCCCTGTCAGGGTCGTGGGGGGCTGGAGCCGATCCCAGCTGACATCAGGCATGAGGCGAGGTACACCCTGGACAGGACGCTAGTCTATCGCAGGGCACAAAGACAAACAGAGACAGACAACCATTCACACCTACAGGCAATTTAGAGTCATCAATGAACCTAACACGTGCATGTCTTTGGACTGTGGGAGGAAACCGGAGAACCCGGAGAACATTTGCAAATTAGTCTGGTGATGCCAGGCTTTAATATCTCTGCTATAAAGGTTTATGATAGCTAGTTGACAAAAAAGCTTGACAAACTGTATCCAGCAAACACTGGTAATTTATAACCTGACTCCACCAGATTGATTTGATTCTCATTTGCTCAGCATATCCATTTGGGAACTCTCGTTTGGAGATCTTTTGGGAAGAGGCGAAAATACTGGTTGCTGATTGGATAAGCCATCTCTCACCAACATACGGGCAAAATCAACCAATCAGATCAACGACGATCTGATTGGTTGATTTGGCAAACTTCTCGAAATTTTCTCCACCACAAGTTACCAGACTGATCTGCGAGTAAAATACAATGGAGCTTGCGAAATCAGGATGGTCTCACAAGGCTAGGTACTACTGCATTACTGCATGTAGAACATAACATTTTATACTTGCAAGAAATTATAAACTATACAGTACATTAAATAGTGTGTGTGTGTGTCTGTGTGTGAGAGAGTTCTGTACATGCACATGCAAGCCAAGAAGTCTTCGCCCTAAAAACTAGGTTGAGAGGGCCATGTGAACATCGAAGGTTTTTTTGATGGATGTGGTTTTCAGATTGATTAATCTCCCAACTTGACCACTCTAATAGGGCCAAGGATAGCTGGAGAAGAGAGAAAATAATAACTGACACAAAAAGAGATGTGGAAGCCAACTGGGTAGGAGGAGGAACTGAAAGACATGGTGGGGCACAGAAGGGCAGAAATAGACACGAGGAAAGAAAAGGAGACAGGGAGTTATAGAAACAGCTACCCGGCAAGAAACAACAAGGCACAGTCAGAGAGCAGCCTAATAGGCCACCGCTACCTTGAGAAGTGTAAAGTAGGTCTGGACAGTACAGGCTATTTGCAGACTGAGCAGTATTACACATTGTTAATAGGTTCAGCCAGGGCCTTGCTCATTAATCAGTGTGAGAACAGACACCAGGAGCAGAGGAAGAGACAAGACGAGGAGGAGGAGAGTGATGGATGGAGGCGGACATCAGAGGAGGAAAATTAGGTTTCTGCGAGCAAAGGTGAACGCCTTATTGCAAGGGCTCCCTCTTTCTCTCACCTCTCACTCTTTCTGGTTCACTGTGGCCTCTGGTTCTCACCTCATTTATTACAACACGCATCCCCTGCCCCTCCTTGCTATCTCTGAAGCATTTTCTGATTGTTAAGTCATTTTGAGATATTAGTATTGCTCATATAAAGGTATAGTTAACCCACCGAGTCCCACATAGACCCTTTTTGTGTTTTGCTAGGCGTCTATTTAAAATGTGATAGTTAAGTGAACTTCTGCTCTGGAAACTGTTCAGAAACCCCCTTTTTGTCAATATACCTAGGTAACCCATCCATCCTCTGAATGCTCTAGGTCTCTAGTTTTTGGTTGTAGGTTGTAGGTTTCATGAGGCCATGGTAGAGATCACAACAGGTCATTTTTTAAGGGTCAAGTTTTTAAAAAAAAAATGGTCGTAATTGATAGGTATCACGCTTATTTTGAGAATTCTATATGGATGTTTAAAAATTGCTGTTTGCAATAATCTGCAGCATTATCACAGGCTGTCAATTACTCCTTGTTTGCAGCCTAGTGAACCATATTGACCATCCACTATTTTAAGTCTGAATACAAAGTGTGACATATTTGCTCTATTTTGAAGCTAAATTACGGTTTGTGTTTAATAGATAAAATATTTTTCGTTTTGTTATTGTTCGTTTGGACTATGCTTCGAACACCTTGTGCAAGTTTGCTGATGGCACAGCTGTGGTTGGCCCGATCACATATAATATAATGAAAAGGTCTACCTGAAAAAAGAAGAGGTTCTGGCCCACTGGTGTCAGGACAAATACCTACTCCCGAACATCAGCAAGACTAAGGAGATGATAGTGGACTTGGGGAAGACTGAACTACACCCCCTCAATATCAACAGGTCCTTGGTGGGATGGTGGACAGCTTTAAGTACCTTGGTGTCCACATCACAGAGGGTCTGACCTGGGCTCTGCATACTGACTCAGCTGTGAGAAAGGCACGACCATGACCACGAAACTGAGGGTATCATCTCAAATATTGAGGAATTTCTTCTGCTTCATCATTGGGAGCATCCTGACTGGTTAATTATTGCCTGGTAGGTGAACAGCATCAAACAGGACCACACAGCACAACACTGCAACAATAAGGCTAAGAGAAACATAAAAAAACACCCCCAACCATCATACACATATATTTGTCAGTATTACCATTTTCAGTGCACAAATGGAAGGATCTTACAGGATTACGTTTCACTCTTATTGTATTCTATATAATTTGATGTGACAAATAAAGCTATTGATTCATGATTGACAATAAGATGTCTGTAATCTCTTGCACGGTGCTCACTAGAGAGTATTCATTATGAAGTGAGTAGTGAATGAGACAATGTGAGTGGTGTCAGTCACAGCTGTCGATTGTTTACAGGAAGCTTCCAAATGGCCATCAGAGGTCCTGGGAGAATTCCTGATGGCCTGTCCTGCTGGTTGACCTCAGTTGCCAGGTCAGTGAAACAGCCCAAAGTGAAATAAGTAATTGAGAGCAAAAGCAGCAAAGTGCAGCCACATTTACCCTCCCCTCATCCTCAACTACATTAAAGTAATTCCTTACAGATATTGCAAATAGCAAGTTGCTTTACTTTTTCACCTGTGTGCTCTTTCACAGTCCATTAATGTGCCACCCTACATGCATTTTGCTCAATATCCATGCAAGTAAGCTAATATGCTTATACTGTATTTCATTGAAAACTATAATACAAGGACAGAGAAATTAAAACAAATGAAATATCTGAGTCTGTTTATGCATCAAGCCAGTCTCTGTTCTCAATATAATGTTCAGGTTGGCGGTGAGCTGGAGCCTACCCAGCATGCATTGGGCAGGTTGGCAAGGTACACTCTTGACAGTTCAGTCTATCACATAGCTCAAATATGACTCAAATTTCTTCAAAATGAAATGGCATAATGAATCCGTCAACACTCATTGATGCCAATGCGGAAAGTGGAGGAGTCGTCATCTGGCATCTTTACTGTCTTACATCAATGTAATCTGGTGCGTCTTTCATAACACTACAGATATGGGCATGTCTCTTTATGGAAAAAGAAGCATTTGTTAACATTTGCTGTGGTTTGTTGAGTATAGCCATTATTAAAGAGCTGTAAAACCTAATGAATGGAAGACTGCTCTTAACGTTTGTGTCATAACAAGAAAAAATATTCCAATTTGAGATGAAAGATGAGCTGTGTATTGTGCTAAAATACTTCTGTCAGATATAATTATTTGGCATGATGTTCACATTGTTGGTCTTGCTGTGTGGTGTGTGTGACGTTGGGGGGAGGGAGATACGTACATCTGGCCGACGTATACCACCGAGGAGAAGTGACACTCAAGAGGCTGCACCCCTAATAATTTATACAACTTTAACCAACAATAAAAAATAAAAAAAACTAGTCTGGTATGAATTAAAAAATGGAGATATGACCAACACACAGACTAGAATGTTATTTTGTACCAGGCCTTAAATATATTTAATTATGTTGTGAAAACAGCCTGTTTAACATGGGGGTCAATGAGAAACTGCTCTATTGTGCAAACTACTCCTAGTGGACCTTCAAAAAAGTGCAGTTTTTGTCACTTCTGTATACAGCATTTCAGAATGTTTGTAAACAATAGGCGTCAAGATACGTCCGGGTGGCAGAACGTGAGCAGCTTCCACTGACCAGGGGCCTGTTTCACAAAGCAGGTTTAGTGAAAAGTCTGAGTCTGTTAACCCTGAAATGAGGGAAACTCTGAGTTTTCCGTTTCACAAAGGGAGGTAACTTAACCTCTCGGTCAGTTACCATGGCAACATGCTCTCTGAAACTAACCTGGTCGGGACCAGGTTTTTCTCAGAAAAACTTGAGTTTCTCTCTGTCTCCGCCCTCTTTCAGCCACACACGGTATTTGATTTCCTCATTCATTCAGTCAGCAGGCGAGTTTTGGTGTAGTATAGTTCCGTCTGTTTTTTTCAGAAAATCATTGCAAAAATCAGACATTAGAAGTTATATTAGTTGGCGACTATTTCACTACCATGGCATGTCCTTTTGATAACGATCCCGTGGATGAAGGTGCAGAATTACTGCACAGAGAATTAAATATTCGTCGGGAGCTGATTATCAGACTGCGCATAGACGTCCTTAATATTCTGCAGCCATAATTACAAAATAAATGAAATGGATCTTTTGAGCAAGTTGAATGTATTTGACTCAGCGTTTCCAAAATATAATCCCAGCTTTTCTTGCAACTCATAGGTTCAAAAGTGTGTGCTTTTAATCGGGTTACCGGTATATAAACTACCCCTATATAGCCTTCTGATCCAGAATATCATCTATAGTGCATTTCATGGCAGGGGCTGAATACGGCACAACACCGTTTCATGTCACAGTCCATCATTTACATACACAGCCTTATCCGTTCTTACATTTCCAACATTAACAACCAAAGTCATGCTCTCATATCCCAGCAGATATTGTGTGTTGCGCTGCGTTTTTTTTGCAAATGGGAGTTTTTTATACAACATATAAAACAGCCAAAGCCACTACGTTTAAACTTACGCACTGACCCGAGCAGTAATGTCCTCCCGCACCGTCTCCCTCTCTTTTGCTGCAGCAGCGGTGTTACACTTTCGGCGAAAAACATGCTCAAACTCACCGTATGAGCGTATTAATATTTCCATTTCCAGTGGTAGCGTAGCGCTCCGCTTCCCCGTTGCTATGGTGACTCGTCGAATCAGGGCTCCATTGATGCTGTCTTCTTTTACTTGTGGTGCACGCGCTTAACTCCAGGTCAAACTACTCTGAGTTGATCAACCTAACGCAAATCTGCTGTTCTGGAACTGAAAACTCAGAGTTTCCTATCTCAGAGTAGATCAACTCAGAGTTCAGGGTTAGACTCAGAGTTTTTTTAACCTGCTTTGTGAAACGGACCCCTGAAGAGGTCCAGCTGCTAATGTAAACAGTGTTACACAGTTAAAAATGTTTTGTGTTTGGGGCTGCGCTGCGTAATATAGAGCAAGAGGTGTAGGGTTTTATCAATTTCCTTCAGAAAACACTACATTCATCCAGCGGAACCAGTGGGTGAGAAGGGTAAAGCGAGTGCTACAGAGAAGACCGCAAGACTGCCTGGTAGAGGAGGAGATTCTTCTAACGGGCAGACTGGGAACCAGTCTGACACCCCCATCTCCTCCGGTAATCACTGGGAGCTGCTGGTCGTCTACATGAACATCAATGTTGTCAAAACATCCAGGAAGATACTTTAGTCCTTCACAATAAAATGACATGCTTTAAATCCCCATAAAGTCCTAAAGTCATTTTCAATGTAATCATTATGTAAACACCACCTAAGCCGCTCAGGCTAAGTGTCGCCCAAACGTTCTTACTGCTTTTCACTCATCAAGGTATTTTACTAATTTGACGTGCAAATGCTCATGTAAAAATATGAAACTTCACTTTTAGTTTCTTAGAAGTGTGTAAATAAATTCTACTTCCAGTTCGGTGCAGATCACCCAGTAATTCATGCCATTTGCTCCGGTTAAATTACACGGAAGGGTTTGTTTACTAGAGATGCCCTCGGAAAGCGCTTTGGCTTTTGCCACCCGGAAGAACGTATTTTATTGTTTTGACGTCATGGTGAATTGTCATATTGGATCAACCAGGAAGTCGCTGTGGTGGGGGCTTGCACACAACATGTGTGTTCAATTTAGATTACTTAATTGCTGTCCTGTTCCTTGAACTGGAGTGTTGAATTTCACCAAACGTTAGCCATGAGTTCCCCCTGTTTAACAGCCTCCGATGGAGCATCACAGGTGGGTTACCCATTACCCAGGGCTTGACAAAACAGCTGTAGGTCTATGTGATGAGTTGGGGTGAGAACAGGTTGTAGCTAGTAGTGTGTGTGTTGCCAGTAAGTCAGACAGTGTGAAAACAAGACAGCGAAAGTAAATACAAAACACTTTCTTATGATGAAATTTAGTCTCAGCTGGTAATTATATGGTGTCTACATGTTCCCTGAAGGACCCTAAAGGGAAGTAATGGATCCATTTTAATTTAGGGTGTCTTAAACCATCACTATCACCAAATGAAGGACTCTTGAACTTCCTGTGACACTTAAAGTTTGTATGTTTGCAGATGTTAAATGAGTAGTGTCATCAAAGGAAATGTAAAGTAAGGTAACAGAGATTACCTTTTCATGAGGCTGCTCACAATCCAACAGAATTTTGGATAAAAGTTTTATGAAGCTTCATTATGTGGATGCCATTTTCCTTCAGCTGGACTGTGGACTTTTGGCTGGTTTTAATTCTGCTTCCAGGAAAGGAAAATTATTGTTTTCTAATGAGTCTTTATGCCATTCCCAACCCAAAAGAGTAAACAAAGATTTGGAATATGCACAAAATTTAGCATATTTTACAAAAAGATCTTCAGTACGCTGAGGCTGTTTGCCCTTGTAACACAGTGCCAGCTGCTGATGTGTGCCCAGTATTGTGCCAACCCTCCCACACACGTGCATACACACACATGCATGCAATAAGTCACAAACGCAGAATTCAAATGCCAATTTTACCTCCCACAGAGTTATCTTTTTTACTCTCTCAGTGAAAAGAATGAAGTTATTTCTTGATAGCAGTTAAGATAAAAAGTCACACTTTATTTTGCTAGTCAATTGCAAGTCTAGTGCATTTCCATTGTCAGTAATCCATCACTATAAAATCGAGTATCTAGGTAACAGTATGGGTTATCTCTGGGTCAGGGTAGGAAAAAAAGGAAACATGAAAGAAAGGAAGAAGCTGTAGGACTGACTTCTGAAACAGCCAAAAAATATACATTATAATAGGCAGGCAAGCATGTATTTTATGTGCTAAAACAGAGAGAGGGTGAGAAATGCAGCAAGGGGTCGCAGGTCGGAGTCAAATCCCGTAGCTGCTGTCTCAAGGAACTTCAGCCTCCTTACATGGGATGACTGTTCTAACCACTGTGCCACCGGCCGCCCTAAAACTCACTTATTTTAACTAATTCATCAAGCAACTATACTAAAAGCGGAAATGCAAATGACACACCTGGCACAGCGACACAACCCCAGTCAACATATTCAGCATGCACTCTTATGCACTGGTGGTGGTAACAAACATCAGTCCTAAAGGGGGCAATATAGAGCTAATGGATGGTTATGCCGCATTCAGACCGGGTGCAATAGACGCAATGACATTGCTAGAATAGCTAGTACCGCCCTGCTTTATCATATTTGGATCATATTTGGACCATCGTGCCAAACGTGCCAGCCATCCAATGATGAAGCAAACCTGTCTATATAAACATTTTTCACCTGCAGTTTCCTTTCTCTCATTAACCATGGCTGAAATAACCCCAGTCGTACTACCCGCATACCACTACTGTTATCGCCTCCTTCCTTGTTAGTGAGTGTGGGTGGGGGAATCACAACACTCGCACCCCTTTCTCACCCCCTCCTCCCTTCTGATTGGATGTGTCACAGCGTCACACGATTGGGCTGAAAAGTTCAATATTTTCAACTCCTACGTTTGAGGCGTTGGAGGCAATGGACAAATATGGAACGATTTCCACATCTATTGCGTCACGAGTAAAGCGCTGCCTGTCTTGAATTGTTGTATGTAGACTGACTTAGCATCTATCGCACCATAGACTTGACAGCTTCCTGAAAGTGAAGTCAAAACATCTGGTACGCTCTCTGGTGGCTGTCCGCAGTACAGATCATAAACCCCGCCCCCTCCATATTTAGTGGAAGGAACATGGGCTAATCTAAAAACATCTAAAAAATAATAATTTTTTGTTTTTGATAACTTTGTTTTTAATTTCAAATCCTAATGTGAAATCTATGGACTGAGTGGGCGGACCAGCGCATATTCAGTGAGCCTCACATCACAGGAGTAAGCCGGGAAACCTAGAAACTTTGTTGGTGTATGCTCCAGGTGGGCAATTCAAATTGAACTGAATAGGTGCCATTTTGGGGCCTGTTATCCAGTTCTTATAGTACATCCTTGGTACAGCCTCCGCCCAGAGCAGTAGTGTAGGCATAAGTATCCTAAGAGTCGAAAAGCAGGGCCTCTACTCCATGAAACACTCACAGCTGCTCATTTAATTGTGCTGTGAGCACAAGATAATAATCTAAGACTGTGATTGTCATAACAACATTTTATTGCCTTCCCTTTTCTCTTGTCTGGATGTCGACGGCAAGAGATAGTTTATCAGTATTTTAAAAAACAGAATGCAAGGAAAAAAGTTAAGTAAAACATAAAATTACATAAGACGGCCAAAGAATATAATTATTTATAATAATATATAAGAATTTGGTTGATCCCATCTGTGACTGTTCACCTTTAGGATGAAAATGAGGATGAGAAAATACAGACTAATCCAACACAAATGTGTCTTTTTCTGTATGCAGACACTTCAGCATTTCTATAAACACTACAAGAATAAAACTGCAGCTATAAAGACATATTGCTTAAGACTCTACGACTTGAGTATAATCTGACATTATGGTACAATATTTGCACACTGAAATGAGAACTCAGGTGAGTTATTGTGTGTTCTGCTTCAGTTCTCCAATTAAAATGCAGAGGCAGTCAAATAGCCACATCCATATGCTGCCAGTTTAACCTGCTCTGTGCGCATACATTGATTGTACACACTTAATAGTTTGCTCCAGTGCTGTACATTTAACAACTAACCAAGAAGAAAGGCAGAAGAATTATTTTTTACTTCGCACAGCTACACATTCTCTCTTTCTAAAGCCAAACACTAACCAACAGTGAAACCATCGATATATATGGTACATAAACACAAAAAAAACATTACACCAGAGTCTATAAAAATGAGTTGCAAGAGGGGTTTTGATAATGTTAAGATATTTTGGAATGTTAGAGAGTGGCAGCTGGACAAATGGCACAGTCATTTGAACTGAAATACAGAGGCAGTCAAGTGGATTTAAGTGCATTAGTTCAGAGTCCTCTTGATCACATGTAGAGGGTTAGAACTTTGTGAACAAATGTCAAATTACATTTTACAACCATTAATGATTTTCAGATTCTGACCATATGGACCAGCAAGACCAAGATCTCTGCTTCAATCTCTGCATCGGAGGAGACACAGAGGCAATTGTGTAGGAATTGGACACCGGCTGCAGTCCCCGCCAAGTGGGTCTTTTGCTGCCGGACATCTTGACAGCCAGTGTGTGGGGGTTGAATGATGGGCTGGAAAACCTGAAAAACATCTGTTTACTAGAGGATTAAAACCATGCGTAGCCTATAGTTCGCTTTAAATTTGCTTGACAGTTGAATGGAAACAGAGCCAGTTACAAGTGAGAGCTGTTGAAATTATGATTTGTCCATCTAATGGAGCCTACCTGCTCATTCTAATCTATTGCTATGTTGACACTGCAGGTCTTATTGCACAATTACGATTTATTGTTTTGCTGTTCACATTACGTCTTTTAATGTGGGCTGTCTACGGATTGCTGTGTGATCAGCTCAAGCTCCATGCACAGTTGATCATTGATGACATCACGTCCCAATGGTGTTTACGGAAGTGAACATGGCAACGGCAATTGGTATTGTAGGACTTTATGGCTTAATGCTAAAAACAGTGTGTGGCGGCAGCCGCCAAATTTAATAATAACTTCACTATCCCTCCACTGGCCGCCTGCTTCACTGCTGTCCTCCATGTTTGTTTTGATTCTGTTCCTGGCTCCCACCTGTGGCACACTTTTTCTGTCGATCAACTTTATTTTGTCATTCATTTTACAAAACGGTGCAGCGAATTCATCGAATACAATCTGAATTGGCTGTTCAGATTGTGGTCACATTTAAAAAAATCAGGTACATATCAGATCAGTAGCACATTTAAAAGTGGCCTGATTCTGATTAAAAATGTCAGACTCAATGTGACTTGTTATGTTCACACTGTCAAAAGCCAATCAGATATGGGTCACATATGAGCCAAAAAATGGGATTCTTGTCACTTGGAACTGCAATGTGAACGTAGCCAAAAACACAATGACAATTGACAATTAAATAATTTAATCTACAGCTGTAGTTAGAATTTCTTAAGTTAAGATAAGTTAGGAGGTCTGAAATAGAACAGGACAAGTTTAGGAGTTGCTTCTGTTATGGGAAGATAGGATTTTTCCTATTTTTGAAACTTATGATAGGACAAGTGAGTTAATTTTCTTTACATTTTGGCCCCAAACTTTGTCTTTGAACCTACCAGATTTGGGATACAGGATGCAAACGCAAACACAAACGTCAGTCAAAAAATGTTAAGGTGATTCAGGAAGCTACGTTTTTTTCCAAAACATAAGTGGCAAAACCGTTTGGCAGTCCATAAAATTTGGAAACATGGTTGGACTTTAAGCATGTGATATTGTCTTCAAAGTAGACTGGAATATGCACTTCCTATAGTACTTTAAAAAGTTTGGGTATGGTATTATATGATAATAGAAATAAATATATAAATAAATTCACGGTCAAATCAAAACACACATATCACATCTCAAAATGCGTCTAAATTGAAACAATTAAAGGACAGTCTAGGAAAAAAAATACTTATTATCTATGCATAATAAAGGTATGTTAATTTTTTTTAGCCCTCCCTGAATTATTAAGCCTGATGTAATATCCTCCTACGCAGTAGAGATTTATGTTTATGTGTGTGGTGAATGTTGTTAAATCATTGTTTTGGTACCCAAAATACTAATTATTTCTGTTCATTTTTAATCTGTTTTGGAGGCAGGGGAGGAGTTTTAATTTTTCTGGGGCATGCACGCACAAGCAGAGAGAGAGAGAGAGAGAGAGACAGACTTGGAATGCAGACACACAGTCAGAACTGCACAAACAGAAGCACATTCAGTGTTTACCTGATGCAGTTGTTTTTAATTTCCCTCCCACCAGCCTGTCATCACTTACGGCTGAAATAAAATTATTTATCGCCCCCTCATTCAAATACAAGGACACAGAGTCATTCACTGAGAATGTGCAATAACAAAATCGACTTGTTCTGGGGTTAGCTCTCTTGACTTCTCTTGTTTCTCATACACTCACATAACAGTGTGTGCCTGCAACATGTGTTGAAGCGGTAGTGTGTTTCAGGAGGTAAACACATACTTTGCTATATGCATGCATTTATATAAAGCCCCCACTACAGCCACTTCCTGGTTGCTAATTAAATAGCAAGCTCCAACTCCTGTTTATCTAGTAACGTGTTCTGTTAGCCTAGCTACTGGGCGGTGGTGCTAATGTTGCTAATTCAGTATACGTCGGCAAGATGTACGTATCTCCCTCCCCCCCAACGTCACATCAATGCCCTTTTTTTGGTAAGAGGTAATGAGGCGGAGTCCAAGTTTGACAAGATGGCGACTCCCAGAGGCGAATATGATTGGATCAAGTTGAGAGAACGGTGAGGGATAGTGGGATTCATCTTGGGGATTTCTGTTTTTCACTTTAAAGCAGACGCTCTAACTCAGTATGCAACTGTCTTTTATAGAAATTAAAAAAAAAAGAAAAAAAGTTGAGAGAACGGGCCTCAACGGAGAAGCTACGTCCATTTTTTTTTAATACAGTATATGATTTATATGTACTCAGTCACAATTTTACTTTTAAATTGGAAATGGAATGAAATTAGCTTTCAATTTCAACTATTGAAACAAAAACTAGGATGACGATTCTTCCCAAATCATTTCAAGTTGAAAATATGGCCTTGGTGTGGTACATTCCAAAGAAATATGGCAGTCATATCACACTTGAAACCTATCTTTATATACAGACTGTGCAGAAACATTCTCACTACACCTCTCAAGCAGCTGTTTGTTGAGTATAACGTTGTTCCTTGACATATCTGGGATTCTGAAACTAGGTGTTAAAAGTTTTCTACGACAACATACGTGTTGACTAGCAACTTTTATTGCACCTTTATATGCAGTGAGTGCTAAAGGAATACAAGCATTTTTGTTTCAGCTGACCTGTTGCAACACTCAGGGTAGCTGTTCATTGGTTGGGCTGTGCATTGTAACAGTAAAAAAATATTATGCACATTTTTCTGAAGAGCAGCAATGCTTTTCCTCACAACACCAGCCTAGTCTTGCTTTGCTGTGTCAAGGTCAAAATAACTTTTCTTCAGACAGACGTCATTTAATGGAGGCTGCATAACAGATGATTGACATTCAATGCCCTAACACTCAGACATCAACATGAAACCTCTATATGAAGGCTTCCCTCCTTTGCTACATCACAACTATCTCTAGTGCCATTTGACTTACGTGACCAACAGGGGTAGCTGAGCAAGCACTGCCAGGGAGCTAATCTACTATCATGTTTACTGCCAATTAACTGCCACTATAGACCGCACTGAATGTGAGTATATCAAAGCTGTTTAAAGAGCTTTTATTTTTACAAAATCCATGTGTAGGAGAGTAAGCCTACCTTTATTATGGCTAGAATATATTAGTAGCCGAATTAAATATGAATAACTCGACTCGTTAAAATTTAGGATTTAATTTACCTCAAAGCAGGGCACCACACCAAAATAAGACAGGATGTTTACTAAACTTTGGTGAAGGTTTAATACCTGTTAGCATTTAAAGTAATTGATTGTTTAAATTTTTATCAGTCTCATCTTGAACGCGTTAGTTCGTACCACAGCCTTATCAGGGACCAACACTTTCTGTACAGAACGGAAGACTCTCACAACGACGTAAAGTTCTAAACATTTATTTGACTACCTAGCAAGGAGAATACAGGATAGTGCAACACTGAATAGAGAAGTGAAAAAGGGTTAAATGTGGATATAAAAAGTTTAAGACTAGAGTGATTCAGACCTACGGGGCTGGTTTATAATATTACTGGCGGACTTAAACAGGCTCTAATTAGCCGGCCAACAGAACTCGGATCAGACTTTAATTAACACCACGTATCAACCAGCAGTTGTATTAAAAGGCCAACCTTACTTTGCCGTTGATATTACAGTCGCCATGGCGTCTTACAGTACAGATGCAGGTTTCGTAGTTCCGAGTCCCGGTGTTTGGCGGACCTGAGTTCTGGTCTGTAGACTAGGTCAGCTGCGCAGTTGGATCGGCGGGGCTTGTCTGTTCCCGTCCCGGCTTGGATTCAACTCTTCACGCGGCTGCGGCTCTGCACGTGGCTTGAACTAGAGTTTGATGCAATTTGTCGGCTGGACAAAAAGGCAAAAACAGCACGAGGGGTTTTACTATACTTATAAAAGATGATAACGGGGCGTAGAAAACTTATAAAGTTGCGCGATAAAAATAGATTCAAACGAAAATATTTTAACAAGAAAACAAATATAAAGTAACGTCTCCTGCGAGTTTTTGGATAACAAAGTTGAACAAAAGAAATAAAAGAAAACAAAACGCAGGAAGCACAGGAGAGGGGAGAAAAGAGAAGAGTTGAAAGAGATGCAGTAAAGAGAGCAGAGTGAAGTAAAAAGAAAAGTGAAGTGAGAGACAGAACTGAATCTAAGGGCGGAGTGAGAAGGGGGGCTCTTTCTGACCCAACCCTCTGGCTCTGAGCGAATTAACTGCTTAATATGCCGGAATTCTAACAGGGAAGATTAAACTATCTCTGGTTGATTTTCCGTTATTAATCTTTCTGATATCAGATTTAACCAAAATCTTTAGGCAGACAGTTTTAACAGATACCCCTACAGAATGAAGGTAAGTATAAATAAAACACAGAATATTTCAGGAATTAGACAGAGATACAAATAATGCTTATACTGTTACACATTTGCAACAATGTCTTTGAACAGCCAGTCGCGATGAAACATTGAACTTTAACTGTTTTTCAAACTTTCAAACAAAGTCCTGTTGTTAAGTCCTTATCACTGAAAGTCCATCCGTCTCCAAAACAGACCGATCCTCCAGTTCGAATTGCGGTCAGATTTGACGTTGATTTAGGATAAAAGGGTCCTTTAACCTGAAGTTCTGGGTTTTAATTACCCTAGGAGGGTTTGAGGTTGTAAAACACACCTTATCTCATATTGAAACAAGTATAAAAAACGTCTTATCTCCTGCTCCCTTCCTGTGATGCTGAGCAGAAAAGCAGACACAGAGGACTCACATGGAGCACCTCCTATCAGGTCCTACAGATGCATCTCAGTTTATTACTAATTTTAGAATTTTAGAAATTAAATCGCCAGAAGTAAAAACTTAATGTCCGATGATGAGCCAGAGATGGGGACTCGAGTCACACTTAAGTCACACACAAATGTCACTTGAGACTTGACTTGGACTCGCCCCCGAAAAGACTTGAGACTCGACTCGGACTCAAGATTTGAGACTCATGCACAATCTTTTTTATCTATGTACTCTTTGGAGCATTAACATCAGGAGCAGAAAGTCATTCTCTCCCACAGAGATGTGTGAGTGGCCACACTCCACAGATGAAACGGAGAGAACATCACCTACTCCTGCTGCTGACCGGGGTGAAGTTAGTTCTAAGTTGGTTATTGGGCAGATATTCCCAGCCTATTTGAATATCCAACTTAAAACTAACTTCAACCCCGTCTACTGCTGTAGTTTCATTACCGTTTATTATAGTGTTTGGCTTTAAAATTTAATTGTGGTGTAAAATCATCCAATGGTCTTTTTCAGTACTTACATACATCAAATCAGCCATTGAGACAGTTTTTTGTGTGTATAAACTATTAACGGAGAAACCCCGGTGAGTCGCAGTCGCTAACAGCCAGACGTGGCTAGCACTGATTAGCTTGGGGCAGTGCGGTGAAGGCATTAAAACAACTTTTTTAACCCCTAATCCTGCTCAAAATAACATCAAACCTCTGCAGTAGCATGAAAAGAGTCCCTACACATAAAACTAAGCACCAATAACGTAGTTATTAGTGTATTAACGTAGCTAACCTGGAGTTTATTACTAGAGTGTTTTGAAAGCCAGTACCAGCTCCTCTCGTAGTAAAGTTCATTCCTGTAGATTACCAAATGCAATCCAGAAGGAAGGAGCTCATTGATGATTGGCCAAATGTGACATCTGTGTTTTAAGCTAATCTATTAACTATCAACGTTAGCTTGCTACTAATTTTAGCTTTCTGAGAGATTAACTTTCGGATCGGGCTTTGTTGAATTACATATTCTTGAAAAGTGTTTGCTTGCTCTGCTGGCATCATTAAACCGGGAGAAATATACATTGTCATACATATACATACACACATCGATGTATTTTATGTCGTAGAACAAAACATTAAAAGCTCTTAGGCCTGTTTAAACAACAGACCTTATTTCATGCATCTTATCAAAAACTAATTTAATAAAAAATGGACTTCGAGATGAGGGAAAATGACGCCAAACTGTACGGATACTGGTACAAGTTTGCAATTGCATAGTTTGTATCAGTGTACAGGATGCAAAATTATCCTTTTTCTCCCCAAATGAATTATGGATGTTCAAACTTTACCAGACACTCAATAGATTGGGATAGATAGGGCTGGTGAGTGAAACACATTTACTTTCCACTTGCATATTTTAATAGCATTTGGCTAGTAACTGGTGCTAATATTGTGCTCTGTCAGATGAGTCCGGGGCAACATTTAGTGGTGTTACAACTCTCACTGAACTGTTCATGAACTGCTCATGAGATAAATGTCATGTCTTCTAAGATTTGGTTTTGTGGCGGTCCATGAGCATCCTTCATAATCATGTTTTTCTCATGTCTTAAAATTGACAACAAATTATAATGTGGTAATTATCAATGAAAAATGGTCATGTTCTGATTTTAAAAAATGTCATTTGGACAACTGGCAATTTATTATTTTTGTTATACCCAATTTACCAATTTAAAATGTTCAGGCTGGACTTGGGTTTAGTAACTTGAACTGTAGAATTATGACGAAGAAACATTTGGCAAAAGCTAGTTAGTTTTAGGTTGCTGTTGAGAAATATCTGCTTACTGTTTAATAGACAAGGTGTGTTATTATATGTTGCTTTTTTTTCTGATAGAACACTAAAAATGTCTCAAAATTATGCAGTATGTACTACAACATGTACATGATAAAATATTGTAAACAAGCATACAATTACCTGGAAAAATGTGGCATGCATGATGCAGGCAGACATATGAATTTGCTCTCTCTCTCTTACACACACACACACACACACACACACACACACGCACACACACGCACACACACACACCACTTCAATAATCTCATAGATGGCAGAGGATGGAGGAGATTAAAGAAAGACTAACTGTGAAGTTTCAATTTTGTCTCCTCTGATAAAAATCATTTCTAGGAGCTATCAAAAGAGAGAGAGAGAAGGGGGTGACGGGTGGTGAAGAGGGAGACAGAGTGTGTGTATTGTGGGAAGACGGAGAGAGACACACAGAGGGACAGAGAGAGATTGTAGGAATTTACACCTTTTGTCACAGGAGACATCTATTGTTCTAAAATAGGCACTAGAGAGGGAAAGAAAGAAAGAAATATAAACAAGCAGCAATGGGGTAAAGGTGAAAGACAAAAAGAGAATTATTACTAAGATGTATAAAGACACACAAAACATACGGACTCTGAAACAGAGATATGATTAAATATGAATGTTACTTGTGAAATGACTAATTTTAGTAGTCCCTCACTGTTCTTTAATTTAATTATTATCTACTGCTCTTGCAGCATATGGCATACAAGTATTTTATTTCACACATTAGAAACTTACATTTCATTTTAAACAGCCCTCAGAGGCAGTGACACAATTGCAGAATGAAGAATAAGCACAGAACGAGAAGAGAGTGAAAAACTACATTATATTTTAGACCTCAGGGTGATGATGTGATCCAGAGCAATTTACAGTGACGGCAAACAGGAGAAAACAGTACATTCTCTCTACGAAATCCTACTCAAATAATGACCACGTCTCAAATAACAGCTGTACATAAAATAAAGTCTTGATATAAGCTGAGAAGAAACACATTCCGCTTTGCTGGGATTGTGCTACACTAATGAAACATTTAACTCTGTTGCCCTTAGTTTCTCTTCTCAACAGCAATACTATTTTCACTTCCTAATTATTCCAGCTGCTTGCACTATTTTGTGTATAACGTAAAAGGCACCTTTTAACCTTTAGCATTGTTATCAAGCCCAAAATTAGGTGTTTACAATGCTATAATGTCATACAACTTTAAAGGACTTAGTTCCAGCTGGAGTATTAAGGTCATGTTCAGATGTTGCTTGTAGAAGAATAATTTATGAATTATTTAGTATTATTTACTTGTGATTGTCTCCTTTCTTGCAACACATGGTACATTAACATTTTATTTTGCTGAGGCACATTATAATCTGAAATTTTACTCTTAATAATCCTCAAAGGCAGTGGGACAAAGGCAAAAATAACTATATATATTTACATACTAGATAAATCTTTTAATCCATTACTGTGTGCAAGTATCTATTTTCCAAGAAATTAGAGGATTTTGATTTCTGAATGTGATACAGGAAGTGGTGAATTCCACTGACAGTAGCTTAAGAGTGAAAAACAAACATAGGACACATTTGGAATGAATACAAATTAGAGCAAGATCTTATTTTTATAACAGAGATATTTACACCTGAGTGAAAATAGCCTTTGCCACACGATCCGTCTATTTACACATGAGCTCTTAAAAAATGTATTGTAAGGTGGTAGTTAATTATGAGTGAGTGGGTTAAGTATTCACCTTAATCATGCTCTCCATGGTTCGAATCCAGCTTTGAATGTAATTTAAAATATTGTTGACTTATTATTTTTGCAGTTTGGTTAGGATTAGACATCAAAACTACTTGATTAGCTTAAGTGAACAAAACTACTTGATTTGCTTAAGTTAACAAAACTACTTGATTTGGTTTGGTCAACAAAACTAATTGGTTAGGTTTAGTCAACAAAACTACTTGGTTAGGTTTAGCCAACGAAACAACTTGATTAAGTTTAGTCAACAAAACTAATTGGTTAGATGTAGGCAACAAAACTACTTGGTTAGGTTTAGTCAGCAAAACTAATTTATTAGGTGTAGGCAACAAAACTACTTGGTTAGGTTTAGTCAACAAAACTAATTGATTAGGTGTAGGCAACAAAACTACTTGGTTAGGTTTAGTCAGCAAAACTAATTGATTAGGTGTAGGCAACAAAACTACTTGGTTAGGTTTAGTCAACAAAACTAATTGGCTAGGGGCCCGTTTCACAAAGCAGGTTTCGTGAAAACTCTGAGTCTGTTAACCCTGAAATGAGGGAAATTCTGAGTTTTCCGTTTCACAAAGGGAGGTAACTCAAACCAGAGAGAGAGGGGTAACTCTAGCCTGTTTCACAAAGAGAGGTAACTTAACCTCTCGGTCAGTTACCATGGTAACATGCTCTCTGAAACTAGCCTGGTCGGAACCAGGTTTTTCTCAGAAAACCTTGAGTTTCTCTCTGTCTCTGCCCTCTTTCAGACACACACGGTGTTTGATTTCCTCATTCATTCAGTCAGCGGGCGAGTTTTGGCGTAGTATAGTTCTGTCGTCTGTTTTTTCAGAAAATCATTACAAAAATCAGACATTAGAAGTTATATTAGGTGGCGACTATTTCACTACCATGGCATGTCCTTTTGATAACGATCCCGTGGATGAAGGTGCAGCAATACTGCACAGAGAATTAAATATTCGTCGGGAGATGATAATCAAACTATTGATATAGATGTTCTTGCATTTCCAGGCAATTCTCTTTTTGAGCGGTACCGTTTCATATCACAGCAGATATTCTGTGTTGCGCTGCGTTTTTTTGCAAAAGGGAGTTTTTTTTATACAACGTATAAAAATCATTCAGTAGGCCTACATTAGAAGTTATATTAGGTGGTGACTATTTCACTACCATGGTCCTTTTGATAACGATCCCGTGGATGAAGGTGCAGCATCACTGCACAGAGAATTAAATATTTGTCGGGAGATGATTATCACCGCGCATAGACGTCCTTAATATACTGCAGCCATAATTACAAAATGAATGAAATGGATCTTTTAAGCAAGTTGAATGTATTTGACTTAGCGTTTCCTAAATATAATCCCAGCTTTTCTTGCAATTCATAGGTTCAAAAGTGTGTGTTTTTAATGTGGTTACCTGTATATAAACTACTCCTATAGGTGGAAACAGCAGCCTTCTGATCCAGAATATCATCTACAATGCGAGGGGTGCATTTCACAGCAGGGGTGCTGAATACGGCACAACACCGTTTCATGTCACAGACTATCATTTACATACAGAGCCTCATCCGTCCTTACATTTCCAACATTAACAACCAAAGTCATGCTCTCACATCCCAGCAGATATTGTGTGTTGCGCTGCGTTTTTTTTGCAAATGGGAGTTTTTTATACAACATATAAAACAGGGTTCAGGGTTAGACTCAGTTTTTTGAACCTGCTTTGTGAAACGGACCCTAGGTTTAGGCAAAAAAAACTACTTGGTTAGGTTTAGTCAACAAAACTAATTGGTTAGGTTTAGGTATCAAAACTACTTGGTTAGGTTGAGTCAACAAAACTACTTGGTTAGGTTTAGCCAACAAAACAAATTGAATAAGTTTAGTCAACAAAATTAATTGGTTAGGTTTAGTCAGCAAAACTAATTGGTTAGGTGTAGGCAACAAAACTACTTGGTTAGGTTAAGTCAGCAAAACTAATTGGTTAGGTTTAGGCAACACAACTACTTGGTTAGGTTGAGTCAACAAAACTACTTGGTTAGGTTTAGCCAACAAAACTACTTGATTAAGTTTAGCCAATATAACTAATTGGTTAGGTGTAGGCGACAAAACTAATTGGTTAGGGTTAGGAACAACTGGATACAAATAGCATACATTGATATAAATACCTACTGAATTTTAAGCCACTAGTTGGAGAAAGGTGGTGAACAGTTAGCTTTAAGTCCTGATATACATAACAGCCAACAAGACAAAATACTGTAAAGGTCAGAGCAGCAGCTCCCTACATGAAATGGAATAAACCAGGGCAGAAAGAGAGATCAGGCTTGAAAGGGAAAGGAATCTCAAAGAAAGGGTGAGTACAGCAATGGCAGAGACTGGAGGACAGAGAGAGAAAGAAAGTGAAATAGAAATCCAGAGAAAGAAAGGAGTAACAAGCCTTGGCTTGATGATTAATTTATGTGCTTAAACCTATTTTACGTCGCTGCCCCTGTTCATCCCCCAACAACAATAGGTGGTAATTTCCCATGTGTTGATAAATTACATGGCTCACGCTGAAAGCGAGACACACTGCTGTGCTATTATAAGAAAAGGCAAATGCTAATTTAAAAAAAAAAAGGATTGAGGGGGAGAGGGCAAGTGGTAGGTAGGTAGAAGATGGAAAGAAAGAATATAGATCGAAGGAGGTAGCTCTGATAATTATTGTTGGAGAAAAAAGAAAACCAGGCCGTAACGTGAAATGCGTTCTGTAGATAAATAACATAAGATGGTCAAGAAAGAAAGGAAGGCATGCCTATTAATCTGGAAAAGAAAATGAGAAAGAGGAGAAGATTTGGCAAATTGTGTGGGCGTGCTAATTACTAACTACTCACTACCAGAAAAATCAAAGCATGAGAGACAATAGGAGACAACAGGGACTATTTTAAACTCAACTGTATTTCTGAACCCCCCCCCACACACACCACCAATCCCCCAGTACACACAGACAGGGAAAGTATTACGATGGCTGAGGGCATAATTAGAAGGCCCTCTGGCAGAATCAGTCAAGAAGGTGTTTCTGTTGGGGTCTATGGAGCCTACCGAGCCTGGAGGTTTACCTTTGCTGAATGTTGTCCACCATCGCAGCCTACCTCTCTCCCACACTGTTCCTGCCTCTCCCACGCACTGGCAAGTCAAAGAGAAAAGAATGACAACAACGTGCAAGATTCAAAGGGATATGAAAAAGCTCAGAGTTGTAAGCAATGTTAAAAAAAAAAATCTTTATTTACTGTAACCCAAAGAAATGTGAAGGCCAAACAACATGGAAGCAAATAAGATTCTAGCCTAGTGTGAGAGCACTATGTCACTTGGTTTCAAGGTATTGATGAAATATTTCTAGAAGGATTTGGAAAGTAGGGCTTTTTTACTTTGCAGTGGGTTTGTATTCTTTTATCCATAAAATCACTATACTGTTTTCTTTTTCAAATGGTCTTGGTAAAATATTAGAGGGACTGTTTGATGTGCGGCTTGATATTATCATGTCCAGAGTTTCTCCAAACTCTTCAACAAAGGAAGAGAATTGTTAATGGTCACCATGGATGTTTTAAGAAAACTGGATACAGCGTTGGAGGGAGAGCCCCATTCATTCCTATGTAAGCTGCTCAGTGATGCATGAAGCCATAAAAGTTCGACTCACACAGTTAAACATACCCAGATGATCGTCACTACTTCCGCATTGTGTGGCCCATAGAGAAGGCACACTAGAGACTTCTGCCAGTCGGGCTGATTACTTCAGTTATAGCACTCTAGCTGGCTTGAAAGGGGATCAAATTCTTCTAGACTAGCTAAATATTATTGAACTGAATGAATCAAATTCTAAAGCTACCTAGCTATAAGCTAGCCAAAACACCTTTAGCATAAAATATCCTTGCCTCAAACAGGGATTGCCACATCCAATGAGGTAGTACATTTCAAAGCCTCGTTAGCACTGAGATATTTATATCAAAATACCTCTTTCTTTCTTTAAAGTGGAAAAGAATCGTTGCTGACTCATTTTGAACTCAATATACTCAGTCAATTGTTCTTTGGGGTGACAAGCTAACCATCCATTGTATAAAGCACTGACTGTGGTAGCTAATTAAATCTGTGGAAGGTCAATTACTGGAGAGAAAGACAGTTTGAATGACTAGATGTCAATGTATGTAGTGCTTGTCAGTTAACCTATGAGCTTTTTTGTCAATGTAAATAAAGCTATCCATTTTTATATTTAGTGTTCATTGTGTGTATCTTTGAGGCCCAAAAATGACCTGTGGCCTGTGCAAGTTACAATCACAAAATGTGTATTTAGGATCAAAATGTTGCAGTTACGACTTGCTCTTTGCTCATGGGGGAATTGTGGGTCTCTATATGGAAAGTGTCCGGAGATAACTTTTCTTAAGATTTGACACTATAAATCAAATTGAATTCAATAGAAATGAATATGAATGCCTCAATGTTCAAAGATCTGTTTGGCCCAAGTAACGGTGCCAGTTCCTACTGGCCGGATTTAGCGTTGTGATGCAATTTAATGCAGGCATTTTCGAGAAAGATGTTCTTCCGTCAGACTGCTTTATTGCAGAATATGGATGGCTAAATAGGCTACTAGATCACCATTCAACAAAACAGGAAAGCAAAATGTTTTTTTTTAACCAATAAAATTACACATGAAACGGTAAACTTAATGTGATTGGTTAGAATTGTGTTCACAGCAGAAATGAACCACTCAAGGGTTCACTCCACAGTGGTCAGGAAGCGGTTGTTTGGTTTGCACCAGAGTTAGAGTGCAGTGTTCACACAAACCCAAACAAAACATCGTGGTAGTAAATGCTCAGAAGTACAATTCAACCTGACTAAACATGGCTGGTGTGAACGCACCCCAATAGGAGCGAGTTGGTTGAATGTTTGGGTTTAGTGTTACTAAACCAGCAAGCAATAGCAGGGGTTCATGTAGAATATTAGTTTTGTGAGGCAGCGTTCACACCTTCACCTAATTAGTTCACACAATTACATTGGGCCCAAATTACTAAACTGAATTTGACACTACAATTTTAAAATATAACTCCCATTTACTCTTCCGTCTTTTTTACACAGCACTGTTCAGTTTTTGGCCCGATGTTCAGCTCCTTAACACGAAAATGATCATCCCCACAGCTGACTGAACACTCTCTGCTTTCCCAGACAATGAGCTCACACTTCTTGGTGAGCCATTACTGAACCATTAGTGAGCCATTATTTCCATTACTTTTCTGCTAGACAGCCTACACTCTGGGATATTAACACCACACTCATTGCATATTCAGCAAAACTCAGCTGACTGACTTTTAATTTATGAACATAAATAATGTCAGATATTTAATCTCAGTGTTGTTTTTACACTTTTAGTTATTATTCATAATAGAGAAGGTAACAAGTAAATACATGTCCTCATAGCTGTATCTTCTGTTACATTGTGGCAGCTGCTATCTTGAAAATAAAAAATGAATGCTACTGTAATATTCATTTATGAGCTCAAATCCCTTTGCCAGAGGGAGAATATAAAAAGCGCAAAACTCATCTAAATCAAGTATTTTCTCTATAGATGCACTGTGTAACACTGGAAGAAGACAGGATATACTGCATAATGTGGCTAGAGGGAAATCTTAATCTATCAGTTGGCTGAAAAGAACAGTTTTGCTGAAATTCAAAGCCTCCCCCAAATGAGACTGTGCTTCAGTAAAGGTCTAAATCTGTCATTACAACAATACTGCCAGATACACTTTCGCTCAACAACGTGCCAGTGCCTTGTTTTTCCTTGTGGTCCCTGTGGTTTAGGAGTTATTATTATACAATGAACTGGGACAAAATCCAAAATGGGGCTCAAAATATGGCCTACAAAGGTTAGGAAATGCATATCATCTTTTTTAGTCTCATTATGATCACACAACGCTCCATCAAGTCAAGACAGTTCACTCTATTTTGTTTTTTATCACCATTATGGTGGCAAGCTTCATCAAACCATAATTAACTTACGAAATAACCTTGTTCCTTATTACATTTGCACTTGGGAGTCCTTGTTCATTTGTTGCATTTCTTTTCTCTGTCTGCTTATGTCCTTGACACCAGACTTCCACTGGGTACCATATTGCTGAAATAATAATAGTCTGTCTTATTGCAGAAGTTCTTGGCTCACTAAGCACATTGTCTCACCACCATACTGTAATTCTTGAAGGGTCAGTTCACCCAAATTATAAAATATGTACACATACTGAGTTTGGCAGTTTTATCAGGTGCACTTAGCTAAGACCAATGCAGTTTAAAATCTTTATTATACTACAACAGAAGTGCTTTCGGATGTTCAAACGGCTTCAAAAACACCCTTTGATGTCAGATTGGGGAGACTGCGTCCAATGATTTTTGTAACCTTTCTAGGGCAACTTTCCTTGATGGCTGTTTTTTACCCCGCCTACAGGTTTGGTTGTTTATGTCAGGATACCTGTTTCTGCTAGCCTCTTCCATTCCTTTTGTGCTTGTGTTTGTCTCCCTCTGTCTGTTGTTCCCTCCCCTCGTGTGTGTGTCTGTCTGGAGCTGGTAGGCGTGGTTCCACCCAGCTGTATCCAGTTCCACTGAGGACCTGCTGCTTAAAAGGTCGGATGTGGGACACATTCGGCGCCAGACCGTTATCCTCATTTACGTCATCGGTTGGCTCCCGTACTTTGTTGGTTTGATTTTTCGCGTATTTGTTTGTTTGTTAATGATTGTTTCTTTGTTCCCTTTTGTTACAGTTTCCCGTGATCCCGTTCCTGTCTACCCTCGACTGTCTCGTCACATTTTGTGTGGTCCCTTTTCCCCTGTGTTTGGATTCCCGTATTTTCTGTATTATTAAATATTTGTTTAAACCGTTCTTTGTGTCCTTGTCTGCATTTGGGTCCGATTCATCGGGTTATTCCCCGCACCGTTCATGACAGTTTAGGACAGTGGATTTCAAATTGGGGGCCGCAATTGGAGGGAGGATAAAAAAAATTTAATTAAAAGACAAAAAAATATATAATCTTATTATCATTATTATAAAATATGATCTGATTAATCCAAAAAATCATAATTATAAAATATAATTTCTAATAATAGAACATATCAAAAAATGATTTGCCATGCTCATCTTTCCGATTGCCTGCCAGTCAAAACATTGTTCATGACGCCATTACGTCATGTATAGACCTGGCAGTTTGCACCATTTATCAAGCTGCTTTGCGCCTCAAGCTAGCTAAAAGGACAGGTTTTTGACAAGAAAGAGACCAAAAGAACAGACCACAGGCCCTGCTGTGGAGGATGCTGCTGAAAAAAAAAACCTGGTTTAGAACACTTTTGCCTTCAGACATGGTCAGACAACATTCTGTTCAGATTCCTTTCGATGATACATCCGTCCTAATACAACACAACTGATAGTATACAACAATATCCAAATATTTCATGTATATTTTATTTTTATGAGTTGTTTCACTGCTGCCTTATAGTATAGATCTGTTGATAAGAATGTGGCATCAATCTCAGGATATTCTATTGTACAAGGCTCTAAAGAAGGGCAAGTCCCTCCCCTTCCAGTGGCCTCCATATGACTTTGTCTTGGAAAAATGATGTATGTGTGGCAGGACGGTCTCATCTTTTCCCACAGGCCCCCCCCCCCCCTCCTTGCTCCATCCACATTAGGTGTGGATTGACGCAATGATTGATGGGCCGAAGAGATCCAGGCGTGCATGCGTGCCCGGCACTTGTCCATGGTCCACCAGGCTTTCTTCATATTCGACCACCTCGAGGGTGAGGCTAGGGGAGAAATTAAGTATCGCACTAGTGCTGAGAGAAACAACCCTGCTAGCGTCCTAGCCATCTTGAAAGAATTGTATGGTTGTGCCAGATCATACGTAACCTTGCAACATGCCTTCTTTTCCAGGAAGCAGCAGGAGGGGGAAACATTGTTGGAGCTTTCTTCGGCCCTGATGGCTCTCATGGAGCAGGTGAAGCAATGTGCACCTGACGGGTTGCTAAATTCAGAGGTCCTGCTTCGCGATAAGTTCCTGGAACATGTCCTGGGCAGCACTCTTCGCCGGGAGCTGAAAGAGTTTGTTCGCCATCAACCCACTGCTACATTGTTGGAGGTACGTGGGGAAGGTGTGCAGTGGGAGAGGGAGGGGTTCCCGGGAGGTGCAGGGGAACGCAGTCACTCCCTCCCATCCATGTATGGCCTGCAGTATGGGGTGCAGGGCAGTTCTCGGTGGGCTCTTCCTGTTTCTCCACATGGTTCCGATCTTGGTGAGTTGAAAAAGCTGTTGAAGCCTCAACAGGAACAGCTCAATCAACTCACCCGCACTGTCGCTTCTATGCAGACTTCCATGCCACCAGCTCGACCCCAACGTAATGGCCCTGTGATTTGCCTTCGTTGCCATCAGCCTGGTCACTTCGGCAGGGACTGTGAAGGTGAACGGGCTCGTGCTGGCCCTGCTGCTAGTCGGCCTTCTACTGTGGCCAGGCCCACCAATTCCTCTTACCATCCGGAAAACTAGC
This sequence comes from Echiichthys vipera, assembly GCF_963691815.1. NCBI lineage: Eukaryota > Metazoa > Chordata > Actinopteri > Perciformes > Trachinidae > Echiichthys > Echiichthys vipera. The sequence continues at coordinate 27,330,676 of NC_139831.1, forward strand.
ACCCACTGAGCTGCAGAGTCACAGTCCGAGTGGTGTGAGTCCCTGGTGGTGTCATGAAGGTGGTGGCTAAAACTTGCCCTGAACAGTTCTCCGGTCAGTCTCTGCTTTTTGAGCCCCCAGCGTCTGGCTTGCCAGCTGGGCTGCTGGCTTCCCCTTGTTTGGTTCAGGCGGTACAAGGTACAGCCTACATCCCTGTAGTCAATGTCGGAACCAATGAAGTCGTCCTTTATCCACGAACCTGCCTTGGCACTCTGAGTCCTGCTGAAGTGGTCAGTCTTCCTCCAGGAGTCATAGAGGTTAGGTCCTCTGCTACTGTCTCCTCCGTGGTGGCTGCTGGTTCAGAACAGGGTCCGGTTGAAACAGTTGACTTGTCTGCATTGGCAGAGCCAGAACAGAGGCAGGTCCAGTCCTTGTTGCAGACGTTTAGTTCGGTCTTCTCTGCCCATGAAGGTGACCTTGGTTGTACGAATCTGGTTTCTTATGACATTCCTCTGCTGGATGATGTCCCGGTTCGGCAGAGATACCGACGCATTCCACCATCCGAGTATGAGGCAGTCAAGACCTACATCCACCAGCTCCTTGAAGCTCAGGTGATAAGAGAAAGCAGTAGCCCTTATGCTTCCCCGATCGTCTTGGTGCGCAAGAAGGACGGCAGCCTACGTATGTGCGTCGACTACCGCCTGCCTAATGCAAAGACACGCAAGGATGCTTTTCCTTTACCTCGCATTGAGGAGAGTCTTGACGCCCTGTCTGGGGCCCAGTGGTTTTCCACTCTTTATCTGGCGAGCGGTTACAATCAAGTACCAGTCTCAGAACCGAATAAGCAGAAAACTGCCTTTTGCACAGCATTCAGGCTCTTTGAGTGCAATGCACCGAGCACATTTCAGCACCTTATTCAGAGGATGTTCGGAGACCAGGGGCCTCATGTACTAAGAATTGCGTGGCTTTCTTACTAAAACATGGCGTACGCTAGAATCCAGAAACTGGCGTAAGCACAAAAAAATTCAGATGTATCAATGTGTGCGTACGCATGGATCCAAGCACTTTTCCTTTGTACATCCCAATCAACGTGGAATTGAGCGCACATGCAGAAGCGCTTAACTCCTCCCTGTCCACGCCCCCATTTAAATATGCAAATCAATGTAAATAGGGCCTGCACCGGGGATTCCCTCTCTGCACTATCAGATTTAAACGATGAGTAAAGGTAAGAAGCGCAACTTCAACGAGTCTAAGCTCGAAATTTTATTAAATGAAGTGGAGACCGAAGAGCGGTTTTATTTGGTAGCCTCTTTTCAGGGATAAACACAAAGAAAAAGACATTTCTGGGGAGTGTGTGTGTGAGGCAGTGAACGCTGTGGGGTCGGAGCAGCGCACAACCACTGAAATAAATAAAAAAATGGTCCGACGTGAAGCGGAGGATTTCGGCCCACCGCCGAAGTATCACCGCAACGGGCGGGGTGACAGGAGGGGAGGAACTGACCCCCTTTTGATCAGAGAGTGGCGGCTATTGTGGAGGGAACAGCTCTAAGCGGAGTTGTGGGGGGCCATGAAGGCGACACAGATCATCCTCAAGGTAAATGTGTTAAACTCAGAAATGTCATTATACTAGGCTGCTCACATTACACATGCTCGTGCGTTAAGTTGCCAGGATATAAACACATTGACTCATGTTTAATTACTTCTTTTTTTTTTATTATTATTTCTCAATAGACGATGAGTCAGGAGAGGGCTCCTCCCTCTGCACCGTGCGCCCTGGCATCTCCACCGGCACCTCCAGCACCACGCGCCCCGGCGACTCCCCGCCAGCTGACGTCCGCCCGACTGGCCGTGTCCTTTCACAAGCTGTGCTGGAATCACAGGAGGAAATAGTGAGAGCAATCCGTGGCGTCAGTGATCGTCTAGATCAAATTGTCAATGCACTGGGAGATATTTATCATGCAATAAATGCACGTACAAAGTAAATCGTGTCCTTGCCTCTTTACATCATTGAAATCAGACGCTGACGGGCCCGTATCGCTTTGCGGGGTGGGTCGAGGTTGACGGGTCCGGCATCCGGTTCCTCCGGTGGGGGGGATGTGCTCTGGCAGTGGTATGCCATGGCGGTGTGCCAAGTTGTGCAGGACACCATAGGCCAGCACGATGCGGCACACCTTCTCAGGTGTGTACAGCAGCACCCCGCCCGACCTGTCTAGACAGCGCCAGCGCCCCTTCAATAGGTCAATTGCCCTCTCCACCACTGCCCGAGTTCGGGAATGGCGGTCGTTGTATCTCCCCTCTTGGTCGGTGCCGGGGTTAGTGAGAGGGGTCAACAGCCACGTTCTCAGGGGGTAACTATATATATATATATATATAAATCACACTACTGTTCGCGGGAAAACAAACAGGACAAAATAACTGCATTACAAGGATTGACAAGACTAATCACACTTATATTAATGACTGCAGAGGTTCCAACTTTACGCACGCGTTTATTGAGACGAATAATGAACACAAGGAGACATTCTTTTTTCACCAGGGAAAAAAACAAATACACATATTTGAATGCGCGTGTCCAAACGGGCATTGTGCTGGTTTAAATTCGGGGCGCATTAAACGGATAAATGATTTACTCACCGAGAAGCCACCCATCGCGCACCGTGCCAGCCTCCAACCTGTTACCAACCATGCTATTGTTTAGATTGAACGAGTAATGCGTTGCCAGAAATCCCAGAGTGGTCAGCACCTGTGTGGGAATGGACAACCCCTGGCTCCTGGGCGTGTGTCGTTCTAAGTCTGGCCGCGGCTCCGCGCACAGCTCCAGTAACACTGGCCTCGGCAACCCGAAACGACTCATGAGCCAGTTGTCGTCATTTGCAAACAGATCTTCCCGCTCTCTAAACACCCTCTCACGGCTGACATAACCATTTGCGATGTCTTCTAACAAGGCCAAGGCTGCCATTGTTAATTCCATTTTTTATTAAATTGCGCATGCTTTATATCCTTCTCCTTATTTTATATCCTTACGATTGCAAACACGTGTGTGTTAATTGTCCATTAATGTGTCTCTGATGCGCACATTACATTGAGGATGAATTGTTTTCACATAACTAACAGTTTCCTAGCATCACCTCTAAGTGTCGCCAACGAAACAATAGCTGTAGAAACGTGCGTACGACAGCCATGAAGTTTGCGTGGCGCACCGCACATTTCCACGGTCATTTCACTTTTGATACATCCGAACGTTGGCGTGGAAAATGGCGTACGCCACGTTTTTGTGCGTACGCAACATTGATACATGAGGCCCCAGCAGTGTGAATCTCTTCTTTTGTACTTGGACGACATCGTGTTCTCGTCCTCAGTTTCATGTCCAATGACTGGAGGTGGTTCTGGATCGGCTCCAGAGGGAAGGTCTTAAGGTCAAGCTTTCAAAATGTTCCTTCTTCCGACGAGAGGTCGGCTACTTGGGCCATATCATCTCTGACCAGGGTGTTGGCACCAATCCTGCGAGGATAGAGGGCGTAGCCAAGTGGCCACGTCCCAGCCAGGTGTCAGAGCTGCGCTCATATTTGGGCTTTGCCAGTTATTATCAGCGTTTTGTTGAGAGCTTTGCTAAGCTAGCCAGCCCGTTGCACAAGTTGGTGGCCGAGCTTGCTGGCACGAATTCCAAGAAGGGGTCTGGACAGGAATTCCAGGCTGCGTGGACTCTGCAGTGTGAAGAAAGCTTTGAGGCTCTCAATTCTAAGTTGACTTCTGCACCGGTGCTTGCATTTGCTGATTTTTCACGCACTTTCATTTTAGAGACAGACGCCAGCCACAGCGGGCTTGGGGCGGTCCTTTCCCAGGAGGCTGAAGGTGGGATTCGGCCAATAGCATATGCTAGCCGGGGCCTTCGACCAACAGAGCAGAACATGATCAATTATAGCTCAATGAAATTGGAGTTTGTTGCTTTAAAGTGGGCCATGACAGAAATTTTGCGAGTACCTGTTGGGGCACAGGTGCATGGTTTTCATGGATAACAATCTCTTGAGCTATCTCCAGTCTGCCAAGCTAGGCGCAGCTGAACATTGCTGGGCTGCTCAACTTGCAGCATTTGACTTCTAGATCAAGTATCGATCCGGTCGTAGCAATAAAAACGCTGATGCCCTGTCCCGGCAGCCCACTTCCAGCCTTTGTTTGGAGAGCAGGTCCTGCCCGGCACCTCTGTCCCTGCTACTCTCTAGTCAGCTCCTAGTCCCAGTTTCGTGTCCGCAACCCAGGCGGTGGTTCTTCATTGGTGGTATCGGTCTTTCCCACTCTTTGCCCGACCTCCGTGCTTTGCAGGAGGCTGATTCCCTCCTGAAAGACATCTTGGTGCATTGGAGAAGGCAGATTCAGCCTACACCAGCGGAGAAACGGCAGCTCCCCAAGTTGTCTTTGGCCTTGCTAAAACAATGGGATCGTCTTGTGGAAAGGGAGGGTGTGCTGTACCGTCAGGTCCATCGTCTAGATGGGGGGGGGGGGGGATTCTCCAGCTTGTCTGGCCATCCGTCCTCAAGCATGACACTTTGACACAGCTGCACCAGGAACATGGGCTCAGGGTGTGGAGCGCACCACCGAGCTTGTGCGACAGCTAGGGCTGCAACGATTCGTCGACGTTGTCGACAAAAATCGATAATAGAAATTGTCGACAATGAATTCCATTGTCGACAATCGTCGCTAGACGTGTTTTTCCAACATAGTGAGGCATCTCACTTCATTACAATCTCTGCCGAGTCGCACATGCGCAATAGCGTCTCTGACGAGCGGTAACGCACACAGCGTCCAACACAGCGTCCAACACAGCGCGCACGAAAACTTCCAAAGTTTGGGAGCATTTTAGCCTGGATACCGCGGATAAAAAGATTACTTGCAAGGTTTGCAAAGCAGACCTTGCAAGTAATCTAGCCAAAAACAATGACCCTCTCAGCTGGTGAAGAGAAAATGAGGGGCGTTTTCCCACACTGTCAAACCTAGCAAGATCTCTTCTGTGCATTCCTGCAACATCCAGAGCGAATCTTCTCAGCAGCAGGAAATATCTGCTCCCAGAAGAGAGCAAGCCTCACACGAGACCATGTGGATATGCTGACTTTTCTTAGTATGAATAAACTGAACGACATAGCCTGAGCCTCATGTTGATTTTAAACCTGGTCTGTCCACCATGACAGGTTTGTGTCCAGATTGTATCACACAGTCCATGTTTTCAACTTGAATTTGGACAACTCTGAATGCTTTTTCAGCTGTGTATCTACAAATGTCAGTTGTTAAAACCATTAGATTTCAGACTGTTGAGAATTGTAAAGTTATTTTACAACTGAATGCACTTCACAAAATGCACTTTATATTTTTTTTATTTATTGTTTTACTGCTGCTAATGTGCCCTTGGTTTACAGGAAAGAAATGTTTACTTGATTTTAATTAATTATTTACTCTTTATAAAACACATTTGCCTGTCCTTGGACAGAGGTTTATTTATTTATGTATTTATGGCCTATCAGCAGAAAAGTTGAATAAAAGATGCATTTTTCATTGATTCATTGAAGTACCCACCTTTCTTGTGTTTATTATCATTTGTCACATAATTAAAGCAACCTCATGCTAAATTTAAGAAAAAATTAATAATTATCCGATTAGTCGACTGATCGTTTCAATAGTCGGTGACTAGTCGACTATTAAAATAGTCGTTAGTTGCAGCCCTAGCGACAGCGTTGTTATTGGCCAGGAATGACGTCTGACATCAACCTGTGGGTCCAAGGGTGTGAGCGCTGCCAGGTGGCGAAGGACACCAGACCGACGTCTGGCAGCTTCATGGGGCACTTGTTGGCATCGCAGCCAAATGAGATCGTGGCCATGGACTTTACACTGTGGGAGCCTTCCCAGGGTGGTTTTGAGAATGTTCTGGTGATAACTGACGTATTCAGCAAGTACACTTTGGCCGTTCCAACTCGGGATCAGAGAGCATCCACTGTTGCTCAGGTTCTGCTGAACGAGTGGTTTTTCAGGTTTGCTGTCCCGGGCCGCATTCACTCCGATCAGGGCAGGAGTTTTGAGGGTGCATTGATCCAACAGCTCTGTCACTTGTATGGTGTTAGCAAGTCATGTACCACTCCGTACCATCCTGCTGGCAAAGGTCAGTGCGAGCAGTTTAATAGAACGCTCCACAACCTCTTGCGCATCTTACCAGCATCACGGAAACGTGACTGGGCTTCTTGTCTTCGCCACGTGCTCTTCTGTTACAATACCACCCCCCATCAGGGTACTGGAGAGTCACCATTTCTTTTGATGTCCCATCAATTTCCTTCTGGGTCGTGTCCAGGACCCAGTGCCGGGGGAGGTTCGGGAATGGCTGGTCGAGTACCAGGCCAGACTTGAGGTGGCTTTTGGCAATGCTCGTGAGCGATTGCTGGTGACTGCTGAACGTCGTAAAGAGCGTCATGATCAGGGGGTACGTGACACTACGCTGCAGGTCGGCCAGTTGGTTTATCTTCGTGACCATAGTGCTAGGGGTCGCCACAAAATCCAGGACATCTGGGGCTCGGTTGTCTACCAGGTCCTGAGAGCTCCCTCTGGTGGTGGACCTGTCTATACTATTGCCCCAGTGGATGACTTGCAGAAGACCAGGAACGTGCACTGTAACCAGCTCAAAGCCCAGGTCGGGCCCAAACCCGTTCCTCTTTTCCATCTGTCTTCCCCTCCAGGGACCTCCGAAGCTTCGGATGATTCTCTTGGGGGTGATCTATGGGTCCTGGTTCCCGGCACCCCCGCACCAACTGTCTCTGTAGCCTCAGGATTGTCAGGATCCACAGGGCCCAATAAGGTGGCCTTGGTGGACAGCCGGCCAGTTCCTGAGACCCCTGCAGCAGCTCCCTCTTCTCAGAGGAATCAACCAACCACTGGTCCATCAGTTCCACGTCGTACCCCTCGATTAACAGCTGGGCAACACTCAAATGTTTATCATCTTCCTCGGCCTGTGATTCATGAGGCCAACGGGGCCATTGGATTTGTAGGGCCCGTGTCAAATGCGCAGTCAGCAATCTTCCGGCCTTGGTGCTAGCGTGTTGAGAGCTTTATCCATCGTCGGGGCGACGATGCAGAACTAGGGGCAGAATGTGGCAGGACGGTCTCATCTTTTCCCACATGCCCCCCCCCCACATGTGGTTGTGCGTCCTCGTGTTTGGATCAGGCAGAAGCCGTGTAATAATTCTGCTACCTGGCCTGCTGTGACGCTGCGCCGGTGAGGTCCATTTCAACATTCATTCATCGCCACGGCTCCCTGGACGACGCTGCTGTTTTGTGTGGCTCCATTGTTTGGCTTCTGCTGATTTTAGGCAGCAGCCAAACGATGGAGCTTTTTTTTCGGGTTTTTCTGATTTTTTTCGGTTTTTTTGGAATTGAGTTTTTCTGAATTGAGTTTGGGTTCAGCATCCCCCTCACAGAGCTGTCATCAGAGCCCTAATGCTGGGCTCTCTGGGGGCTGCTGCATGGGTTATTGACTTGAGGAAAAGCTTGATTTATTAATTTGTTTTTGTTAAGTGTAAATTTGAGTTTCTTTGTATTATTTTTCATCGTTTTTTTTAATTGTATTTGAAGATGTAAACGGGAGACACGATGAATGCTACCATATGTGGCGAGGTGAAAGCTAGGGGTGAGTGTTGCCGAACAACGCCACATGGGGAATTTCACCACAGTAAATCACCACTGGGCAGGAGACAGTGTTCAAAATATAGAAATACTTTTATTGTACAATGGTTTTTTTAAGTTCAAAATTTACCCAGCCATCTCACATTTATCACTGGGCCAGAAAAAAGGGGATGGACAGAGCTGGGCTTTCAGGTGGAAAGCCCAGCTCTGTCCATTCCCCATGTGGTGTTGTTTGGCAACACTCACCCCTAGCTTTCACCTCGCCACATATGGTAGCATTCATCGTGTCTCCCGTTTACTATTTGAATTGTGTCATGGTTTGCACAAATAATTGTCAATCTAAAAGATCATTTTCTAAAGTCAAGAAAGTCACACTGTTGTAGGTTTGTCATAGTTACTCTTAGTGGAGTGTGAAATCACTTAGTGAACTACCAGTAGGTTCTGCTTATTTTTGGTTTTAGGAGAAGGGGGCTAAATAACACTCCAAAGTTAGGCTAATTTTTGCTGATGGAAAGGCCTCCCTTGACCTCAATATATCTGAATGAATGCGGGTACCCAGGAGTCTCCCCTTTACAGGCATGCCCACTTTATGATAATCACAGACAGTTTGAGGCAAAAACAAATGTTATTTTCATCCATTCTAAATTGGTATATTTGAATGTTTCTGCATATTGGGGTCCATAAACAGTGTTGAATTGCATACATTTGGTCAGACTGGAAAGCTAAGACTCTTGTGGATTCAATGAGGCCAGTTGTATTCATGTGATATGATAGTAGTCATTTCATTGTAGCGAGTGCAAACTGAGCTCGCTATATCAACTGAGCCGTTGTGACCCCTAGAATAATCACAGCCTCATGAAACTTTACAACCACAAACTAAGGACCCAGCGCAGTCAGAGGATGGATGGCTTCCCTTGGTATATTGTCAATAAGGGGGGTTCATGAACAGTTCCAAGAAGTTCTCGGCTTGCAATTACTAATAAATGCAATTCTTGCAGAAATGTCAAAAAAATAAAAGTTGTTAATTCCAAATCACAGCATGGATTTTTCTGTGGTGTTCCACAAGGTCTTGGTGTCTTAATGTGGTATTTTGGAGGGACATCGACCATTTGATCAATTCGAGACTAACAGGATAATTTATTTTTCACTTCTTGAAAAGCTGACTTGTGTACTATTTAAAGATAATTGATTTGCTATATTGAAAATTGATCGGCAAAGATCGTCACTAACAGCTCTGCTGCATTCACTTGTTATCGCAAATCGGAACCTCAACTTCTGAGTCAGACTTGTAGTAAGGGTAGAAGTTTTAGAGGAACAGGAGTGTATGTGTATTGATTTAAGATGGTAATATATAGGTGACAGTCTCCAAGTAGAGCAATGAATGTGTGTCTATAAAGTTTACAAAAGAGCTAAAGTGATCATGAATGTGACAAGATGGAGTACAACTTTAAGTCCAATACAAGTGCTTTCTTCACATCGATAATGACCCTTCTGTTCTGTAGATGCCAGTCTTTTGTCAACTTGATTACGCTTGAGGGGTCATTTAATTTGTTTTGAAATTAAAACGTTGCAATAAATCATTCAGTTTCAAACATGGTTTAAGGTTTATTCTATGGATCTATCTTTGTCCCTTTCTTTCACTGTTTTGGTCAAAACAGTACAAAGTAGTAAAACTACTACAAGTGTCCTCTGAGAGTCTGTCTCTGGTGGCCCCAAACATCATGTTTTATGCATGAGTTAAATACAGCAGTCCTGGGTGAGTTGGAAAAACAGCAGTAGACCATGTGTTTGTGATGTGTGTGCATGAGCTCATGCACTGGTGCTTACAATATGTTAATTGTACAAACAGTTGTACAAAGCAATGCCATGTGACTACTAAAGGCCTGCTTCAGGTGAGTAGAGAAAAATCATGTTTTAAGATGAGCTACATCCAGATGTGTGTGCGCGCTCATGTGCGTCTTGAAATATTAATGCACAGAAAAACACGGGACATCGATGGAATTCTACCCTGTGTGTTATCATGGCCCCTCGGGGGAATAATTGTGTATTGCACCAGAGGCAGTTTGTATTTTTATGAAAACATATGAATGTCCAATATAGCAATGGACATGCTAAAACACACTTAACTGAAGATGAAACTGAGCACAGCAATAACGTAAGGCACACTAGACTATTACTAGGCAGATACATTTAAAAATATATATATATATTGTTAATGTAACTTTATTCTCATTAAATTAAAACATGAGCATAAATTGTGTTGCAACTGTTTAAGTCCAGGGCTTTATTAATTAAAAATGTATTCAAAATAAATGAATGTATCATTCTCATGAACAGACACCATATGCACATTTACAGAGGTTACTTTCACAAACAAAAGACAAAAGAGCATGGAAGATTGAATCATATAAACATTTGTGTTGACTGAACAGAGATGAACATTCTTTCATTATAATTGTATAGTTCAAATCCTCAGCTGGTGCCTACATTTTAATCACCCTTTCCATAAATAGAGACATTATCCACCACACATTGAGGCAATGTATTTTGCATTATCAAGAAACTAGAAACATTTCTTGAGCCATTGGATGCCTTTGAAATTACTCCCTGCCTCCGAGCACATAAGACCACGGACAGATAACATGTTTTAAATAATGCCATGTGCTACCCTGTGACTCTTTATTAAGCAGCAACATCTGCAGTACTATCATATAACTCGACTTTGGCGTTTACATCAAAAGCATATTGCCTGAGGGATTGTTTTGAAGCAGAGCACAGCTGCATTTATCATTTTCTTATGTAAAACAGTGAGCATTTTGCAAGCTTGGAACACGTGTGAGCAGACAGTCAGCCGTGTGTCATCATCATAAAACATACATATATGTCAGTGTACGCTGGATCCCTGAATGTTCAAGCTCAGGGAATCACTCATGATACATGATGAACGATAATGGTAAATTGTTAAGTTCGCCTCATGTAAGAGCATGGGAAATACCCAGTCTGGGTGAAGGGAAGCAATAAGGCCTCATAGTGTGGGGCGCCCAGTAGCTCACCTGGTAGAGTGGGAGCCCCAAATACAGGTCTGAGTCCTCGCCACAGCGGCCCTTTGCTGCATAGAATAAAATAGAATAGAATTACTTTAATGATCCCAGACTGGGAAATTATTTTGTAACAGCAGTAGTGGGTCAGCAAATAAACACTTTGTACATAACATAAATAGAATCCAATATATACATAGTGTATATATACAGTGCACAGTGCTATGAACAAAAAACAATAATAATATATACAACAAAATATGCAAAATATACTATAACAATAATAATATATACAACAAAACAGTAGAGAGACCAGAGTTCTCTTCCAGGCAGAGGTGAGAGAGTTATTATATACAGTGATGGATTCTGGCAGGAAAGATTTCCTGTATCTGTTGCTACGACAGCGAAGCTGAAGCAGCCTTCTGGAGAAGGTGCTCCGCTGTCTGACCAGTGTGAGTCGGAGAGGGTGGAGAGGATTATCCATGATGGATAACAGTTTTTTCAGTCTCCTCTCCACCACCAGTTCACTTCACAAAGTTGTCTACCAGTGCCCTGTACTACTCCTCCCGTCCCTTACTTATACACCCAACAACAGCCGAGTCGTCAGAAAACTTTTGCAGGTGACACGACCCAGTGTTGTACTGAAAGTCAGTGGTGTATAACATGGGTGTCAAACTGATCCAGTAAAGGGCCGTGTGGCTGCAGGTTTTCATTCCAACCAAGCAAGAACACACCTGACTCGACTTACTCAATCACCTGAACTGTCTTCACACAGTTGATTTGTTGGACCAGGTGTGTTTTTGATTGGTTTGAATGAAAACCTGCAGCCACACCGCCCTTTACTGGATCAGTTTGACACCCATGGTGTATAAGGTGAACAGGAAAGGAGACAGTACAGTCCCCTGTGGAGCTCCTGTAACACTAACCACCACATCAGACAGAACACTGCCCATATGGACAAATTGTGGCCTGCCTGTCAGGTAGTCAGTAATCCAGGAGATCATTGTGTCATCTACTCCCATCACCTGCAGCTTCTCCCTCAGTAGCAGTGGCTGAATGGTGTTAAAAGCACTAGAGAAATCAAAGAATGTGATTCTCACAATACCTCCTCCACCATCCAGGTGCAAATGGGCTCGCTGCAGCAGGTAGATGACAGCGCCATCAACTCCCAAGTGGGGCTGGTAAGCAAATTGCAGAGGGTCTAGCAGGGCTCTCACCTGCTGCCTCAGGTTGACCAAAACCAGTTTCTCCAGCACCTTCATGACGTAAGATGTGAGGGCCACTGGACGATAGTCATTGGGGTCTGATGGTGTCGACTTCTTTGGAACAGGAATCAGGCAGGAAGTCTTCCAAAGCACTGGTATTCTCTCCTGACCAAGGCTCAGGTTGTAGAGGTGTTGTAGGACAGGAGACAGCTGGCTGGCACATGTCTTCAGGATCCTTTGGCTGATACCATCAGGGCCTGCAGCCTTATGCTGGTGGAGTCTCTCCAGCTGTCTCCTGCAGTCACAGTCATGCGGGGGAGGCTGCTGGTGTCTTCAGTGGAGGACGAGGAGGTGGAGGAGGAGGTGAAGGTGTAGGAGGCCGAGGAGGAGGAGGAAGAGGTGGAGGAGGAGGAGGAGAGGTGCTGCACAGGAGAGCTCACAGCAGGGGATTGAGGGGGGGGGGGCATTTGGGGCAGTGAGGGTGTGTGGGGGTCTGGAGGTGTCATGGAGACGACAGAAGGCTGTAAGCTGAACCTATTGAAGAATCTGTTCAGCTCGTTTGCCCTCTCCAGGCTGCCCGATGACTGTCTGCCGCTCACCTTACACCCAGTGATCTGCCTCATACAGTCCACGCATCCCTCACATTGTTCAGCTGGAGTTTGGCCTCCAGCTTCCTCCTGTAGACGTCTTTACAGGTCCTCAGCATATCCCTGAGTTCATGCTGCATTCTCCTCAGTTCATCCCTGTCTCCAGACCTGGACGCCCTCTTCTTTTTGTTAAGAAAGGCTTTCAGGTCATTGGTGATCCACGGCTTATTATTCGGGAAGCGGCGTACAGTCCGAGTTGGTATGGTGGTGTATTCACAGAACCTAATGTATTCTGTGATGCAGTCCGTCATGCTGTCCAGATCCTCTCCATGTGGCTCAACAAGTGCATCCCAGTCTGTCGACTCAAAGCAGTCCTGTAGTGCGTCAGCAGCCTCCTGAGTCACCTCCTCACGCTCCTAGTGTGTACAGGCTGCCGCTGAACAAGGGGAATATACTTAGGCAGAACCAGGTTGTGGTCAGATCTTCCAAGAGGGGGAGGGCTGTAGGACTGTATGAATCCTTAGCATTTGCATACAACAGATCCTGTGTGTTTCAGTCTCTGGTGGGGCAGTCAACATACTGGTGAAATGTTGGAAGGGTTTTATCCAGTGAGACATGATTAAAATCCCCAGTGATGACAATAAATGCATTAGGATGCTGCGTCTGTATCTGGGCAACAGCGGAGTGGATGACGCTACAGGCCAGTGCTGCATCAGCTGAAGGAGGAACGTACACACCGATAATGATGGCAGACGTGAATTCCCGGGGCAAATAATAAGGCCTCATCCCCACAGTCAACAGTTCAATGTCCGGGGTACAGAGACGTTTCTTCACGTGAACATGTCCGGGATTACACCACCTCTCACTCACGTACAGTGCAATCCCTTCTCCTTTTTTCGTCCGCTGCTTGTCACGTCCCTGTCCGAATCACCACGCTGTGGTCCGGGATGTGTGAGTGAAGCCATGTCTCCGTGAAACACAACACACTGCATTAACGATATTCCCTCTGAGCCTTTATCAGCGCGGCGAGCTCGTCCGTCTTGTTCCCCAGAGACCTCACGTTTCCTATGACGATCGCTGGTACAGCCTGTCTGTGTCTCCTCCTCTTCACCCTCCGTTTCACTCCAACTCTGCAGCCACGCCGTCTCCTCCGCAGCTCCTTCAGGACCTCAGGTCTGGCTCCGGGCAGCAGTACAGGTTCACACAGCGCAATCAGCCGGTCGCGTGTGTAAACAATGCGCTCAGTGATACGCTCCTGACCCTCCGTTGCTAGGGTTAGCAAAACCATCACAAAAACAAAAACATCACAAAAAGTGCAGTAAAAGTTCAAAAAAGAAAAAAAAGAAAAGAAAGGTGTTAGTCCTCTCCCAGTCTCCGGAGAAGAGTCGCGAAAAAAGTTCTGCAAAAACCAGAACACAAACACAACAAAACTTTTATAAAAACTTAAAAACCCATCGGAGCTGCTGTTACAGGCTGCCACCTAGTACGGCGCCATAGCAACAATGGCATGTGAACATAGCATGTCGTCCCTTATCTCTCTTGCTCTGCCATTTCCTGTCAATCTTCAGCTGTACTTAATAATAAAGACATAGAAAGCTAAGGAACCCTTTAAAAGGCCTCATATTGTCCAATGACAATACGCTAATAAATAAGCAAGATAAACTTGCGTGTCAACGAAATGTGACATCTTCTGAATCTAAAGTTTTTTTCTCACACCAAACTAAGGCCCTGTTCACATGACAACGCTTTTGGGGGAAAATTAAAACATATTTTATTTTATTGAGTAAAATGTGAAAAGAAACATTGATCAACGTACAGATCAATGTTAAAAACACACTTCGGGGTGGCCGGTGGAACAGTGGTCTGAGCAGTCGCCCCATGTAATGAGGCTGAAAGTCCTCGAGGCAGTGGCTGTGGGTTCAACTCCAACCTGCAGCCCTTTGCTGCATGTCTCCGCCTCTCTCTCTCATCCCATTTCCGGTTTGTCCTACTGAATAAAGGCTTTAAAACTGCCAAAAAAATAATCTTGAAAAAAAAAAAACACACACTTCATTCAAACTGGAAAACATAATATAAATCACCAAGAACGTCTTGGTCTTTCCACCATTCCAATAATGATGTTCAAATTGTCCGATGAGCGGTGGCTCGCTCCTCCAAGGCAGACAGATAAATTAACAAATTAACGTTGTCTCAAAAATCACACAAAAAACTACAACAGGGGATGTAGTCAGTGACAGCCAATATATTCGTCCCATTGCCCAAACCTAGTGTCATGTCTTGCTTTTATGTGTATGAGTCTGTTTGTAATGTGTAACACCATGCCCAGACAGTGAAAATAACCTTTCACATGGTGTGGATGTGCCAGATGTGTGCAAGGCAGGTCACCTCACTGTGTGCCCCTTCATGTTTGGACCACCACTACTGAGGACAGTCCTCCCTCCGTGTCAATAGTGGCCTCTGCCCTGTAGTGCTCCACACGTTTCTCTAGATACTCTTCTTCAGACGAAGACTGTGGGGCAAGCATAAGACCTAATCTCTTCACAGGTGACTCAGACGTCGATGGTTGTTCGGGTTGTGCAGACTTTTTCCCCTGCCTGAGTAAGGCTCTGATGCAACGCCACACCTCAGTCCTGTCAGGTCTGCTCAGACACTTGAGTTCTATACCTAGAATCCGGTGCTGTTGCAACCCTCAGACATGTGAGGTTATTTTTTTTTCCCTCACATTTCTCCAAGTCTGTTGTGAAGGTCTCCTTGAATTTAATCATGTAAGCTGGGTCACCCTCAGAGCCTCACTCAAAATAGATGAAATAACACTTCAGTTCTGTACCTGCAATAATAGAGAAAAACACTTCAGTTAGACATTACATTAAGGCTCGCTCTCTATCTCTCTCTCACACACACACACACACACACACACGCTCTCTCTCTCTCTCTCTCTCTCTCTCTCTCTCTCTCTCTCTCTCTCTCTCTCTCTCTCCTACCACTTCTGACGCAGACCCACTTAAGAAACAAACACACAATAAATGAGAGTATCAATAAATTACCTGCAGTGCTCCAGCACTGTCTCCAACTTCTTCAGATTATTCGGCTCAGCTATTGTTGGTTGCATGTAGGGCCAGTGCACCTCAGTGGTTCTTGATTTCTCTGAAAAAACTTCTCCAGGGTACTGGTCCATCTCGTTGACACATCCTGTGTGAGTGAGTCTTTCTTCTGAAGATGTGCAATTGGCTGCTAAGTTGTCAAACGGACTGTTCTGTAGAGAAACTGTGTTGGCTCAGTGGAGGTTGTGCGACACAAGTTATATGCTTGGGAGCTGCCTGGCTAGTGCAATCATGTTGCGTACACTATCAGTGGTCAGTGTGCTAACTTAATGTCCAATGTCCCACTGTCTGGCTACTTGCATAAATGCTGCCTTCACATGCTTTGGAAAAGATGGTCCTGTGAGCTGTGTTCAAGTTCTTTGGTTGTTGAAGTGAAATGAAACATGGTGGACCCACATATCCTGACCTGCTAGCTAGCATCTGCTCTGGGTAGGTAAATCAAACAATAAAGGTATTTTTAAAAATTACACAAAGTGTTAACACATGATATTAAAATTCTCTATGCCAGAATATTGTATAGGCTACAAAAACTATCCACTAACAGCGGCAGAAAACGTTTAATAGTATGCCATTTACGTTGCGTTGTGCTCCGACGTGTTGAAAAGGTCAAATGTTATCTCATCTCGGCGTGTATCAAAATAATCTACGGGCTCCCCAGTGGAATTTACCTTGTGTGGGGGTATCCATGTGCAATTTCATGTCGGCTTTTGTATTTACTATATTTTCCATAGGACGTGAAGGCTCCAAAAATGCTTGGCACACACGATGGTGAAGTGCTTCTCCTCTGCCTTCATTTCAGTCAAATCATGCGGTTGAAGTTTCCACTGTGGGTCAATAAAATGCGCTGTGACACTGAGGTAACTGTGATTACTGAGAGAAGTCCAGTTGTCTCTGTTGAGCGCAACCTTATTTGTTTGTCCCAACGCCTCCACTTCAGCTTTCCCGTCTTCATACAAGTTGGGTATCTTGGTTACAGTGGTGGTTTTTGAAGGTAATTCATACGTGCAGTTGTTGGATGCCATGCAAATTATTTCAAGCAGTCCCTCGTCCTCCACAATGTTAATCGGCATGTAAGCTTAAGACATCCATTTGGCTATCACTGGTGAATGTTTGTTGCTTGTGGAGTTGTCCATGCGTCTGCGATGCAAACTATCCAGCGTGGTCTGCCTTTAGGGAGGGGGAGGAGGGCTCTCTGCATCAGCTGTATGCTGTAAAATTGTGCATTGAAAGGTGCTAAAATGCTAGTGCTAAAAGGTACTGCACAGTTGAGTGATACTTCTCTGTGAATTGGTTATTACATACAACACCTTTTTACATGCCAGAAGAAATATGATCTATTGTTGATACAAAAATATTGACCGTAGAAGCTTTAAATATAGTGTCCAAAGTCTGGTTGAGTATGCTTCAGCATCAATGCGTTTTAGTGATCCCTACCTTTCCCATCTTCTTCTCATTTTCCTTAGGTCTCTTGTTGCTTTTCTCTCTGAGAGAAAAAAGTATACATTTTCTCCCCCTCTGTCACTGTTGTGTATGAGTTTCTTGGTCACACAATGTCCCTCAGGCTGTGGCATTTATCAACATATTGGCCAGTCAGATATGTTATTTGCTTCAGTGACATATTCACAGTTTAGTGTTGCCATCCAGCGTTGTGTTTATCTCTCAGTTGAGGCTGAAATAATTAGGTTCAGCTCAGTTCAGTTGGTGCATTGTTTTTATGACACTGCGGTCCCACATAATGCTATAGCAGAGGGTGACAGAATGAATTACACTCAATACAGAACAATGGCCGTCAATTACATGCAGATTTACTACATACAGTGTCATTCTTCTTTCTGTATTATTGCCCTTTTCCCTTCATATGCACCAGTAATTACATTTACCAGCTAGAGTTAGTCTCTTTTCTACCACACAACAGGTGTCAGCCAGTTTTGCAAGTAGAGTCATATTGGTTTTAAAATGGATGATTTGACTGTCCTTAGGGAACATTTAGCAGTTGTGCTGCTAATGACTGAAAATGACATTTAAACTGCAGAATTTGGTTCATGGAGAGGGCAAAGACAGGTGGACCATTTGATCACTTACATGCAAAAATACCCAACAAAACACCATAATGGATTGGAAGACTTATTCTTTGTTTGTGTACGTCCAGGGGAGACAAACCAAAACACACTATCTTAAAATGCTGAACATTTTCAAAAATATTTCTGTATTTGTAAGAAGTCAGCCTGAAGGATGGCAATTGTCCAAAAGTTTGGCCCGGAGAAATATGTCAAAATAGCTACTCTCCAGATTGTCCTGATTTTTGGTATGGATAATCATGGTCCCCATGTTGGTAATGTTGAGATCAACCTGCAGTTACCTCCCCGGGTCTGTTGATCGGAGGATGGAAGAAGAGATCTTGAGACGATGGCTTGAGATCACACCAATATCTTCATTGGAGCACTTTGCAAAGCAGAGTTCTGATACAACACAAACCAGGTCATACATCAGACGAGTCTGTTGTGGTCTAAGAGTAGCGGTTTTAAATACCCTGGTGGGCTGATGGTAACGCCCCAAAGGTAAAAAAGGCGGCAATGGACGTTAATCTGCCTAGCAACATCTTATAACACTAAAGGCTGAGAGAAGGAATTTAGTGCATGTCCCTATATGGCTATCTAGAGAGACAGATGTGTCTGTGTTTGCAACACACGAAATTGCTAGTTAATAAGTATGTGTGTGTGTGCCTAAAATGAAGAAATGAGCATTCCTCTGTTTTTTAGAATCTTAACGAGGTGATGGGTGAGTGGGCACAAGATCTCTATCGTGCACATTCTACAGATCTGAACTCTCTTTTCTGTGAGGCTCTGTGATGCAAGTTATTATCTGCTCAACCAGCAAGGACTAGTCTCATTCCAGGGGTTTATGTACCATGACCCCACTGTGTACCAACTTCCGTTTAGCCATTTCAAAAGCCACATGAAGAGAGCAGCTCATTTCTCTATATTCCACAGTAACCCAATGACCTTTAATCATCAGGTCAAAATGTATCATGAGCAAAAGTCCCCAAAAACATAGTGGATCATGGTTTTCAGAGGATAAATGCTTACATTTTGAAGTGACATCAGAACTTTTCTAAAGCATTAAAGGCTAAAATTCAATTGTATACCCGGAAAAAATCTAATAAGCAGATTGCTGTGACATTTGAGTGAATTTATGCTTCCCAGAGGATATTTCTGTTTTTGGACACTCCATGACCTTCCTGTTATGCCACCATCAGCTCTAAATGTCAACTTATCATGAAATATATCACATGAGCTTTTCTGTAGTGCCACCATCAGGTTAAACTATCATTTTGAGATATTGTTGACCAGTGCATATCCATCGAAGGTGATGTGGATATTCATTGTTCTGAGAAGATCAACCTTACTACCTGTAGACTACTTGAGCTCTACTCGATAGCCTTACAGGTGCCATTACATTTTAATCTTCCACTGACCACAAAACAGCTTACAACTCAACAAAATATCATATAGTAGCTATCATCAGGTAGCGTTAATATCAGACGGTGGATCAACCGAACTCTAATGATACCAACAGCCCTGCAGATGGAGGAAGATGGAGAGTGACACAAACAGTTCTTTCTACGAAGCTATACTAGTAAGTAACAAAATCTGCCTACTTATTAATACTACCTGGTGTTTTACTCTGCCTTTATCAGAGCACTGACTTCAGGTGTTCTGGTTCAAACTGGGATACACAGTTGTGTCTTGCTTTGGACAGCAGAAAGGCTGCTAGCCGTAGCCATCTTGCTAATGATATGAACAAGTGACTGGATAGTCAGCCTGAGAGGATCGATCTACATGTTTTAATGAAAATAAACACAGTTGTGCAGTTTCTTTGGAAACAGATGCAGTGTGTCTTAGCTCAGCTTACCTCCAAGGAAAACAAAAAGTGATCCCTATCTGGTTGTCTTTGCTACAGCAGCACCAACAATACCTAGCTAGGGGGTTGGGATCCTATCTGTTATCACTTTAAGTCAATACAGATTATTTGAAGTGAAGATACATATACACAAGTTGATGTTTCAATGGCGACAAAAGGAAGGAGATAATCTGAAGGATTACTCCGAGCTAGGTGTACTTAATAACTAAATGTATTCAATTATTTCATATTTGACCTTTACATTACAGTATGGCCATATTCTTCCTCTAAAATCTACAGAAAGTATTAGGTGCAGGATCCCTATTTCTTAATTGCATCTAAATTCTAAAAAAAAGTTAAAGGACTACAAATAGAAACCAAATCACTTCCGGTATCTTGTCCCAAGTAATTGTACTAAGATCCATCTTGCAACTCTACTATCTACGAGAGAAAGTTCATCTTAATAGTGGTCAATTTATTTTAGATATTTTTTCTTTCCCACACACACAGTATGTAATATTTGACACTTCATTATTGTATAAGCTTGGTAAAAATACACAAAAAACATTGTCTAGATGTGGTTCATTAATGGCCTAAAATATATGATGCAGAGAGGAGTCTGTTAGGCAGAGGAGACTTGTAGCCTGCAGGCGTGTTTTCAACACTTAGTGCTATCTCTGCATGTTTATCTGTGGGGCTGCAGAGCTCTAACTATGGTAATAGGCAGTAAGCTGTGTTTCTTGGAAATGTTGTTTGATGCATGTAATTAGAGAAAAAGAAGGAAATTAAACAGAAAAAGAAGGAAATTAAACAGAAAAAGCACGAAATGTAAACACTAGGAGAGCAAAATACATGCTGGCTGAGGATGTGAGTAACAGAGAAATGGATATGGGGAGGGAGTGGATTAAAAAAGAGACACTGAAACACATTGACAGTTTGTCCGACTGAGCGAGATGGACATCACACAAACGCACACAAAGCACCCGAGACGAGACATTCATCTATCCGTCCCGTTTTGAATCTAGCTGAGTGAGATATCGGCATCTCTCCATTTAGCTTCAGCCATGGTCGACACCAAGATAGCATCTGCCCTTTCTAGAGGCCGGCACAAATCCATAGAGCACTGTGACAATTATCGACAATCAATGTCTATTTACCTGCCATTCACAGTGACTGAATACTGCTGTCTGAATAAAGCCAATGTTGATCTCAGTTTTTTGAATAAAAGGGCAGGTGTGTGTATGTGGGAGCTTTTATTTTATCAAAACAAGGGCAAATGTAAAATATTGGCAGAATTGTGAATGGATGACACCCGTGAAATCGGGTCATCCTGATCGCATTTAGTCACATTTTGTACTTTTGTGAAAAGTTTGATGTTTTTGTGGTAGATGTCATGCGCGCCATTCATTGGATTATTTTAATTATTATTTGTATGTGTGATCCCAACAGGTCATTCCCTTCTTCACAATGTTAACAAAAGTGAAAAATGATGTATGTATGAGCAATATGATTGGGATCCACTCCAAAATGCAATGGATTCTTTCTTGGCATATGCTTCAACCAAACACAAAGTTAGATGAAAATCTGGCCAGTAGTTCTTTTTCTGTTACCTTGATGACACGCAAATAGATAAACTAAGCCAAAAACATAACCACATTGGAAAATAAGTAGGTCACTTCCACCTCCCTCAATTATGCTTTGCCTTATTTTCTGTCACATGCATAATGATACAATATCAAATGTTCATATTAAACATAGCCAAGGCTTCAAATAATGAGGTAAATGTATGTAAAAAAGAATCCCTGAGCAAAAACCTCACTTTCCAACTGTTTTTTCTAATCTCAATTTAAGTTTATGTCAACCTGTAGTATTGTTTGTCAGTGTTGTTAATTTCTTTTTTTTTCTAAATTTCTTTATCCAATTTTTGCACACAGGCAAAGAAAAAGTACAACTGTTGCATACTGAATCATAGCGTCTGGTTAAAGTGAGAAAGAAAAACAAAAAACCCCAACATGAATTACACTATCCCTCCCAGCAACCCATGTCAGACGTAGTCACGGTAACCAACTAAGTAATTAAATCATGTATAACATTAGTAGATATTTAAGGTACAATGAGACAAAACAGAGTAAAAAACTGTAAATAGTAAAAAAAAAAGAAAGAAAGAAATTAAAGAAAAAGTCCTCAGCATCTTCAGGAGTAACAGTCACACTATTAAGACTAATAAGAGCCAGCAGTGGGTCCCAAGTTTTGTGGAATGCTGTCAAAGATCCCCTCTGTGAAAACCTTAACTTCTCTAACTGTAGACATTGTAAAAAATTTCATGTATCCAACTATTACAAGTCGTTGTTTCCATTTAAGGAGAATGTCACTTCCTGTCTGGCGAGCAGGGTGGTAAAGGCCACAACATGTTGTGCAGTAATAGGCAGGTTTTTAGACAGAGGGAGCCCAAAAAGAGCAGTCAGAGGATTGGGTTCCAGATTTGTGTTAAGAGCCTGTTTGAGGGTTGGGAATATATCGGACCAAAATTCAGCAAGCTTCGGGCACGTCCAGAACATGTGTGCATGGTCGGCTGAGGACTGGTTACAGCTTTCACAAGCGTCACTGTGACTAGGGTATATCTTAGCCAATTTAGTGTTAGCTCTATGAAGCACCTTCCACTGTAATAGGCCGTGCCTAGCACAGATCGAGGATGAGTGGACCAGTTTTAGAATGTCCCTCCACTGGTCTACAGTAATGTCTACCCCCAAATCTTTTTCCCATGCATTTTTAGGAAATACAGTGGGGACTGGGCTCAGAAGAGCAATCTTTTAATAAATGACAGATATCAGTTGTTTGTGTTGTACGTTAAGAGACAGGAATTGGTCCATCCCAGCTTCAGGGGGGGGTTCGGAAAATGTGGGAATTGCTTTTGGATAAAATGTCTCATTTGAAGCTACCGAAAAAAGTGGCTATTCAGCAGGCTGTATTTGTTCAACATAGATGCAGAGGACAGTGTTTTTAATTTCTCTTTTTCTTCCTGCTGGAACATGTTCAGTTATCTAGTTTTTGATTTAGAAGCCTAAAGGCCTGTGTGCAGATGTGCTGCTGTCCTCCGTTACGGCCATTCCCCTTGCTGCAACGGATAGTACAGAGATCACAGTTGCCAACCGTGAGAAGCCGACCAATCCCCAAGAGCAGACTGGGCTTTTTCGGAAGGAGGGTATTAAAGAAACAAGTGCAACAACAGGTTCAGCAACCACCAACATTATTAGAAAAATAATGTGTTTTTTGAACACCAATCATCTATCCGGCTTTTATGTCTGATGTAACACCCTTTCAAAATACGATCTCCGGGTCAAAATGCTTGAAACGGCCGAATATGTGAACAAATACAATCACCTCTGTCGTCAGTAAGACACCTTTTTCATCGATAAGAAAGAGGTAAAATAACTCAGATCTATTCAAACAACAGGGAACACGGCAGTGTTGTAAAAATACAAGGCTTAGACCGGTTTGTACTCGGAAATCATATTTTGAAAGGGCGTTACGTCACAACTTAACAGCTGGATAACTCTGCAGACTTGAAAAAACTAGTAAGTCTAGCATTGTCTCTTCCATTTCTTTCACAGGTGTTGATTGTGAGAATTTCCTCAGAGTAGTGACAATTTGTTTTCTCATTTGTGATGCGATTTGCTCTAGGCAAAATTCCTAGCTATTTCATAGTGTCTGAAATTCATTGTTTTGCATTCTGGCATCAAGACTAGAGCGGAAATGCAGTGGAAATGGGGCCACTAGTGAACTGAAGGTAAGGGGCCTTTTGGTAGGTTTTGAGCTGGTTGTAGTTTTAAAATTCATCGTTCCAACACATCTTGGAAAACAGTTGACCACTTTTCCAGTCATGGAAAATGAATGAAAAATGAGATGAAAAGTAAAATGTCCTGGAAAATCTTTGTTATTGTCAGGTTCAAGCAACCTAAAACATCCAAAACATAACAAAAGAGAGAAAGACAAGAGTTATATGTTTTACTTGCAAGGAGAACGGACAGAGATGCATTCAGTTACAATCTCCTACCGCTCTGAAACACACTCTGCCGAGCCCTTTCTTTTTATTTCCTTTAGTTGGTCCCTAGTTACAATATGAGTTATAGCTGTAAGGGAGAGGGGACACACAACTGCAACTCTTCACATGTTGCTCAATTCATTATCTTCATGAGTTACAGCTCTAAGGGAGAGGGGGCACATGTTGCTTGTCCTTGAAACATGTTCTGTCTTAAAAACAGATGAGCAGTTTCTGTTTTTGCAAAGATACCTCTTTGGTGACTCATCAGCAGTCATGCTTATCTGATTTCTTATACCTTGTAGGAATTTTACACACAATACTTTAGTCAAATCAGAAGGACCTCAC
Source organism: Echiichthys vipera (assembly GCF_963691815.1). Lineage (NCBI taxonomy): Eukaryota > Metazoa > Chordata > Actinopteri > Perciformes > Trachinidae > Echiichthys > Echiichthys vipera. The sequence continues at coordinate 27,354,529 of NC_139831.1, forward strand.
AGAGTATATATTGCGTGATTCAAATTCTACAGGAGGCTTCCTGGAGTCAGCAGAGTTGTTGGCAGTTTAGTGCGCCAGCAGGCATTTATTAGTAAATGGCAGTGGGGAGCCTTCAGGGCCTTCTACGCCTTCAGAGAAGGCCTAAATAAATAAGAAATAATAATAAATTCAATAATAATAATAATGAAGTATTCAATAAAAAAAAAATATATTTTTTTTTTATTTCTATCGCATTTAATTTAATACAATATATTAATACATTTTCTCTCATCTTTGTTCTAAAATTAAGCTTTCTGTCAAGTTCATGTCCTGAAAACCTGTTATCCAATCATAATCGTCTGTCTCTATTAAGGCCAGGTTAGCTGGCTCATTCATTGGTTAGGACTAGGGATGCTCGATATTGGCTTTTCTGCCGATATCCGATATTCCGATATTGTCCAACCCTTAATTTCCGATACCGATATCACCCGATACCGATATATGCAGCCTTTTTACACCAAAATTCATCACTTATCACCTATTATGGAATTAACACATTATGCCTAATTTTATGTGATGCCCCACTGGATGCATACATAAATGCAACACGGTTTTTCAAATGTAAACACAGTCTGTACAAAATAAGTTATTGAAAAAAGTGCCATTCATTTAATTGTTTGTGTTTTTAGAGAGAATATTTTGCCTCAAACAACACTACAGACAACATCACAACAAGGAAGATGCATAGCTTCAGTCCAGAGTAGTAAACAAACTTAGTTTTCTTTTCCCAGACTGAGTAACGACTGAGCCGTAACTTGGCAAATAATACAATCAATAAATTAGCAGTCAAGCTCAACATGCTAACCTGTATAGGATCTAACGGATACAGCACCAGAAATTAGCTTCTCGACGTGACTGTAAACAGGGCTGTACAGTTCGGGTCAACACTGGTCTGAGAAACACTCTGACTGGGCGTTATACAGACATAACGGGGCTCGAGGAACTCCACACGTTTGGTGAATCCGGCATCCCGAACGATAGAAAAAGTTTGTTTCTCGGTGTCGGCTGTTGCTTCTTTTCATCACTTTGCTGCACAGATGTAGCGTTTAACTCCGCATGCTTCTTCTTGAGCTGGGTGATCAAATGTGATGTATTAAAGGAAGACGCCTTGTTTCCTCCTCTCATAACCAAAACGCCTTGCAGTCATTGCAAAGCGCACATTCACTGTTAGTAGATGACACTTGGAAATACTTCCAAACCACGGACATCTCATGCACCGGGAGAGCTGAAGCTTGTTAGCCACGGTTAGCAACCTACGAGTGAGCGTGTTGTTGTTGTTATACGTCATCAAGCACGCGCCTGTAAACGGCCCGTGTTGCATTCAGGTACACTCGGAAATGCTGAAGCCTACGGCCCTTGTTGCATTCAGGTACACTCGGAAATGCTGAAGCCTACAGAACTAACATCGGTTGTAAAAACCAGATACCGATAATTCCCGATATTACATTTTTAACTCAATATTGGCCGATAATATCGGTGGGCCGATATTATTGGACATCCCTAGTTAGGACTTCACGAATCCCGGGGAAGGCCAAGCTATATGTTTTGGTGTGGTGAGTGACGGGCAAATCGACCAATCACGGTTTGATTTCAAGAGGGCGGGAATTAAACAAAAGATCGAAGGCCTTCATGAAGTCCAAGCAGCGAATCTATGCAGAGTGGTGAGAGCGGTTGATTTAAATGGCGGAAGACGAGAGTGACGTTGTGGCTAGCTTGATAGCATCGCCTTTTTCAAGGCGGGCCTTCACAGAAAAACTTGAAATAATAAAAAACGGAAGACCAACTCCAGAGCTGGAATTAAAAGAAAAGGTTAAGAAAGTGGAAAGGCATTTCAAGACCGAAAATTATCAGCGGTATCCATGGATGACTGGCTGTAAGGAAACAAACAGGCTGTACTGCTGGAGTTGTTTACTTTTTACAACTGACAAGTCATCCACCTGGGTCAGCGGCGGATTTGTCAGCCTTACAAATCTGACAAAGTCAGCCCATCGACATCAAGATTCTGCGGCACACCTGCAAGCGATGGTCAATTTGAAAACTTTTGGGGACACAAGAATTGATCTTCAGCTAGATGAGCAGCGCCGGAATCATACAACGGCCCACAACAACAAGGTCAGGCAGAACAGAGAAATCCTGAAACGTCTCATCAATGTCGTCACATTTCTTGGAAAGCAAGAGCTGGCATTTCGAGGACATGATGAGAGTAAAGATTCTGAATTTGACTCCATCTATGAGGACACTGTGCGCGAAGTCGGGGTTCCCAGCGGGCGCAGGGCACGGAGAGTCGGAGATGTGCGCGCAGCGTACCAGCGGCTGCACAGTGAAATCCTGGACAACATCCTCACTCAGCTGAGGAACAGGTTCAAGGATCATGAAAAACTCATGTTCCTTGCCCTTCTGGACCCCAAGAAGTTTACCTCACACAGAGAAAACTTCCCCAGCTCTGAGTTCCAGAGCCAAAGCTACGGGCTGCATTTTGACCTCCCCAGGCTCAAGACTGAACTGACGGTCATGTACAACATGGCAAACTTTGAGGCAAGGAGCCCAGCAGACCTGCTGCACTTTCTGACTCTTAAAGAGCTGACTGAGAGCATGCCGCAGCTGTATCACCTCACCTGCATGGTGCTGACCATCCCCGCGTCCACCTCCTCCGTGGAGCGGTCTTTCTCGGCTCTGAAGCGCATCAAGACGCACCCTAGGAACAGTACTGGACAGGACCGCCTGGGAGCTTTGGCACTGATGTCCATAGAGAAAGGACTTCTTTTGGAGCTCAAATCAAAGGACAAACTTTATGACGCCGTCATCGCCCACTTCACAAAGAGAGACCGACGAATGGACTTCGTGTTTATTTAAGGTAGGCCTCTGTTATAATACACCTTGATTATTATTTCAAGGGATTAAGATTACTGGCCAAGTGGACATTTGGGAATTTGTATTTATTGCGGAGGTTGTCCCAGCGCAAATTGCCTTGAATTCAGTATGTGATCAATCAATCAATCAATCAATCAATCAATCAATCAATGTATCAAACGTATCATAAGTGTGTGGTTGGATTTTTCAGAGGGTTTTTATTCTCTTCATGTTCACTTGTCTGTCCCTTTCCCTGTGGAGAATTAAGGAGGTATAGTAGTAAAAATTGTGACTTCAATTTATTTGACATTGGTATTCATTGCGCTATGCGTAATTGCGCATGGAGAGGCATTTGCACTTCATTGCAACTTTAAAAAATAGTCTTTGTATTACAAGCTTTGTGTAACTTTTGAAATTGTATTGTAGATTGATAATGCTAATGAATTTATGTGTGAATGATTTGTCATGCGCTGTGATTTCATAGCGCTGTCCAAGGTGATGAAATGAGCCTCTGTGTCCGCAGCGTCACGGGGTGACATTCTGGGTGACCTTTTATATTTCCAGATTTTCCGAAGTTAATGTTGAGAATGTTTCTTGTTGCGGAGAATGTTATTGACGTTATGGTCTATTTGTTTACATCCTTGTCATCGTTAATTAAATTTGCACTTGTTAAACCCTTTTAATTCGTTGTACTGTTGCTTTTTTCCGCGATGATTTTTTTTCTTCTCGGCGGTGAGGTGAAGGCCCAGCTGTAGTGCTCACGGTTCGCCACTGGTAAATGGACATCGGATGATACAGACGTCTGGAGAAATGTTCTATTCTCTATCTAGAGTAACTGTGTGCAACACAGTACCCGTGATCAGAGGCAAGAAGTTCTGATATCTATTCTAACTACTCCAGCATTTATGCTTGTTACAAAGGCGTGGTGTATGTGTCTGCTTGTGCATGCATATGTGTATTTCAAAAGTAGCTGTTGCTCCATCTTCCATCTTCCACCCCTGCGCGTAGGGGTGTCATCTGTGTAGCAGGACTTTCTTCTCTTTCTGTGAAAAAACACACACACTCATCCTCCCTCGTACCTTGACTCCTTTGTTTTGCGGAAGGCAATACTCTAATCTCAACTAGTTGTTAGGTGCGTTTGTGCAAGCTGGCTGTTTCATTGTCTTGTGACCTTGACTGACTGCCAAAGGTACATGTGTTTGTGTTTTGCAGAAAGTTTGAGCCTGCCAGAGGCACATACTATCACACTCTTAAATGATTATACTTATTGCGTCTTATTATCACACTCTCATTAATCATTACTTATACACACGCTAACACATTATTATGATACTTCTTATTATCACACTCTCATTAATCATTACTAATACACACGCTAACACAGGATTATTATACTTCACTCATTGATTATTAATTATTCAATACTCACCAGAGTGATCATTCCTCCGAGACCACAAAATCCTGGGTGTCTAAAGGGATGCCACAGGCGTGGCCTGTCAGGTTCCATAACTCTACCAATTATCTGAACATGCCCATATGAGATAAATTACCACTAAAATAATGAATATTACAATAAACACAAACACTTTGTTTTTCTTCCCCCTTTTTTTTTTTTACCCTATTTATCCACTCATGGATTATATGTATTTACAGAAGTCCCTTGAAAGGGGAATCCACTTGTCACTTCCCTGTATTTTTACTGCTGTGGAGGTTCTCTCCACCACCTTGTGGGGTCCTTTCCACCTGGGGTGTGTCCACTTTCTTTTCAACGTCTTTACATATACCCAAGGTTCTCCTAACAGAGTCAGTGGGGCGGATGCTGGTCCTGACCTTCCTTGGCTTCCTGCCAATGTCTTCACCCAACCCTGAAGCTGAGTCACGTAGGACCGTGCTAGACCGGGTGTGGCCCCTGACTGCAGCGGTTCCTGGTGTCTTGGTCCGGGGATGGTGCGACCTGTAAGCGACTCGTAAGGGGTAAACTTCTTTTCTCTGTTCACACTAGCCCTCATAGAGTGTAATGTCATAGGCAAGCAGTCTAACCATGATAGACCTGTAGTTGCCATAATTTTTGCTATTTTCTCTTTCCTCATTTCCTCCTCATGCTTAAAAGGCAGACCTGAAGCTGTCACAAACCCTGCTCTCTCCCACTCTTTTAGTTGACAATGCACTGCTGCACTGGCATATGCTGAGTCTGTATATATGTTTACTCTCTTTCCCTCACCATGATTACAAGCTGCTGTCACTGCCATCACTTCCGCTAGACGAGCTGACGGTTTTTCTGTCACTTCTCCTGTACTTAGTGTCTCAAACTTTCCCTGATCTTTGGTAACCACTGCCCATGCTGCGCTTAGTCCTCCATTATCTTTTCTGAAACAGCAGCCGTCTACATACAGGTCCATGTCTGGTCGGTCTAGTGGTTTTGCATGCAAGTCGGGTCTTACTTTAATGGCTTGCGCTGTCAGTGGAATGCAGTCATGTGGGTTTTCGTCACCTGGAACTGCTAAACAGCTCGCTGTATTAACTCCTTTGTGTGTGTACGTTATGTTTGGCGCATTTAAGCCGTCCTCTACTTTTCTCAGTCGAGAGCCTGATAGAGTAAAAGCGGATGATGAGATTAACGCTATTACACTATGCCTGGTCAAAATTTTGAGTGGATGCCCTGCCACTAGGTGTTTTTCCTTTGCTTTTACATTTGCGGGTTACTGGGGTACCCACATCGGTGGTCCTGGTTTTACCCTAAATCTGGGTGGCTCTGGCGGTTCACATCGTCCTACGTCATTCTTTCCCTGTGCCCACACTGTGCTAGGTATTCTTCCTAACATGGTTTCTGTCTGTTCATGATCTGTACTTTCCCTGCCATGTGTTCGTGTCATTACCTTTTTCTCTAATTCTGACTGAGAGGTGGTGTGATGAGTGATCTTGTACACCTGTCCTTCTTTGGAGTATGTGACTGCCGGGATTGTGGTTTGTTCCCAGTCCTGTAACTGAGAGGCGGTTTTTCCATGGGCCCTAAATCTTTAGCTTGACTTCTTGCTCCTAATGCTAAGCTAATATGGGGTGCTGCAGTGTCACCCATGCTGTCCCACTCTGCCTGTTCTTCAGTGAGTAGGACTCGTGCTGCTACTCCTTTTTTTTCGATACATATATACAGTCTGAGTTCAGCGTCCAAGGGGAACCCTCTACTTCCCTAAATCTTTCCTCATACACTTCTTCAGTTTGGGTGCGGTCATAGAGAAGAGTGCAGTGGGGAACGTCAGGGACCGGTTGATATGGGTGCACTGAGTGAATCCACGGTTTCAATTGTCGATACAGTTTCAAAACATTGGTAATTGGTGGGTCTAGGTTTATTCAATCAAACCCGGTAAACATTTTGAAGTAATTGTCTCTGAACAGTCTATTTTTACCCCATTAGGGAAATGAACTTGCACCCCCTGTGGGCCACATAGGATAGATGCTTTCAATCTAACTAGGACATCTCTTCCTAATAGTGAGATTGGGCATTGTGGCGAATATACATAGCTTTGATGAAATTGATAGCCCGCTATTTTAGTGGGGAGGGGTTCTGTGAAAGGGAGTGGCATTGGCTGTCCTCCAAATCCCACAAGGTCTATGGAATATTTGGAGAGCTGTTGACCGAACTGAGGTTGTATCAGAGTCGAATGTGTTGCTCCTGTATCGAATAAAAAGTCAACTTTTTGTTCGTTCACTTCTCCCCGTAGCAAGGGGTCAGCCTCTCCCCTTGCCCTTGACCCCGGGCACCCCTAGTATTGGTCTGGATACCAGGTGCCAGTTGTGGTTGTGGTGGCACATGCTGTTGTTGCTGCTCTGGAGGGGGTCCCCCTCTTGGTGGCCCTCTCTGGTTTTGTGGACAGTCTCGTGCCCAATGTCCATGACCTCCACACACGAAACACCCATTGTCCCTAGCCCCCGGTGGTCCGCCCCTGCCCCCTCCATAACCTCCTCGAGGATAAAAGCCTCGTACTCTTCCTCCTCTATAATGTGATTGTGGTGGGCCCCATGGTCCTGGCGGGTTCCATGGTCCCTGGGGAGGGGGTCCTGTATAAAATTGGCCCGTAACTGGGGCAACTGGAACTGGAATAGGAATTCGCATTGGCGCTGGCTCCCCCTGTTGTTGGCTCATTTGTGCTTGTGTCTTTGCTATGGCTGCTTGTTTGTGACTCGCACATTCCTCTCTAGCTTTTGCTAACTGTAATTTAGTCAGTTGTAATTTCAAATTTTCTACCTCTGTCTTGCTTGCCTCTTTTCTCTCATCTGCTCTACGCATGTGATGTTGGAGTGTCCTCATCCATATGTGTAATGGCTCTCTGTCTGCCCTGGGGTCATCCTCCATCTTTGCCTGCACTTACTTATCTGTTTCTTTCATAACGGCGGCTTTAAACATTGAACCATGCAGTGGATCTGACCCTGGGTTTGTTCCTGACCTTTCCTGCCAGTCTTTCCTGCATCTAAATCTAATTGGTCTGTTGTCACTAATCCGTATTTCTGTCCAATTAATCCTCTCACATCACCTATGGTGAGCTCTGTGCCTACGGTTAGACCAGCTAATTTCTGTAACCATATTCCAGCTCCGTCACTAAGTAGTGGTAGTTGTGCATTCATGTGTTCCGTGTCTGCTAAACTAAATTTGTATATTTTGTATATCGGTGGTCCTGTCCCTTTTGAGCGTACTAGAGGCATCATGTGAGATTTACCACATGTTCTAAACGCTACTGGTCCGCCTGCTCCATGCTGTGCCAGAAGTCGTAACTCATCTTCTAATTCTCTTTGATTCTTTTCCACTAATTCCTGCATATATACTCCCTCATCCTCACCATCACTCCTGTCCTTCACTTCCCCGCCCCTTATTTTCCTTTCTTCCTTCATGTCTCATCTAGTCTTAGTTCTTCGTCCTCCGCTTCCGCATTCTGACCATAGTATCTCCTCTTCCTCCCCCTCTGAGCCAGAACTCATCATACTGATTTTTTTAGATTTACGTGTTTGTTTTTAAATCCCTCTCTTTTTCTCCTGTGTTTGTCGCTTTTCTGGCTTCTACAGTCATAGTCAGAGTGGTCTGAGTCAGTTAAGTCAGTCTCAGGTTTGGGTTTTCCTGCTTTGTGTCTGCGTCTGAGGGTAGGTGCTTTTTCATTAAACGGCAGTTTTGTCCTCGTTGCTGCTCCCTCTATTTCTCCCTCTAACTCTTCTCCTAGTATTCCTGACTTCCCATGTTCCCTTTCATACTTTTTCTCTTCCTCATACTGTCTCTCCTTCTCATACTGTTTTTTTTTTCATCCTCTGAACCTCTCTTTCCACTATCTGATGATCTTCCTCTTTCTCTTCTCTCCTTCTTGTCTCTGCATAATCTTCATTCTTACTTACTCTCACTCTCATACTCCCTTCTGCTCCAATAGTAGGCATTTGTAATGTCAAATCTGGGTATATTCTACTTGCTGAAGGGGCTGATGGTGACGGGGTTGGGTCTGGATAGGGTGGGGGTACTGTTTCTGCCTCCTTCTTTTCTGCCCTATTTCTCAGCTGTCTCTACACTACCTCAGCTGCCATTCCGGCCATATGCAAATCTGCCCTTCGCTCCTCCCTCTTCTCCTATTCCTTCTCGTCCTTCTTTCTCTTATGCCACAACCTACTAGGTCCATTATTTCTGTTTCCCACTACTTCTTCACGTGCTCTGTCCTCCTCTAACTGAAGTATTTTTATCATATTCTCTGGCTCGCCTTCACCCCAACCTTTACACATCTTTAAATATTCCTTCAAATCTGTCAATCTAGTCTTATGTTTCTTTTTATCCTGACTATGAGTAGGCCCTCCGGAAATGGCCTGTCCTACTACTCGCTGCCTGTATTCATCCCAACCTAATCCTGGGCCTACCATAGTTATTTCAGCTGTTAAAGTACTATTCACAGGTATTTATTTCTTATTTATTCACACACACTCGTTATCCGGTCAGTGGATCTAGTCCCCAATGATCCTCCCCTCACTCAAGCTTCTACTCTACCGTGATAGAGCGGAGTGAGACAATAAATCACCAGTTTTAACGACCAAAAGCTGAGTGTCACAGCCCCGTTATTTATGTACCCCCAGATAAGAGAAGACCAGTGGTGAGTTTAATCGTCAGGCTTTTCCGTGATGTCTGCAACAAGCTTCTACTGACAGTGTTTCACTATCAGCGGCTCCAGACAGGGTGTATCCACCATCACAGAAACCTACTCACACTTTTATCTGTTTGTGTTCTCTATTATCCTCGAAACCTCCCACACAACAATCCCACAAATAAACACAACTTTTAGGTATTTCTTATACTTTGGTTACCAGAACCTTAGGTCCCAGACCTACAATTTTTCTTTGGTTCCCAAAACCTAGCTCCCAGAGCTACAAGCTGGTGGCTTTCTAGGCTCACCTAGGGGCTATCCCCCTGTGGCGCTTTTAGTCCTTAATGCCTAATGTATATTCGAGGGTCTCTACAGCCTCCGGCCTTTCTGCGTTCCCTGAACGTCTTACTGAGCACCGTTTATGCGCCTAGGACCTAACACTCCTTTACCTTTTACTCCAACACTCCTTTACCTTTTACTCTTATACCGATTCCAAATCAGTTTACCAGGCCTTTCTTTCAAATCGTCAGTCCACCGGCTAAATTTGGATCGAATTAACCTCTAGGAAACATACTGACTTTCTCCACCAATTTAGATTTTAAGGCCGAATCACAGTCTTTACTTCTTAAGAAGAATAGGTGACTGCTTACCTTTCTTAGTGGTGGGCGCCCTTGTGGAGAAGTTCAGTCGGTCCCAGGAGGTTCCCAGTGACTCCGCTTGGTCACCGGTCCAACCTCTGCAGCTCCTTTTACCTACTCCTCCTTCTTAGAATCACGTCCAGGGTCACCAAGTTTCTCTGTAGGAATTTTAAATACAATACTTTAGTCAAATCAGAAGGACCTCACAGAGTATATATTGCGTAATTCAAATTCTACAGGAGGCTTCCTGGAGTCCGCAGAGTCGTTGGCAGTTTAGTGCGCCAGCAGGCATTTATTAGTAAACGGACATCGGATGATACAGACGTCTGGAGAAATGTTCTATTCTCTATCTAGAGTAACTGTGTGCAACACAGTACCCGTGATCAGAGGCAAGAAGTTCTGATATCTATTCTTACTACTCCAGCATTTATGCTTGTTACAAAGGCGTGGTTTATGTGTCTGCTTGTGCATGCATATGTGTAATTTAAAAGTAGCTGTTGCTCCATCTTCCATCTTCCACCCCTGCGCGTCAATGTCATCTGTTATCTGTGAAAAAACACACACACTCATCCTCCCGCGTACCTTGACTCCTTTGTTTTGCGGAAGGCAATACTCTAATCTCAACTAGTTGCTAGGTGCGTTTGTGCAAGCTGGCTGTTTCATTGTCTTGTGACCTTGACTGCCTGCCAAAGGTACGTGTGTTTGTGTTTTGCAGGAAGTTTGAGCCTGCCAGAGGCACATACTATCACACTCTTAAATGATTATACTTACTGCGTCTTATTATCACACTCTCATTAATCATTACTAATACACACGCTAACACATTATTATGATACTTCTTATTATCACACTCTCATTAATCATTACTAATACACACGCTAACACATAATTATTATACTTCACTCATTGATTATTAATTCTTCAACCTGCAAAACAACTCTGCACAAATTAGCTATATACACGCACACCAAGTAAGTTTAGTTTATATGTAAAGGCAATTGGAGTAAATATGAGATTACTTTATGTACAATTATTCTAACAGTTATTAATTATTTCAACATTGTCTGATTTTCCTTGATCTGAGAATGAACTGCTAGTCTATCTTTCAGCACTCAAAAAGATAAATTTGTCATCTGAAATAGCTAAGTTATGTGCAGAACCATATTAACATTCAAATCCTAATCTTAGTTTATAGACCATACTATTTTCAGTGGGCTGTTATGTTCAGGCCCCCAGGAGACTGTGAGTCCGTTGACTGGTGCAGACGTTCCTCTACATTTTCGTTGAAGAGCAAATACAGAGAGAGCTGAATGGAGCAGTGAAGAATGAAACATCTTTCAGCTCAATTCTCAGCGCATGGCCAACCACGGCTTCCATCAAGCGTCACAGCAATGCAGGAGGAAATGTAAAAACTAAAAACAACAACACGCTATTTGCCTGGTTGACACAACTCTTACTATCCAGTAACAACCCTGCATACTTTTAAGAGTACTGTCTGCGGGGAAAACGCAAAAGAGCTAGTGTTTAGGTACATGCCTGTACGGGTTACATGCAGTTCTAAAGGAACTACATCTAAAGTGTTTGATGGAAACAGACACAGCGAGACACACATGAAACCCATGCACGAACAAACACACACACACACAAAGTCTACTTCTCAGTGAAAAATGCTGCTGGCATAAACAAAACCAGCACATGAAGTACAGGAAGGAGTAATGCACAGGCATGAAAACAGGACACTGACTACGTCTGATGTGTGTGTGTGTGTGTGTGTGTGTGTGTGTGTGTGTGTGTGTGTGTGTGTGTGTGTGTGTGTGTGTGTGTGTGTGTGTGTGTGAGTGTGTGTGTGAGAGAGAGCGAGAACCTGCTGTGAGTGCAATTGAGATTCTAAGGTCACGAACCTTAAAGAAATATTCCACTTAAAAAGCTAACACACACACACACACACACACACAAACACAAAGAACTGTAGATAAGTCAGAAGTTTTAGTTTTAGCCAGCAGAACCTCCACAAATAGGACACAGAAGAGACTAGGGTAGGGAGATGAATTGAGAGGAAATAGTAGCAGATGATCAAAAAAGTGGAGTGGAATAGAGAGGAAATAAATGGAGACGAGTGGAAAAAGGAAGCAGGATGTGAGAGAAGAGGGTTAGAGATAGACAGCAAGTAACTCCATGAATACAAATAAGATCATCCCCCTGTGAAATACAGAATGATATTTGACCAATGGCAATGGGTAAAACATGCCTAACTTCAGCGCTGGCTCACATTGTGTTTTGTTGAAACTGATTTAAGAGTGACATTTAGAAAGATATTTAGTTTAATGGCACAAAGTGATGCTGGAAGCTGTTATGGATCACTACACAGGTCTCTGCTTCTATTTTGGCTGTTGTCTCATCATCCATCAAGTATTTTCTGGGAAGAGGCCATGTCCACAATAAACAAAGATCGATACTTAAAGAAAAACAAAAATGAAAACAATACTCATCATGATTAATTCATTAGTCAAGGTGATAAAAATCAAAGGTCAAAGACTGAACCAACACAGAATATGAGAAGGAAAATCTGTGATAAAGATGTAATGATAACTGTATCCTCAGGCAGATGTGTCCTTGGCCGGATGTCGCTGTGGATGCAGCTGTCGGATCACGGATCACACCTCAAGCCTTACTTTGATCTCAACCACCTACCTGTAAAGTTTCATGACTGTATCTTGCATGGTTGGGATGCTATCACATTGACAACATCTGTCCATTGACAGGCATACATAAACACTCAAAACCACCTTTCTGTTAGTTCCAGCTACAGTAGGTGTCTCCCGGATCACTGACATAGCTTTAAAGCCAATTTGACATAGTGGCTATCAAAGGATGCCATTGGGCCCAAAAATATTTTTTCCCCCCAATGACTTACATGACGAAATAGATGTCGTAGGCTTTGAAAAACGTTTTCACAATACCCAAGGTGGTGAATAACCCAGCCACGGAGCTAAGTGCAGATGTTCCTGCTGCTGTCAACATGTCCTAAGTGTTCCCTGCTTGTGCTATTACACGCAGACAAACACGTAAGTTTGATGTCGTTTTGTCTGAATCTTTTTTTTTTTGTACTGGCATTGATCATGAAATATGAAATACCTTTTGTTGAACATGAAAAATGTGTGCCTGATAACCTGTTCCCTGCTGGTGCTGACCTGTGTTTTGAAGTTGATAGGACAGAGTTTATCCATGCCCATCTTAATGAACATACTCTGGTTGCGTGCCTATCCATTAAAGCTAACCAAGGTGCTGACAAGCACTTTAATGACAGCATGTTAATGCCTAAGTCGTTGTAATTTATTTCAACAAGTTGTTGTCCCACAAAAAATTTGCCCTCAAGTTCTCAGCCTTGCACATGCCAGTTTTTCTGGTCATTTAGGAATAAAAAAAAAAACTTACCATCTCACTGTCCGTTATTTCTTTTGGCCAGGTTTGAAAAAAAGATATGACCAAACTATTGTTCTTGCCATGTCTGTCAGGTCAGTGAAAAAAAAAATCAGGTTGTCCCTCCCGCTCTGCTGCAGCCAATCCCAGCCATCGCTGAACCTTTTGAAGATATTATCTTGGACCGTGCAGGTCCACTCCCCAAAACAAAGTCCGGACATCAGTACCTCCTAACGCTGATGTGCGCAGCAACACACTACCCCGAGGCTATGCCGTTATGCACACTGAAAACCAAATCAGTTGTGAAAGCCCTGATTAATCCTTTTACATTTAGCCTGCCAAAATCGATGCATTTGAAAGTTTTCATCAAATGATGCTAATTTCTGTCTCGAGACCAGGAAAGAGTGGGACGAGGGGTTACCTTTCCTGCTCTTAGCTGCTTGGGAAAGTGTGCAGGAATCCACAGGTTTCAGCCCCACCGAGCTGGTGTTCAGTCACACTGTGCAGCTGCTAAAGGAAAAATACCTGTCTGATGTGGCGAGTCCTAGCTAAAATTTGCTCAATAACGTGAGCTCGTTTAGAGAGCATTTGTTCAAAGCCTTAGAGTCTGTGGCAGTGCCCTTTCTGTCTCTCAGGAAAACATGAGAGACAGAAAGGGCTCTGGTGTTCTTTTCAAAAATAAATTCTCTAGATTGGACAACATGGATGAAATAGCAGCATCAATGTTGACGTCTGCTTCCTCGATGCGAGCCGCCACAGTCGTTTCTGTGCTAAGTCACATCTATAAAACCTTGCCCGGCAGTCCTGATTGGCCTGACCATTTTTTGCGGATCCTGAAATCTTTTTCCTATGGAGTGAATCCAGATGGATGAGTGGAGCTAGGCAGAGTCAAGACGGAAGCAAGGCGGAATGAAAGTCATGTGGCGAGAGTCAGGTTAAAGTTCTGTGGCCCTAACGTTGTTGAAACTTGGAAACTTTTATGTGGTTCGCATCCCAGACCGCCCTAGGAAGTCTCACATCTGTCACATAAACACGATTAAGCCGTATTTTGATTGCAAAGTCCCTGTAGTCTCCCCTTCGTGTCCAGTCTTTCTTTCTGTTGTGCCTTCCACTGTTTCCACAGTTACTCAGATCCTGCCGTCCCAATACTGCCCTCAGAGTGATGGTTTGCAATTTTACTATGTAGATCATCCTTCTCGTCTTCAAAACTCAGAGGTTTTGAAAAATCTAAGTTCCCACATGCACCATTTGGATTCTAATGCTAAGAAAGATCTGGTGGGAAATAACCTGTTTCTTTTCAGATGTCCCATCCCAAACCACTGTTCTCTCCCACAACGTAGATGTTGGTAACCATCTTCCACTTAAGCAGCACGCCTACCGCGAAACATGCCCCCTTCCAGAAGGAGGTATATTACCTGCTGGAAAATGGTTTAGCTGTCCCAAACGGTAGTCCGTGGAGTTCCCCTTGTCTTCTTGTGCCCAAGGCGAACAAAACGCTGGGCTTCTGCACAGAATTCCAAAAAGTTAGGAGGTTGTAATGGCCCTGGCTGTATGGTTGTTATTTGAGTGTATTGTTTTTGCTGGCTCTTCTGTTTCTTTCCATTTGTTTTCTGTGTGAATGTTTTTTTCCTTGGAGTGAGTGTTCTGTTGATTGGTAGATATTTTCTCTATTTTCTTGTTCAGGTGCCTGGCCTTGGCTGATGGAGCTGGCTGAGTGACTGGCGAATCAGCATCCACCGGTTTAAATATCTACCACTACCAAACCTGGGCTGGCAGGGGGACATAATTGACAGCAGAAGAAAATACTCCTCCGACTGACAAACTTCTGATGATTGTATTAATCCTGTGTGCGTGGCTTACTTAGTTAGGTTGGTGTCTCAGTAGTGGCTTTTGTATGCAAAACGGTGTTTAGTTGTTGCCATTTTTCTTTTGTTGCACGTTTTCTTCAGTTTTTTTAGTTATTATAGGGAGTCAGTTGTAATAATAGTATTTTTCATTTGTTAGGGGATCCTGACGTATGTTAGTCAATGTTTATTTTGAGATTCAGGATTTTGGTTTGTTGTTTTGGATAGCTCATCCTGAAGTATTTAAGTTTTTTTGTTGTTGTTTTCGGTATAAATTAATTTGTGTTTATACGTTAAGCCTTTTTGGGAGTCGAAGAGTGTTTTTTAATCCCTCCTTATGTTGTGCACCTAAATTCCCCGAGACAGGGGCATAACAACATCCATTGTCACAACCCCCACATAGTGACTCATGTTAACATCAGAATTTAATCCAAGCAGTCCGATAACACTTTGGAAGTCTATAAGAGCTAGATTATCGAATAATTTAATCCCCATTCAAATTAGCTGGATGACTAAACACGTAAGTAGCCAGACTGACTTTTGGAAGTCTCTAGTGGGATCTATGGGACCAATTATGCTTAAGCATTGACGCTCGCCAGGTAAAGTATGATCCTGGATGTTTTGACGACATTGATGTTAATGTGGACGACCATCAGCTCCCAGTGTTTACGGCGAGGAGATCGGGGTGTCCGACTTCAGACCCTTCTTTTAAATACAAAGATAAATCAGGCCGTTAAAAAGATATTTGGTTACAAAGATAAGAAGTTAGACTTTAGTTTAACACTATTAAATTAACTCTGAACATTACACCGTCATTTATATTTGTAGGTTAAATGGAAAGTTTGATAGAATTTAGACCAAAATTTCTGGAGAAACAGATCTGTTATACGTGAGAAAATGTCTCCACAAACACGATGATGGAGGTTTGTTCCCAGGCCCCTCCTCCACCAGGCTGTCTTACGGTCTTCTCTGTAGCACTCATACATTTAACAATGTCGACTCGCTTTAATCTCCTCAACCACAGGTTCCGCTGGATAAATTTAGTATTTAATGAAGGAAGTCGATAAAACCTTACACCTTTTGCTCTATATCAGGTAGCTTTACCACAAACGCAACATATTTTCATTTTTAACAGTGTAACACTGCTTAAAGTAGCCGGCTAGGCAGCTTCAGGTCAGTGGAAGCTGCTCGGGTTCTTCACCCGGAAATGTCTTGACGCCTGACACCTTCTGAAATGAGGGAAATCAGATACATGCAAAATTATCCCCTGTATCATGTCCATGGTGTGGTTTTCTTGGTTGTCATGATCACACAGGCTATGAGCTGTGGCAGCAAGTTAAAAAAAAGGTCAACCACCATCAACTTTGTGACTAGGAAATTTATTAAAAACAAATAGGCTATATAGAAAATGTATGATAGATTTCAAAGACCATTAAGTGAGTAGTAGAGGCGAGGACATGATGAAGGGGTGAAAAGGGAGATGTGTAGTTAGACAGTAGAGAGTCGTGGGAACTCGACTGCTTTTCTACAGTCGACCTTAACAAATTAACCTCTACTATTTCAGCATCAAAACCTTCTACTTGTCTTCTAGACTCTATTCCAACTAGGTTACTTAAAGAAGTGTTACCTTTAATTAGCACTCCTGTATTAGATATGATTAACATGTCTTTATCAGCAGGTTATGTACCACAGTCTTTTAAAGTAGCTGTAATTAAACCTCTTCTTAAAAAGCCCAGTCTTGATCCTGAGGTACTAGCCAACTATAGACCTATATCTAACCTTCCTTTTCTCTCTAAGATCCTCGAGAAATTAGTTGTCAATCAGTTGTGTGACTTTTTACATAATAATGAGTTATTTGAGGATTTCCAGTCAGGATTTAGAGCAAATCATAGCACTGAGACAGCACTGGTGAAAATTACTAACGACCTTCTAATAGCTTCAGACAAAGGACTTGTCTCTGTACTTGTCTTACTAGATCTTAGTGCTGCCTTCGACACTATTGACCATCACATCCTGCTACACAGACTAGAGCATCTGATCGGCATTAAAGGAACCGCACTGAGCTGGTTTAAGTCATATTTATCAGATAGATCTCAGTTTGTACATGTTAATGACAAATCCTCCATGCACACTAAAGTTAGTCACGGAGTCCCACAGGGTTCTGTCCTTGGACCGATTCTTTTCACCTTATATATGCTTCCCTTAGGAAATATTATAAGGAAGCACTCCATTAACTTTCATTGTTATGCTGATGATACACAATTATATTTGTCGATCAAACCAGAAGAAACCCATCAGTTAGATAAACTTCAAATGTGCATTAAGGAAATAAAAAGCTGGATGACCTGCAATTTCCTGATGTTAAACTCAGACAAAACTGAAATTATTGTACTTGGCCCCAAAGGCCTCCGAAATTCAATAGCTAAAGACATTGTTACTCTGGATGATGTTGTGTTGTCCTCCAGCACCACAGTAAGGAATCTGGGTGTTATTTTTGATCAGGATATGTCCTTCGATTCTCACATAAAACTAACAACAAGGACTGCATATTTTCACCTGCGTAATATTGCAAAAATTAGGAACATTGTGTCTCAGAAAGATGCAGAGAAACTTGTTCATGCATTTGTTACTTCTAGGCTGGACTATTGCAATTCCTTATTATCAGGCTGCTCCAATAAGTCTGTTAAGAGTCTCCAGTTGGTCCAAAATGCTGCAGCTCGTGTACTAACTAAAACAAATAGAAGAGAACATATTTCTCCTGTATTAGCTTCTCTGCACTGGCTACCTGTAAAATCTAGAATAGAATTTAAAATCCTTCTCCTTACGTACAAAGCTCTTATTGGTCAGGCTCCGTCGTATCTTAAAGAGCTCATAGTACCGTATCACCCAACTAGATCTCTGCGCTCTGAGAATGCAGGGCTACTTGTCGTTCCTAGAGTCTCCAAAAGTAGAATGGGAGGCAGAGCCTTCAGCTACCAAGCTCCTCTCCTGTGGAACAAACTCCCAAATGTTATTCGGGAGGCAGACACTGTCCCCATATTTAAGAGTAAACTTAAAACTTTCCTTTTTGATAAAGCTTACAGCTAGGGCTTACGATGAGACTTTATTCTGCTTAATTATGCTGCTATAGGCCTAGTCTGCCGGGGGATAATACTTTTCCTGATACTCTGAGCTTCTCTCCTCTCTGTCTGAATCATTCATGTCCCATCAATGCATGTTACTGATTCAGCTTCTTCCCCGGAGCTGTTTGTGCTTTGTCGTCTCGCAGGTCTCTGCTGATCGTGGTGGTGCCTGCTGCCGTGGTCCTACATGACGCTTCCTGCTGCTATTGTCACTGTTACTCATATATACTATCACTAGTTTAATAAACTATAAAATTTGTAGCTGTATCGTAGCTGCTATTGCCACTACTCATCATTGATCATGTTTGCCACCATAATTATTATCATTTTCATATTCTGTCACCTTAGCTGTGCTTGTTTCTACTATTCTGTTGTATTAACTGCCTTAATATATACGTTATATTCACATTACTATAAATATTATAGTTACTGTTAGGCTTTGCCTGCATCTCTGGAAGTGTGTCTGTCTCTCTCTGTCCATCTGTGTGTCTTTTCTCTCTTTCTCTCTCCTTTTCTTCCTCCCCAACCGGTCAAGACAGATGGCCGTCCTCCACAGAGCTGGGTCTGTCTGACGTTCCTGCCTGTTATAGGGAAGGTTTTCGTTGCCACTGTACTCTACAGAGGAATTGTTGGGTCTATGTAAATCATAAGTCATTGAGTGTGGTCTTTACCTACTCTGTAAAGTGTCCTGAGATAACTTTTGTTATGATTTGACACTATAAATAAAATTGAATTGAATTGAATTGAATTGAATTGAATTGAAAAAAACACAATAGTAAGGAATAGACTAACACTATATTTAGCTGCCCTGCCAGACCAAATGTCAGTTTCTGTCAGGTTCTGGGGACCAGGGACTCAGATGCAGACAAGGGATTAGTGGAAACAAGAGGTTTTTTATTGAGCGGAACACAGATATGGCTTGAGGCAGTGCAGCGGTGATGTCTGTGAAGGTTGGCGAGTCTTAGGGTCCAGGCTGGAGGTTTGAGTCGTTTGGCGAGGCAGGCAGGGTTTAGGCTCTGGGCTGGCGTCTGTGGCGAACACAGGAAAAACAGAATTAGCAACGTGCTAAAAAATAGGCTCACGAGTAGTCAGATGGCTGGTGTCTTCTCACTGGAGTAGATACAACGATCCGGCAGGGTCTGGAAGGCTGCTCTGAGAATAAGTGATGGGCTGCAGGTGTGTCAGCTGTCTCCTCGATTGGCTGCAGGTGTGTCAGCTGTCTCCTCAGTAACCACGCCCCCCTCAGCAGCTTCCAGAGGAGAGGAAGAGAAAAGAACACAGAGACAGACAAAAAGCAAACCCACCAAGCACACCAAAAGGACAAAAGGAAACACAAAAACCACAATCACATGCAAACAGATGCCAGGGACCTATCTCCTGTTCTTCTTCTTGTAAAACTCCCTGCTATGATTAAAGATGAATCAAATCAAGGAGACTGTAACTTTTATCTTGAGTAACCCACTCAGAATTTTATATAAGATAAGTGTGAGTAACTGGAATAGATTAGAGCAACATGAACCCTTTGGTAGCACAGCAATAGATTAACAAACAAAATGTGGCTTTATTTTCCTCTTTACACCCCCATGGGGCAGATTGGAGATGACAGCAGCATGTTGCAGAACTGATTAGAATGACTTCTATGTGTTTTCTTGAGACTGATTGATGTGATGCTGAAAAAATGTAAATTAGTTGACTGTAACTCCAAATCTGGGGATTTTTTGTCCTGTCAAGATGCGCTTTCAAAACTCAAATAAAAGTGGTTTGCAGTATTGTGATACAAGCATTGTTCTTAGATTTTGGACAATCTGGGAGGTGGTCTTGGGTTAGTCCATCTTTGAAGTGTCAGTTACCAGCATAATTTCAGTGGCCATTCAACTGGTAAGTGACACTTCAAAAGCCACAAGAGGAGAGAAAATTAAATCGGTTGTTGAAAGTGGCTCACGGGGATCTGCAGCATGTAGCATTCCTACATAATTTTAACATTTCATTTGACATTGATACAGTGGAAATCCTACGCGAGGCTTGAGTGAGTCAGTCACAGGCTTGAACATGGCTGATGGTTCTCACATGACATCAGTTTTTTTCCCCCTGCATTTGCTGTGGGTCCAGCCAAGGATAGGAAAAAACCTCAAAGCAGTGCTCTTTTGACCCTCAAGATCATAATTTCATATTCTCTCCCTACACACTCCCTGGCTCACTCACTCTCCCCAAAATGATCTATTGAGTCCAGCCCAAGATCACCATGACCCACTGACCCTGCCTCAAAGCCATCAATATCAGCATCCACGGCTGATATACACACAAGTGGGGAAGACAAACACATACACACACATGGTAATATTGTATACCCCAATAGGGTCAGGGTTTTCATACCATTTTATTGAATCTGAATCTTTAAAAGGGACACTGTGTAGTGTTTTATGTACTATATTACCTCAAATCAACGCCTTCATTCATAAATAAGTCCTCATTGGTGTACAATTACCTCTGCCAACAATCTGACTTATCCTCCTGAGTGAATCTTTTCTTATCTGTATTTCCATAGGACAGGTATGACACCGCCCCCACTGAAGAGGAACTATGAGGAACTGAGGAGGAACTATGAAATTTGCATCAATGCCGGAATAAATCTGTGATTTTTCACCATTTTGATGCACTCTACTCCAGCATCCACATCTTCTTCATTCTGTCTTTTTCTGCCCCTTCTTTCTCTCCTCCATCAGGTGTAACTGAGCAAATCAAACACACAAATGTGATTCCTTTTCCACTGTAAGAAAGTCTGCTACTCTAACCTTGCCCGCTTTCTCTCTGTCTGACAGCCGCTCATTCATCCTCATTCGTTTATTGGATAAAGGCGGAGCAATCATTGGAGGGATACGCAGTTCCCATTTCCCATGAGGCTTTGCTCCGACCATTCCACATTAATTTATGAACAAAAAAACAAATTCAATCGTTGGCCATTTTATATTTGTGATCATGACATGACGTGTATGTAACGTCTGAATAAAAATAAGTAGATCAAGATAGGAGGCTAAACAAAAATCAGCAGGCTGGATTAATGAGAGTAAGTGTCACACTGTAGCAACCATGAGTGAGATGTAGAGACACAACAAGTGTTACATATATGGTTTATAGATCTCTTGGAGATTTTCACAGGAACATGTTTGATTCTGAAGAATTTTAACTCAATGGGCCGGTCATGAACATCACTCGGCTGTGCAGGACATTCTTCTGGCCGGTTCACTAGCGCTTATTGGCCGCCGGTCGACCGGGACGTTTCCCGGGAGGTTTCCCGGTCGACCGGCGGCCACTCTGCCATTATATACTGTAATACAATTATATCATAATAACTTGAAATGTTTTCAGATAAAGAAAAAGCATCTTTATTACACTTTAAACACCAAATTTGTACATATCAGGCGTGACATATTTACACATAAAACACTTCCATTCTAAAGAATGATTGTTACACCTTTGTATGGATGGATCACAAAGACAGACACATAGATACACACACACACACACACACACACACACACACACACACACACACACAGTATACGTCGCACTGTACAGCCCTGCCTTCTCAGTCCCGTCTGGCTTCTCTTCCCGTTCTAAGTCTGCGGGAGACACCTATGGCCAGTCAACCGTTCTTTACACTACAGCGCTTCATTTTTTCAATACCACGACAAATACTGGTCTAAAAAAGAGACTTACGCGGGAGGGAGAAACTTCTCCTTCTCCCTTCTCCTTCCCTTGCCACTGTAACTGCTAGCGATCGGTGTTTGCGTTCTCCTCTGGGTAATTTCGGACCTCCTCCAGTCCAGGCTGGTGCTGATGCCGCTCCGTCTGCTCGTTGGGTTGTTCGTCCTCCATCGTCGATCTCTCTGCCTGTCTGTTCTCCCTCTGACAAGATAACCAATGCCCCCTTAATAAACATACATTGAACATTAGATCTGGCATGATAATGAGTGGACGTTTGGTGAATCAGTGATGTCAGTGATGGTGAAGCATGAATTAAACAGCCGATACCAACCAATCGAATGCAAGTCTGACTTCAGTGCCTGAATAATGCCATTCTCCATTTAACCGGAGAAGCCCCCCCCCCCCCCCCCCCCCCCCACTGACGTCCTGAAGCTGAATAGAAGTGATGTCCAAATGAAGCTTCATGAACCATTTTAATTATTTCAGAGCCCACTAGATGGAGCTCTCTGTTCAACAAAGGGTTGAAAACACACTGAATCACCATTCATTGAGCCCTTATCTTTAAACCAAGAGCTCCATCTAGTGGGCTCAACAAGTACAACTAATGGTTCATGAGGCCTCATTTGGACATCACTACTGAATAGAGAAGTTACTGAGTTACTGTACTGAATCAGCCAAGTTCCATGTTGGCCTAAAACCGAGTTACCTACTCAATTAATGAGGATGGCTGATATAATCTATCACTTGAAATTACTCTTGAAATCACAATTAGATTTTATTACGGAGGTAAAAAAAATTGTGGATGCTACGTATTTAAACCCTTCAGACTGTCGTTCTACTAGTTTGGTCCAGATGGAAATATCTCAACTGCTACTGGATGTTTCTCCTTAACATTATGTAAAGACATTCATGGTTCCCAGAGGATGAATCATAATGACTTTGGTGATCCTCTGACTTTTCCTCTAATGCTACCTTGAAGTTGACATTTTAGATTTTCAGTGAAATATCTTCACTTCCAGATGGATTGGCACACAATCTTGTACTTGATTATTCATGGATCCACAGACTTTCCTCTGGCAGCCCTATGAGGTTGACAAATACAGGTTTACCATGAAATTTGCACTGACTGTGCCTCTTCAGGATAAACTGTAAGCTTATTGGCGATCCCCTAGCTTTTTGGTCCAGAAATTTGTTAGCTTTTTCCAATGTGGAACTGGGTCAAAAACACAACCTAACCCTACTAAAAGTACATGCATGCAGCTTCAGCATTTCCAATCTCTTTTTTTTAGCTAGCCTTAAACTCTGTAACCATAGTGTTTCATTTTACCATCCATCAATGGAACACGCCACACACCAAAAACACTGTGATGGTCATGGTCCTGCACACTGGTCGAATTCTTACACCTACTGCATAACTCCCTCAACTCCCTTCTCTCTTTCATTCAGTCACTCACTCAGCCTCCAGCCACTGGATTGTTCTCCCATCATGCCATCATCTGTTCTTTTATTCCATCTCTCTGTGTCTCTCTTTCTCTGACTCAGGCTCGCTCTTGACAGTGGTGGGTAATTAAAGTGGTCAGGGCCATTTCATTACCCGAGGGGTGGGAGACATATTCAAAGGCTGGTGAGATCAAAATGAAAACCAATTAGTGCTTGGGTTCTGTCTTTTTATAAAGCATGGAGAGCCAGCCAGCTTATTGGCTGGCCTCTGTCTTTTTCTCAATGCAGAGAGAGCTCTCTAGCAAGCATGGGTTGGATTGGGGTTAAAGTAGAAAAGGTGGAAATGTACATGGGAATGGAGCGGATGCTTGTATCAGCTTTAATCGAAGAGGTCCTTGTTGGGGCATAAGCATACACAAAGGACACACGTGACGTGCTAATTTGAGCACAGTTTAATTGTTAAGTCAGAGTGACGTCAGGGGGTCATGTGACCTTGGCCGCAATCTGTAAAGAATGAAGAAGAGAAGAATGGAGAGGATGATGGAAAAGGAGGAGTAACTGTATGTGAAAGGGAAGGCTACAGACTTTAAAACAATTTATTCATGTATTCAAATGGCCAGAGGCTGGTATATCTTACTGTGCTGAGCATGCAGAAGGCCAAGTAATCAATGTCATACTCATAGTTGTTGGTTATTGGAAGATATTTTAGCTTTATTTATTGTGATTTTGAAAAGCTAATGAAGCTATATATTTTGTCATAGTTAGGATAAATAACCAAAAAAAAGTTGTCTGTGATCTTTCATTCTCTCTTTGCAAAAGAGTCTTGTGGTTAATGTTTTATCAGAACTAACTTTTTGGGATTGAGATTGATAAAATCAATTGATAGACAAGTTGATCATTTTAAAATGACAGAGACTAGCATTTCTTACTTTAACAGGTATTAAACCCTCGCCGAAGTTAAAAATCCTGCAGACATCAGCATGGTGCCCTTTTTAACAAGGAAAAAATAATTGGCCTAATTAATCATTAATCAATTAATTGATTAACGCTTATTAGTATCTTATCTCCTCTCTTCTGCTACAACTAGCATGTCAATGTTTAGCAGGTATAAGGTTCAGCATCTTTCTTATGTTCCAATGCCAACATTTAATAACACTAAACAGAGTACAGCCGAGGCTTATTGGAGTGCCATTAAGTTTAGAAGAATCTGTTGTAAATGTGTACCAAATTTAATGGAAATCCATTTGTTTTCCATGCATTTCACTCTGCCAAAAATGTCAGGGCTCATCAGAACTGTTGACATACAACATTGTGTAGATATAGCCTCACAGCAAGAGGGTTTCTGGTTCAAATCCGGGCTGGGGCCCTTCTGTGTGGAGTTCATTGATGACTCTTAATTGCCTGAAGGTGTGAATGGTTGTCTGTCTCTTTACGTGCCCTGCATTAGACTGGCGTCGTGTCCAGGGTGTACTCCGCTTCACGCCCGATGACAGCCCCCATGTGACCCCGATAGGGACAAGCGGTTGAAGGTGATGGATGAATAAGTTAAAACTTTGACCAGCTGGTGGCATTAATTAGAATACAATGAAATTTAAGCATTTAAACAACAAAATATATATGAGAAACATTACATATCATGTATATAAAGGAGTAGAGAGAAGCAATATGCTTGTCTAGTCCTACCCCTGTTCTATACTATTCTAATTGATCAATAAACAATTATATAAACAATGCTCTGCCCCAGCATCCATCCCCACATCTACTCCAGTTAGTTTTTCCTGGTCATAGATAATAGTCATCACTACCAAAGAATGTGAAATAGAAAAAATAACCAAAACTATATAAATAACAACAGTAAGAATGAGTATGAAGGGAACATATATCTGTAACAAACTGTATTGTAATTCATCTTGAACCATAAATGTCAGCCTACTGATGGTGCTAGATGAGAAGTCAGATGATTGCCAAAGTCTGTAGGATGCCTCATGTGGGGTCCATGGATATCTAAACTTAATTTCATTGGAATCAATTTTGTAGTTGTCAAGATATATCAGTCTGGACCCAACTGGTAGAATGACAAACAGACTGACATTGGCAACCCCAGAGCCATGCTGCTAGAGCAGGCATTCAGACTGGACATCCAAAAAGTGAAGTGCTCCATGATTCTGTACAGATAACAAAGAAAGGATGAATAAGAACTTTAATGGAATAATTTAATCTCTGTGGTTAGAGCAGTCGCCCCATGTAAAGAGGCTGAAGGTCCTTGAGGCAGCGGCCTTGAAAAACTGCCCAGAAAATAATCTTTTAAAAAAAAAACAACAACTCAGATCTGTTCAAACAAAGGGGAATATAGCACTGCAGTGTTGTAGAATTACGAGGCTTGGACCGGTTTGGACTCGGAAATCATATTTTGAAACGGTGTTTAAAAAATGCACTGCTCAGACAGTAAATTAAATGTAGTTGCCATGGTTACATAAATACTCATCTCTAATTGGCTTTACGCGCCAAAATTTATGTAGAAGAACATCTAAATCAAGATCGTGTTAACCACTGAGCCTATATAAGTATATGTATGTATATAAATCTGCTACAACAATAATTTTACTTGATATCACGTTACTGTATTTTAATAACCTTCACTGTAACCATGAACTAAACTGTGAAGAAACAACAGCAGGTAATCCCTGAAGCAAATGCCCTGTTCAGAAGGGTCATTGCTCTGGATGAACACATTTCACACTTAGCTTCAGTAGTGTTATGTGAGTCCCTGAACCAAAGTAGATTCTGGCTAAATCCATCCAAATCAGCAATGGGAGTTCATTCTCAATGTAACAGATCTGGGCTCCCCATTAGACTGATGACACTCTTAAATAATAACGTTTGACTTTATGACTCCCAAAGACAGACTTTTCATTTTGGCTGATACTGAACATAAACAATTCTCTATGAATCAAGTTAAATAAACTGAAGTTAGATATGGGATGTTACTATTTGACATCCAAAACACAAATCAAAGCAATAATTCTGCACAGCTTTTCTCATTTTATAGAGACATTAGACAAATAGCCACTGCACATAAAATGGGATGAGAGAATGTTGTTATCACAGAGCAGTTAAGTTGATCAAAGAGCTTATCTGCTTTTGTTGTTGATATTTCCCGGGACATGGACACAAAATTGAAAAATCCCATTTGCCTTGCACAAAGAAGGCTTTACATGTATCTGAACAGAGAGAGGGACAGTATACAGCTAGGTTGAGCTGAATGCCTAGGTTTGTGGTTTGACCCATCAGGTTCAATTGATGGAAATAAGCCCTCTCTCCAGCAAGTCTTACTGTCTCCTCTGTCCCCAAGGCTTCATACAAATCAATAGTTTGAAGGTTTGAAGGCCAGTAGCGATGAGCCAGT
The DNA here is from genome assembly GCF_963691815.1 of Echiichthys vipera. Taxonomy (NCBI): domain Eukaryota; kingdom Metazoa; phylum Chordata; class Actinopteri; order Perciformes; family Trachinidae; genus Echiichthys; species Echiichthys vipera. The sequence continues at coordinate 27,381,097 of NC_139831.1, forward strand.
CTGCTCTACCAGACTTAGTTTTAGTCAGTGTGATGTGAGACCCTAAGGCCAAGGCAGATTCTGGCTAAATCCATCCAAATGAGCAATGGGAGTACCTATTTTTTTCTTTTGAGGTCAGTGGTTTGACCTTTCAGGTCATTGTGATGGAGACTGGTAATTTATCTAGCCTCTGCCTTCATTTGCTCTCTTCACTGTCCTTCAGGCAATGCACAGATCAATCTAGTGCACAGTGAATGGGAGGAGTAGGGCACATGTGAATTGACTGTTAAAGTTTAATGACGCAATTTGAAAAGTTAATCTCTTAAATTTACACTAGTATAATTTTCACTGTAACAGTAAGTCTTTTGTTATTTCTGTTTAAACTTTTAGCTTGTTCTTAAGGGTTGTGTGCCATTAAAGCAGGTACAAATATTATTCAAATTGCCTGTGAATGTTCTCATTCGTCCAGGTCATCGTTATCCTCAAAGCAATTTCAGTCAAAAAACTGAATTATTCAAATTCAATTTTCTTTGGTTGGAAATGTTGGTTTGTTGCTCCACTGCTTTGGACCAGATTGAAATATACTGACAAATGTTCAGTGGGTTGCCATGACATGTTGTACAAACATTTATGTTGCTTAGAGGATCCTATGACTTGATCTCATCCCCTGATATCCAGCACCACAATGAGATTGACAATTTTGAGATGTATTAAGTTTCGGATGGATTGCCATGACATTTGGTACAGAGCTTGAAGGTCGGATAATTAACTGTAAATAGTGATCTTTGCGAACGATGTGGCACCTGTGTGGAGAATCAGGAGCGCCTTTGTGAGAAATAACCAAAGATTGACCTACCTTATTTATCTATGATGTAAATCCTTGATTAACATAACAGTCAAGCTGAGAATGAGTGCTGGGGGGATTGTGGATAGGAGTCACAGGGGGTTTGCAAATGGTGACATTTGGGGTGTCGTAAAAACACTGATAACATCCACTGGGGTCATAAACATTGGGTAGTGTGTTTTTGTGACTTTGATTTCCTTGTGTTTGTAAGGTGCTTTGATGTGAGTGTATATCTGCTGAAGAAATTTGGAGACAGGCAGAGATGGTTTGAGACCCGGCAGCTGCGGTAGCTTCTCTCCTGTATGCATGCAGTATTTAGTAAAGACATGATTTGAGAAACACTGAGGACTCCAGAGAATTTCTTTCACATTTGGCGACGAGGATGGGATGGGACGATCCGCTGATCAGGCCTGAGTCCTGACTGAAGGTTAAACCGGTAAGGAAAAATTCCGCTCCACCAAGGAGGACAGGATTCCGCCTGATGTCAGGAACGGGTGCTGGACAGCGGACGCTCCATCCATTTTAAACGTGAGTACAGTGTTTTTTAAATCATATCTCGTGTGTAATTTTGAAGACAAGCTTCATTTACTTGTGGGGTTATTGAAGCTCAGAAGAAGGGGTGTGTAAACCTAGGTGACAGTTCGAGAACCTGTGTGTGGTCTGCTGTCAAGATATTCTGTAATTCCTGTGAGTTTGAATATAAGGTCCGACGAGTCTATTTGTAGAGGTCGGACCGTCTTCATATGTCCTTTGTGGTTTTGAAGACTAGTTTCATTTTCTGTGTGATTTTGAGGCTCTGAGAAGGCGAGGTAACCTAGGCAAGGCAAGGCAAGGCAGCTTTATTTGTATAGCACTTTTCATACACAAGGCAGACTCAAAGTGCTTCACAGCACAACATGTCATGAATTCAAATGCATTACAGGAAGACAAAGAGAATAAAAACATAGACAATAATCAAAACAGTGCGGATGTTAAAAGTGCGAAGATTTAGCAGAAAGCTAAGGTGAACATAAAAGTTTTCAGTCTAGTTTTAAAAGTGGTCAGAGTGGGTGAAAGTCTCAAATCTTCAGGAAGTTTATTCCAGCTGTTTGTTGCATAATGACTGAAAGATGCTTTCCCTTGATTTGAGTTTACTCTGCGAACCACTAACAGATTGGTCTCAGAGGATCTTAGTGATCTAGAAGGCTTATGTAGTGGGAGCATATCAGTGATATACCTCGGCCCTAGACCATGAAGTGATTTATATGTGAGCAGGAGGATTTTGAAATCAATTCTCTGACGTACAGGAAGCCAGTGTAATGATTTAAGAATTGGTGTAATGTGCTCACATTTTTTGGTCTTTGTTAGAACTCTAGCAGCAGCGTTCTGAACAAGCTGTAGCTGCCTGACAGTTTTTTTGGGAAGACCTGCAAGGAGACCATTACAGTAGTCTAGCCTACTGGTTATAAAGGCATGGACAAGTTTTTCTAAGTCTTGAGCTGACATGAGCCCTCTAAGTCTTGTTACATTTTTAAGGTGATAGTAGGCCGATTTTGTTACTGATTTGATGTGACTGTCGAAATGTAAATCAGAATCCATAATAACCCCAAGATTTCTGGCTTTATTTGAGGTTTTCAGGGACAGTGATTGAAGGTGTTGGATCACTTTAGACCTTTCTTTCTTAGCACCAAAAACAATTATCTCAGTTTTATCCTCATTTAGTTGAAGGAAATGTTGGCACATCCAGTGTTTGACCTGCTCAATGCACTGGCACAGTAGATCTATGGGGCGATAGTCATTTGGTGATAGCGCTACATAGATTTGGGTGTCATCGGCATAGCAATGGTGGTCAATGTTATTATTTTGCATGATTTGTCCTAGTGGGAGCATATAGATATTAAATAAAGTCGGCCCCAAGATTGAACCTTGGGGGACTCCACACGTTACGTTGGTTTGTTCTGATACAAAGTCGCCAATGGAAACAAAATAGTTCCTATCTTGTAGATATGACTTGAACCAGTTTAGGACTGTGCCTGAGAGCCCCACCCAGTTTTCCAACCTGTCCAAAAGTATTGAGTGGTCGACAGTGTGAAATGCAGCACTGAGGTCCAATAGCATTAGTACTGAAGTTTTGCCAGAGTCTGTGTTAAGACGGATGTCATATATAACTTTAATAAGGGCCGTCTCTGTGCTATGAAAAGGTCTAAATCCTGACTGGAGGTTGTTGTGGCAGCCAGTAGAAGCCAAGAAGTGAGTTAGTTGTTGGAGTACAACTTTCTCAATTATTTTACTTATGAATGGTAGATTTGAAATTGGTCTGTAGTTGTTGATAATAGAGGCATCTAGGCTCCGCTTTTTTAGAAGAGGTTTAATGACTGCAGTTTTGAAGGCCTTTGGGAAATTGCCCGATTGAATAGAGTTATTAACTATTTGCAATACGTCTGTTGATAGGCAGTCAAAAATATTCTTAAAGAAGTTGGTAGGTAAAGCATCGAGACAGCAGGTGGTTGGCTTTAGATCGGTCACTGTTTCCACTAGAGTTTTAGAGTCTATGGCATTAAAGCTTGCCATCATTGCTGTATTATTTTGGCCTAAACGGGGTGGTGATCCAACTTTTTTGTTTGGGATATTGATGGCACGTCTGATGCCTTCAATTTTATCAGTATAAAAGAATGCAAACTCATTGCATTTCTGTGTGGAATGGAGTTCGGCTGGTATTTGTGTTGGGGGGTGGTCAGTCTGTCGACAGTTGCAAATAGGGTTTTGGCCTTATTAGTGTTGCTGTTTATGATATTGGAGAAGAATGTTTCTCTAGCACTTTTTAAGACTAAATTGTAGGCCTGGAGCCTCTCTTTATAGATGTCATGGTGAATATGAAGTTTTGTATTTCGCCAGATTCGTTCAGCCTTCCTGCACTCTCTTCTCTGGGCTGTTACAACAGCAGCTTTTCTCCAGGGTGCCTTTTCCTTACCAGAAATCGTTTTAACTGTAACCGGTGCAATGACATCTAAGATATTCACAATTTTGGAATTAAAGTTGTTTACAAGATCATCAGCATGGCATGGGTTTAGAGGTGGTAGCGAGGAGATGGCATTTTTAAAGAGTACATTAGCATGTTCATTGATGTAGCGCTTTTTGACATTCTTTGATTCTGTTTGTGTCTCCGGAATTAAAGAAATATAAAAGAAAACACAGAAGTGATCAGACAATGAAAGATCAGTCACAAGAACATCAGAAACATTGAGACCTTTTGTGATAATCAGGTCCAGGGTGTGTCCTTTACAATGAGTAGCCTCTTTCACATGTTGAGACAGGTCAAATGTATCTAAAATAGTAAAAAGTTCCTTTGCACCCTTGCCATTCGAATCGTCAATATGAAAATTAAAGTCACCAGTTATAACTAGGCAGTCAAAGTCAGTGGAGATACTAGACAATAATTCGGTAAAATCATCGAAAAAATTTGCTGAGTATTTAGGTGGCCTGTAAATAATTAACAGAAGAATTTTGGGAGAGCATTTCAACACAGCACACAGGTATTCGAATGATGTAAAATCACCAAGTGACATCTGTTTCCCCTGAAATATGTTTTTAAATATAGCAGCAACCCCTCCCCCCCTTTTCCCAGATCTACATACATCAATAAAGTTATAGTTGGGGGGTGCTGTCTCGATCAGAATGCTTGCACTGTTATATTGCTCCAGCCATGTTTCAGTTAAAAACATAAAATCAAGTTTGGAAGTAGTAATAAAATCGTTGACTAAAAATGATTTGTTATTCAGAGACCTAACATTGAGCAGACCCATCCTGATGGTGTTATTGACAGGCTTCGATGTTGACTTTGATTTGGAGAGGATAGGAATGAGATTGTTTAGGTTAGCAGGGTGTCTACGTTTCCCAATGTTCTCTCTCTTGGTAGTCACAACAGGAATGTAGAAGGTGCCAAGCTTTGACGTAGGCAGCCTTGGGCCCAGCCGATAATGTGGTCTACTGCTGAACCCTTTTTTGTATCAATAATATTCAGGACTGCTGTCAGGGCGGGGCGGGGGTGGCCATGAGGGGGAGGAGGAGTGGGCAGCGTCAGAGCTGGAATGAACTACTGGAGGTGGACGTTGAGGGCGTAGAGGGGGTTTACGTAAGAGGGGCGGAGTAGGGCTGAGGGTTTGTGAAGCACACTTTCGTGGAGGGGGGGGAGGAGGTGGGATGGAGGTGCCACTGAGATGACGCTGAGGGGGGGATCGCTGAGGTCGGTCAAGGGGAGTAAAAATAGGAGTAGGGCGGGGAGTAAAAATAGGAGTAGGGCGGGGAGTGGGTGGGGGTAGCTCCCAGAACTCCAAAGGGGAGAAGGGGGGAGAAAGGCTTACTTGAGGAAGGGAGAAGGATGGAGACCTGGATTTAGGCTTGGGGGGTGTGGGGGAGGGATCTTCACGCCCATTTGAAATGAAAGGGGAGGTAGAGGGGGATGGACACGTCTCCTCTTTGCTCCGGTGTCTCTCATGGTCAGCGCTCTCCTTTTGCAATGGCGGTCCTCCTTCGACGTTCATGATAAGCTGTGTTGTGTCTGTCTTTTCCGTTGGTTCCTCTTGTCTCTTGTCCTTGGCAGTGATGATAGATGGATGACGCAGGAAGTAAGACATGTTGGTCATGAAAAGCTTTACTCCCAGCTTATTTAGACAAAGTCCGTCTGCCTTAAAAAGATGCCTGCGGTCCCAGAAAAAGCTAAAATTGTCAATAAAATGCATCGAACGAGCAAGAAAAACGCTGGAGAGCCACTCATTCAGCGAGTAAAGTCGACTGAATCTCTCAGCTCCTCTCCTGATCGGGGGTAGAGGACCACTGATAAACACCTCAGCATTCACAGCGCTGACTGTTTCAAAGAGTTTATTGAAGTGCTCTCTCAGCTCACTTGATTGTTGTTTTTCAATGTCATTAAAACCAATGTGCAGAATTATATTTTTCACATTTGGGTGTGCAGCCACAATATCCAGGATTCTTTTTTCCAAGTCAGACACCGTATCCTTCGGAAAGCAGAGTACTTTGGTGTTATTATTGCTTTTCATATCTTTTACAGAAAAGTCACCCACAATCAGATTTTCAGGCCCACTTGTTAGCTTTCTCGGTGGTTTTAAGTTAGCAGGTCTTACCCTTCTGCGTGGTGATGGTGGGTTATTCAGGCAATCAGAGGGGGATCCATTGTCCGACAACAGTGGAGCAAACCTGTTCTTTAGTTGAACACTTGCTTGCTGGGGAAGTTTCTTGGTACTTTTCCTCTTCTCAGCTGTCCGCTGCTGTGTCCTCCGTGGCAGGGGAGTTGATGAAGCGCTATGCCTGGATAGAGATGGTAGCGCAGGCCAACCGGTCAGATCAGAGATATCGGGGCGCTGGGTCCTCCCGGTTATCCGTTCTCCCTTGTCGCAGGGAGGTGGTCTTCTCTTTGGCTTTGCCCCAAGTGTGTTCCAGGGAGGATTATCGCTGGTAGATTTATTACCCTGTACAGGGACCTCCCGTTTCCTCGTAGCTTCATCGTTGCTAGTTTGCTGGGTTCTGGCATGCCCCTGTCCACTGTTTTCAGTCAGTGCTAGGGTGGTATTGTTGTCACAATATCCATTCACTTCTATAAATACTTCTAACCGATTAATTTTTGTTTCCAGCAGCAAAATCTTCTGTAGTAGTTTGTGGTAATCTTCCATAGAGAAGGGAGGCATCTTCTGGTGATTACCTTTAGCACTGTAGCAGAGGCTCAGGCTTATCTTGAATGGTAGGCCTCCCTGCCTAGCATTGAGGAAGTCGTAAAAATATTGAAAAATGCCTCTGTTATCTAAAAGAAATATAATCCCACTGGTTTTGTAAGTATCCAGGAGCTGTTGCTCTTTGTTTCTTATTGAGGAGAAGCAAATAGTAGCAGATAGTAGCAAAAAATGCAAGCAAAGGCGAGAGCAAGCAGAAAAGCGTCCGCACTGTAGCAAAGCAGGAAGCAGCTCAACCTAGGTGATAGTTCGAGACAATGTGGTCTGCTGTCTGATATTCTATAAATCCTGTAGGGTTGAATATCGAGGTCCGATGTGTCCCTTTTGGAGGTCGCGAATGTCTTCATATTTTCTGTGTAATTTTATTTTGTAGACTAGTTTAATAAAAATATATATATGCACTTAAAGGTATATAAGTGATGTCTTAAAATAGACATAAAAAAGTATAATGTGCTGTGTGAGGTTGGTGCGACCTAACAAATGAGAGAAGTGTTTTTGGAAAATACACAAGCATTTAGGGAGAAAATTAAGGATTTCTGAATCAATTATTTAAAGGAGTAGAATTTTTTTAAATGCAAATATAATTTGCGTGAGTGTAGGGATTCCCAACTACAATAAAATGGGCGTATGAATGTGGTAAGAAAAATAAACTTTGTGGTAACTCATTTCAGTGTCTAAATATCCAGTTTGTATATTAAAGGGTGCAAAGCTGTCCTACAAACCTGGCTGAAAGATTATCCAAAGTTAGTGTATGTGTGATAAGATCTAACCATCTTTGTATGGGAAGATCAGCGTGTGTGAAATCGTGAAGTCTGAGTGATTGATAAGCCCATTGAAAGTGAAAAGCACATCCGTTTAAGTGAATCAATAGACAACATGGGTAACAAAACTGGAAAACTCAAGTCAGTATCTGATCCTCTTACGGGTCCTTCTAAATTAATGGCAGAGAAATGGGGTAAAAGTGTTGTTGAAAATGTTCCACTGTGGCACCATTTGACTGAAGAAGTTTTTCCTATAATAGGCACATTGAGCACTGATTGTTTGAAAAGGTGTAGTGTTGTTAGAAGAGAAAAAGGGAAAGAAAGTAATAAAAACTATAGACTGGCAAGCATTTGAAAAATGGGAAAGAGAAGCAGCTTTTAGGGCAGCTAAGTCTGTTGCAGGTTTAATGTTAAAACAGGAAATAGGAGAAGAAGGTGATACAAAGAAAGAAAAACAAAGACGTATGGCCAAAGAATGGAATATGCCTCCCCCATATGGTGCCCCCATGTCTGCAGCCCCTCCTTCCAAAAAAACAAGAACAATCACCTGAAGCTGACTACCCCCAAAAGGGTGCCGAAGGGGAGAAGGAGGAGAAACCAGAGCTGTACCCTGATCTGTCAAATCTTTCAACACTGAGGAGAGACAACAAACAGACTGGAATTACCAATCAACTAGTTAACACCACCTCTCCCAGAAATGTCTCTACTCCAGTAGCATCTTCTTTCAATTACTGGCTCAGGGGTCACAAAGACAAACGACACCACCAGATGCCTATGCTGACGTTTCCAAATCCACAGCCACGGCCAACAGATGAAGAGGCACAGGCTCACTGGGAGTCAGAAGTGTTGGTTTACAGGCCATGGCAACCGGATGAACTGAAGGAGATTGCAGGAGAACTGCCGGATCCTCAAAGGACTGGAGGTGAGAAATGGGTGGCGGCAATGCAACAGCTGTTAACAATGTATAATCCAACTCTGCAGGAGGTAGAAGCTGTGTGTCGGAGGTGCTTTAAGCTCAAATGGGCCAACATCCGACCGGCCAACTGGTCTTCATCCCCATCTGTTGGATCAATGTGTTTCAATGACATGATGACCAGACTGGCTGAAGCTGTCCGTGCTGCTTTCCCCTTAAGAGTGTGTTGGCCTGAGATCCACAACACAAAACAAAAGGAGGGTGAGTTAGCAGCTGACTATCGCACTCGCATGGAATCTGTTTTCGCAGCTCACTCCGGCATCGACGCAGACAATGAGGTATACAATGATTTGCTGAAAACAGCTTTGATTAATGGACTTCATCCCAGCCTCAAGGATCGTGTCATGGCTACATGTATTGGATGGGAGACTGGGACCATAGCGAATGTTTGGACACATGTTCTACACGCCGAACGAAATAAGGTAGATTTGGACTCTAAACAGACACAAGAACTTCAGACTGCTCAACTGATGTATTACCAGCAGGGTGGGGCATATAATCCTGAAAAGAAATGGAAGCCGCACCAACCCAACATCAGAGGGAGGCGTAGACTGGGTCCAAGCCAGGATTTCCAGGAGCACACCAACAGCCGAGACAGATATAAGATACAGTGCTACAATTGCGGGGGCCATGGGCATTTGTCATATGATTGTCCTACAATGACATCCAACCAGCGAGGAGGACAAAATCCAGGGGAATCATGGCCACACGCACCACCAAGAGGTCTCTCTGTGCAGTCTCTGGGGCTACAGGTAGCGCAACCATAGGAAACAGTGGAGGCAGGTCAGAGAATACAACACATAGACACATATACACATGTAGATACTGTTGAGGATAGTGACAAACCAGTTGTCACATATCAACAATATATACACTTAACACAAGACTCTAAAACACCCCCTACATTGCTATTAAACATAAAGGTATTAATGTGACATTCCTTGTAGATTCGGGAGCACAAGTCTCTGTAATCCAATCCAAATTACTCCCTGAGGCACACAAAACAAGTAAATTCTTAAAGACAATAGGAGCTTCAGGGGTTCCAGGCTTTGAACCATTGTCTCAGCCACTGACTGTATGGTTTGGAGATTACAGAGGTGAGCATCAATTCCTTCTCCTGTTAATTTGTTAGCACTTGACCTTTTGTGTGCTCTAGGCATTGAAGGATGCAATAGGTATAGATACAGTTTTTGTGGGTTTAGAGTTTGCAGCTGCGTCAGTAAGTCTGTCTGAAACTCAGTTGACCTTGGTTTCAATGCCTGGGTCTGTGCCTCATATTCCACTGAAAAAAAATAAAAATAAAAATCCGATGTTGCATGGACCAAATTGGGACCCTGGGTTAAGGCAGCTTTACTGACGACAGATTGACAAAATAGACCAAATGGTAGTTTTTACTCCCCATCAATGAAAATCACATCTTATCCTGTAAACATGAAAGCAGCAGTCAATCGAAAAATTCACACATACACAAATGAGGTGACACTAATGACATTAACTACTGAAGAGGAAGCATTGGTTTCTGCAAGTACCTGGGAAATTGTGGGCTCAAAATAAATTGGATTTTGGAAATGTAAAAGGAGCAATTCCTGTTACTGTTCAGCCAAAATCTGTTTTCAGACCATGCAAAAGACAATATCCACGTAGCCCAGAATCTGTTGAAGGCATAGATCCTGTCATTCTGTCTCTCATAAAACAAGGTGCCATTGTGGAATATCTCAAATATACCTCCCATTTTACCTGAAGAGGCATCATAGATGTCACAAGTTTGAGTTTCTGATGATTGCTTTTAGAAAATGCAATATTGATGCATCACTGTAAATCCTGACTCATTATTCTGTTTTTTTTTTTTTTTGCTTTCACTCCCAATGGTATTTGAATTTTTGGAATTTGATGGTATAGTCTTCTGGGAAAACCTGGTTTAAAAAACTGCCATAGTGATGGTGAAGTTTTCAGAAACATACGTCTTGTTTTTGCAAATTGAAGCATTAGATATAACAATAATAATAAGGATAATATTATTAATAATGATAATAAGTGGGTCCTGACTGCATCCAGAGAAACAAAGAAATAAAAAAATAGATTAAATTCTATTGCCACTTATGGATTATTTTATGTTTCTGTGGAGATCTCCCTAACCCTGTATAAAGAAACTTGGCCAATGACTGACTTTTTAGACTGTGACTGCTGAGGCAAACAGCCTGTACCGACTTAACCTGACCTACCTGATCGAGCTCTGATTGTTTCTTTTTAATTTTTGCATGATAGTTGTATGTCAGTAGTTTTATGTTGATTAACAAACACTAACATCTGACCCTATTGTATTTTCGAAGTGTGCACGTTCTGCGTGATACTCATTGTCACACTAATGTTTAATGTCAGCTTGAAGCGCTGTACTGTCTTAATTTTTGAGCTTTTGATCCAACAGCTAAAGATGGAGAACCATTCTTGGATGGAAATGTTTAACAGTGGATCAAAACCATGGGATGCATTGTTTGATACATAGTGTCTAACGATGATTCTGTTTTTCTTCATAGATGGTTCTGCGAGGAATCCATCTAACTGATCTTTCTGTGTTTGCCTTTGAACTAAACTGCCAAATAACTTGTTTGCTAAGGCGACAGAGTTATTTGTATTAATCTGTAGTTTTCTTTCTAGGCGCAACAGATGATACAGTGTCAGAGTCACAATATGCTTTAATATTGTCCATAACTTTCACGCTCTGGGAACAACTGTGGCATTCTCACTCCTACAGGAAACCCTTGTCCTTAACCTTTTGTCTCTAACACTTTTACCTGTTTACAGTTAAAAGAGTTCACGCTGACTATAACAACTCAGTTTTCACAGGGCAACGCCATAGCAGATGATGGTGCTAAAGAAATGAGACAGTGGTAAAGACTGGTTTCCGACGGTGTGTTGGGGTGTTGTGCTGGTAACCTCTGACACCAGGACATGGAAGAGAGAAGAAAATGGCAGCGATGGCATCGAATGAGGCAAAATAAAGCAAAGAAACCTATATAGTGGCTCAGATGAAGAAATGATGTAAATAGAATTGTGTTTGTTTTAATGTTTTTCGTTGTTTTTATTTTTCCTTGTCATATTCGGAGAGTTAAAAGTGAACCTCTACTAATGTTTGCAGTGTGTAGTCAAAGAAAGAGTTAGTTGATGATATTGTGTTATTTCCAAAAAATTATTTGACACTTTGTGTCAAAAGGGGGGAATGTGAGAAATAACCAAAGATTGACCTACCTTATTTATCTATGATGTAAATCCTTGATTAACACAACAGTCAAGCTGAGAATGAGTGCTGGGGGGATTGTGGATAGGAGTCACAGGGGGTTTGCAAATGGTGACATTTGGGGTGTCGTAAAACACTGATAACATCCACTGGGGTCATAAACATTGGGTAGTGTGTTTTTGTGACTTTGATGTCCTTGTATTTGTAAGGTGCTTTGATGTGAATCTATATCTGCTGAAGAAATTTGGAGACAGGCAGAGATGGTTTGAGACCCGGCAGTTGCGGTAGCTTCTCTCCTGTATGCATGCAGTATTTAGTAAAGACATGATTTGAGAAACACTGAGGACTCCAAAGAATTTCTTTCACACCTTCCACAAGTTGGAACAGACACGCCATGTGATTGATACCAAAGACAAGATATTTCGAGAAGATCAAAAGACTGAGAGCATGGTTTCACACCACAAACTCGAGATGGGCTAATGACGCTTCATTCAGCTATATGAACCATTTTCTTTATTTTCTGAGTTCAGTAAATGGCACTCTCTAACAAAGCCTGATTTGCCCATCACTACCACAAAATGTTATGGAAGGCAATGGCTAGTGATTTCCAAATGAAGCTTCATGAAGCATTAGCTGTATTTGTTGAGTCCACTAAATGGAGCTCTTGGTTTAAATAAAGGGGCTCAATGAATGGTGATTCAGTGTGTTTTCAGCCCTTTGTTGAACAGAGAAAATGATAAAGAAAATGGTTCATGAAGCTTCATTTAGATATCACTAGCAATGGCTATTAACTGGCAACACACACACACACACACACACACATCAGTTACAAAAGTTTGCAAACACCCAAGAAATTCTGGGTCACATCTATTCATGTCTAACGCAACACGTAAAGGGATACAACAGGCTGCAGGCTTGCTAACCATTAAGTAGTTATCGCAAGCCTAGATAGCATAGCCATGTAACAAGGTCAAAGAAGGTTACTGTTTTAAACAGGTACTTTGCAGTCTGTAACGTATATTTCCAAACTCCTTTAACCCACCACAAAAAGAAAAGAAAGGTCCATGCACTGGTTGTGGTGAATTGCAGTCCTTAATGCCCATCAGGCATCCTACAAATCAGCTGTTTAGAGGCTAAACTAATGACTGAATAGGTCTCTCAACCCCAATCAGCGTAATCAAAATGACCTACAAACCAAAACTAGGCTGGATTTCTGTCAAATGCCCTCTCTATACATTCAAATTATTTGGTTACTTTTGCTCCTGACGCAGCGTTCATTCACGTTATGTCTAAATTGGCTCAAATGTGACAACCTGCTCAAGCATACAGGTGCTTTGAATTTTTTAAGAAAACCAATCGACTTGGAGGTTAAGAAGCTGATGAATTGAAAGCAAATTAAAGCAGGCCTCGGTTATTATGAATATTGAGTCATCAGTCTTCTTGTGTCTCTTCTGTCCCCCAGGCGTCCTGCAAATCAATCTGCAGCTGAAGTGGTCAGTGGTCAGTATTGCTTTCAGCTGGAATGGGGAAAGGGTAAATGGGACCAAACATAATCTGTAATGGATTGAATCTGAAAACAAGCTAGAGGTCATGATGAGGAAGATGGGGCATTCATTCATGAAGTGGCTGTCTGGTGAATTACTGTCCCTTCGCCCCTCTCGCTGACTGATGCAGCGAAGGCAAAAAGGCTGATGACCCATCTGCCTGTGAATGAGGATGCACAAAAGGGTTATCTCAATGTATTAGTCCCATGAGCATGCAGAGCCTGGTGGCTAAAGTGGTTCAAGCAGCTGTGCTTTCTCCCTATTGTAGTGGTGAGCTTGCCAAGTTGCCATTCAGTACTGTCAATACTGACTTATTTTTAATCCAGATGATTTTTTTCTTTCATTCTGCATGATTGAGCACAATTTTTCTTTGTTATTTAACAAATACCTGTAGTAACTGTTGGGAACACGAAGAGGTGCTGCTGTAGTAATGAAAATAATAACATTAAAGTTGTACTCCATAAGATTTGAGATATGTTTACATCTTGCCTGTAAATGTCGCCACAGACACGGATATTAGAATACTCGTCAAAAAAGGCAAGTAGAAATCATTTTATTCGTGGGTCATGGGCAATTAAATAAATGGAAATCTTATGGAGCATAACTTGAATAGTCATGATAAATATTGGTGATGAAACAGAAGCTGTTTTTAAGCAAGGTTTTATTTACATATATCAGATTTTTTAGGAAATAATCTACAATAAGCGTTTATAATTAAGCAAATTTAATGGGAATTAAAGACAAAATTGAATGAATGCAAAATATAACACAGGAATAAATACAGTAACTAATATGTCATGTAAGATAAGATAAAGATACAGCAGGAAAACTAGTTTGTTGCAGCAGTACAGTACAAACAACAGTAATAAATACAGATAGTATAGAAAGTAACAGATTACATATACATAAGGAACACTTTCCCATAAAACTAGTGTGCATGTACACTGACTGACAATACATGTCTCAAAATAATCACAATAAATTCATGACCCCTATTGGAACATTATTATTGGACTTGATACCAACCATGCACTGTTGCATAAACATTAGTCTCCCATACATTCTCTGCATATTAAACACCAAAGATGAAGTTAATCCCCAGTAGAGCACCAACTCCCACTGAGATGTCATCTGGCTCCACAATTTCAACTTCACCGATGTGAAGAGAGATTTCACATCCTGCACTGAAGAGGTTCCCTCTCACAAACAGCACATGTGTTCTATATATTCACAGTTTTATTTAACTGTCTGTTATGGCAGCTCAAATGCTCTTTCTATTGCATATTAATCACATGTAGGTAAAAATAGGCCTTTATAAGATACCAAGGTCTAAACAATGACATTATTTTGTGGTCAAGTCATTAATTGCTGGTAAGCATAAGGTTGTTTGTGCTACTGACCAATTTTCACAAAACAGCTTCAGACATGTCAGCCCGTTCTCATTCCCACAGCATCAAATACTGCTATTTTGTTACAGCCCTACGCTTGACATCGTTGCACAAGGCACCCTTGTGGATCTGTATGAAATGTATGATGCTTTCAACTCTAAACCCATCCGCGCCAGTACTGGATACTCAGAGCATGTGCACCAGGATTATTGGTTTATTTCTACAGCGTCCTAAATGTCCCCACTTTTCATTCATTGTCTAAGTGAGCCAATGTTCAGAGCATTCTGGTAGTGTGGTGGTGAGTTGCCAGCTGCTCATTTGCATAACATTACGGTCACAATTCACAGTTGGCCATCTAAAATGAAAACAGATTCAGCAACTGCATAGCTCATCCCTCCGACTATAATAGCATATATTGGTACACTGAACACTTTTTTACAGCGAGAAATTGCCAATAGAGGCTTCTGAACCAAAAACTACACAAGAGCAATAAGAACGAGAAACGAACCACATCAGCAACCTAGATTATAGCTTTCCCTGACATTACCATGTAACTACATCTTAGATTGTGCAGTTTTTGATTTATATTATATTTATTGGCATTTTCTCAAGATAAAATCTGTCACTGTACTCCATAACTGTCTGTTGAAGGTGTTGAATGGCGTTGAGTATTGATGTCTGCGCAGTAGTAGCACTGTTGACGTCAACATGACTAGCGGGTATTAACTAGGATCTACCATTTTGGTAGGTGAACAGAACTACGTTAGAATTAGAACCCCACAACTTTAGTAGCATTTTGGCCAACCATCCACAAGCAGCCAGCGTTATTTGAGCCTGAAAATGGTATTTTTTTGTAACCAGGTCCCAGAGTGGGAAAATTTGAATAGCAGACTAGAAGAAGAATTCCTTTATTTGTCCCGCAAACAATTTTCACTCTATTATTACACACAATTAATGGAGAGCTGTTAGAGCGAGGGGGCTGCCAGTGACCGGTGCCCCAAGCAGTTGGGGGTTCAGTGCCTTGCCCAACAGCACCTCGGCAGTGCCCAGGAGATGAACTGGCACCTCTCCATCCACCAGTCCACACTCCATTCATGGTCCACACTCCATTCATGGTCCACACAGGGACTCAAACCAGCGACCCTGCAGTTCCCAGCCAAGTCACCTATGGACTGAGCTACTGCCACCCCCAAAGTGTCTGTCAGAAACTAGTAAATTTACATAGTCTAATGACAGAACGAGGAGGAAAATATGGCACAGAAATGCATTTCGGACTTTTTTGGTAAACCAATACCAGTAAAGAAGAAGTTTATTCATTTGTTTACTTCGGGCATGTCAGTTAGATTCATCATCATCACACATTATCTGTCATTATGTGTCCTTTGATATAAGAGAAAATAAGAAAAATAAATAAATAAAAAAGAAAGGAGTAAAATAAATTGGAGGAAAGCCAAAACAAAACAAAAGAAAAAAGAAAACATCCTGCTTACGCACTAGTTGACTTTGCCTTGTACTGTGCTTATCAGGGTCAGCTATTGTTTGGGAACAAATGTTTTTTGTTTTGTCTCCCATCCTGTCTCAACACAGTGTCTGCTGACCCCTGCATTTTACCTATATCCTGGGTCATTATGTAATGATTCAACATTAAATTTACATACTTCTTTTTGAAGACACTTGCAAGTTTTGCTGTTTCCTTTTTTTTTTTACCTTGCTGCTTAGTTATTTCCACTGTCTGACCCCCTGACATGACATAGTAAAGGATTTTAATGTAGTTCGTACCTTTCTCTGCCTGAAAATCATGTTCCCTCTCAGACTGTGTCCCTCCTCTCTGTCTAATAATAGTTTTTGCAGGTTGCTAGGGAGGCTTTTGTTGGAGGCCGTATACATCATCTGTACTGTTATAAAGCTTATTAAATCACATAATTGGTGTATTTTTGATTTGATAAATAATTGATTTGTATGTGCCTTATAATTGCCGTAATGTAGAATTCTCAAAGCTCTTTTTCGGAGTATGAGCAGGGGGTGTGTGTTGCCTTTATAAGTGTGTCTGTCAAGAGTTGGTTCTGTCAGTGCCCTCCTCTCTCCCTTTTGTTGGAGTTTGTCTCACTCTGTCTGTTTTTCCCTGCATGTGTCTCCCTTTTGTGTTTTGTTTATCCAGGTCCGGTAGGCGTGTCCTTCCCAGCTGCAGCCTGTTACGCTGATCACCTGTAGGACTATAAAAACCCTGAGCTGACAGGCATGCAGCGCCGGACCGTTGTTATCTTTCCCCTAGTAAACTCTTTGTCGGATTGGCTCCCGTTACGTGTTCGTTGGTTTTGCGCTCCTTGTTGTTTGTTATATTAATCATTGTTGTCTTTTGTTTCTTTCCGTAGTATCCCGCGTTCCTGTTTCCTCGTCCTGTTCCCTGATCGTCCGTCGTTTCCTCGACCGTCTAGTCCTCAGTGTATCTATTTCCTCTGTAGTTAGTCACGTTTCTCTGTCGTTTATATTAAACTTTTGTTTGTACTTTTACCCCATTTCTGTGTCTGCATTTGGGTCCAGTCCCTTTGTGTTATTTCCCCGCACCGTTCAGGAGTGTCCCCGCACCTCTGCACAGTATTGTAGGTGAGGAGAGACCAGTGCGGCATACAGCAGATGAAGTGCCTTCTGATTTAGTAGTTTTTGTGCCTTCCAAAGTATGGACACACTCCTGAACAGCTTAGTCTTTAAATGTTTTATGTATGGCTTCCAACTTAACATGTCATCGATGATCACTCCCTGCACCTTATTCTCACTAACCCTTTCAATATTCACTCCATTAACTTGAATGTTAATACTCTTGTTGCAGCCTTTTTTCCCATACAGCATGTATTTAGTTTTCTCTATGTAGCCCTGTACAAAAATCATATAAGTTACAGAGCATAAAAAGTAACTAACAGTATAATATTGTGCTTTATTAAAATAGTTCATAAATAGAGTTTATAATAGTTAAAAACTGTTAAAATGTGTGCTGGTTAAAAGCATAAATATAATATGTACAGTTTAATAAATAAGACTATTTACAGTTAAAAGATAAATTCATATAAAGGTCTTTAAGTTCAGTAAATCTGTAAAATATCTGTGATCCGAGATAAAAAGAGAGAGGAAGAAGCCGTGTTTATATGTGTAACCTAACCTGTTACCTGTCAATCATTTCATTCCTGTTTTACCTTTGGTGGTTAAAACTCACGAGCCAATCAGAGTAAAGTCACCGTGTAAGGGGTGGGAAGGATTGAGCACGCATGAGGACAGAACCATAAACTATCGACCAGAGAGCTAAAGAGAGGAGGCATCGTGTTGTGTGGGAAGCATTAAGTATTATCGTGGAGGTCGACTACTCGTGGTCCTGATATAAACTTCTGTGTGAACTGCAAGAGGTGAATATAATGTGTATGCCTGTATTTTGTGCTATATCTAACTGTCATAGTGAACCAAGACTGAATGTGTAACGAGGTTAGCGACGTGCTAGCTAGCGGTAGCATTCAGTGCTAATGTGCCTGCATATCGTAGCTTTTGCATTGTGATATTTCTGAAGCTAAAGCTAAGCTAATGCTAATTCGCCATGAGATAGCGTTTGATATTGTGGCTCAATTCGGATAATATGCTTTAAGGAGACGGACGTTGGAGAGAGAGACGGGTTTCCAGCCGATGGCCCTGCTGCTGCTGTGTGTTTTCTTCCTTCGCTACGCCATTGCCCGCGAGTGTGTGTTTGGATCATCAATGCCACCGCCATTGCCATTATCATCGTGAGACTTTCATCCCCCATTCCCCTTCTACCCCTACTAACTAAAACCCTGGATTCGTGAGTACTAACATACACATGCACGTGCTTTTATTTTGTGCTCAGCTTTGAGTGAAGCGGCCATTACAGTTTTTAGGCCCCACCGCACACAAGCTTCAATAAACAGGCCTGCAACGGGTTTAACTCATTTAAAGTGTGTTTCATATGTGTGTGGGCCCACAGGTACAATTGTTGAGGTTTTGTGTTGTTGTGAATAATTCTGTGCTTTTTTATTTTATATATTTTTCCTAAAAATCATTCAACTCATTTAATTTTCTGTCAATAAATACCTTTGAAAGGACTATTTTTGCATTTAAAGTACAGTTGTGGTGGTCATTATTAGTTAAGTAGTAAACATTATTAAAGGTACACATTCTAAAAGTAACATAAAAAAAGTTGTATTTTCCTACGAGCCCAGGCCCAGTCTCATAGTATTAACCACTCTAGCTTTATTTTTAACTACATGGGACCTGGGTTACATCTAGATTTAGTGATAGTTAATTTATATTAAAACACACATGAAGTTTGGCCATTTCATTATAGTACCGTAACCATGACAACTGTAAGCAGCCAGAGTGAGGAGACTGTCTGCCCGCCTCTGCCTGCAGTTGCACCGGCAGGCCCAGCCCTAGCACCCGCAACCCATCCTAGCATGATTGGATTAGACCATGGGTGTCAAAGTCAAGGCCCATGGGCCAGATTCGGCCCGCCAATGAATTATCTTGGCCCCCGGGATGATATTTGATTAGTATTAGAACCGGCCCGCACGCCACAGCCGCCTGCTGGTGTTTTTCACGCAAAAAACTACATTACCCACAATGCAACGGTATCCCGCAAACTCACTGTAGCGCCACAAGTGGGCCGCCCCGTCTTCAATATTCATCAGCATTCAGGGCAGATGTCAACGTTCAGCACCCCCCCTCCCCAACAACGGCTTAAGGGAAGGTGGACGCTGAGAACAGGGTGTTTCAAGCTCGGTGGGAGGCAGAGCACATGTTCACGGAGGTAAAAGGCAAAGCTGTGTGTCTTTATCTTGATATTAAGGAACACATTTTATTTTTGAAGGACATTTTCTTTTTTGCTGTTTGCCTGTTGAAAATGTTTTCCTTGAAATAACTAAAGTCATAAGAAAATCTTTCTTTATTCATGTAATGTACAGGATACAGATGTGTTTTCTCTTTGAAGGAAGTTTGATTTTGACTGACAGAGCCATACAAAAATATTGGATTATTAATTTAATTATTATATATAATACGGTACACTGTGTTAGGTCTTGGTTCAATAGTTTATATGCAATCATTTTAATATGTTTTAATTAACATTGAACCAGTCCGGCCCTCGGCTTGTAGCAAATTTGTTTTTTTGGCCCTCTGATGCATTTGACTTTGACATCCCTGGATTAGACAAACCTTTCCTGCCAACAATCAGTTTTAAATTTACTACATGGCGTTGTGGTAGTGAAACGTTCTCACGTTCTGTGGCACTGGCTTGGAACTTGGAACTCCAACTCAAAATGCTTGGGCCAAGCATCGCTAAGCAGCTTGCCGATCTCACAAAAGACAGAGGGCCTAAGTGTCATAGTCCAAGATGTAGCATCGTGTTTGACAAAGCTCCAGCCACAAACAAGAGCCATGTTTTCAGAGACATAAAAACTAGGGATGTCCGATAATATCGGCCCACCGATATTATCGGCCGATATTGAGTTAAAAATGTAATATCGGGAATTATCGGTATCGGGTTTTTACAACCAATGTTAGTTCTGTAGGCTTCAGCATTTCCGAGTGTACCTGAATGCAACACGGGCCGTTTACAGGCGCGTGCTTGATGACGTATAACAACAACACGCTTCACTCGCAGGTTGCTAACCGTGGCTAACAAGCTTCAGCTCTCCTGGTGCATGAGATGTCCGTGGTTTGGAAGTATTTCCAAGTGTCATCTACTAACAGTATATGTGCGCTTTGCAATGACTGCAAGGCGTCCGTTATGAGAGGAGGAATCAAGGCGTCTTCCTTTAATACATCAAATTTGATCACCCACCTCAAGAAGAATCATGCAGAGTTAAACGCTACATCTGTGCAGCAAAGTGATGAAAAGAAGCAACAGCCGACACCGAGAAACAAACTTTTTCTATCGTTCAGGATGCCGGATTCACCAAACGTGTGGAGTTCCGCGAGCCCCGTTATGTCTGTATAATGCCCAGTCGCAAGTATTTCTCAGACCAGTGCTGACCCGAACTGTACAGCATTGTTTACAGTCACGTCGAGAAGGTAATTTCTGGTGCTGTATCCATTAGATCCAATACAGGGTTAGCATGTTGAGCGTAACTGCTAATTTACTGATTGTATTATTTGCCAAGTTACGGCTCAGTCGTTACTCAGTCTGGAAAAAGAAAACTATGTTTGTTTATTACTCTGGACTGAAGCTATGCATCTTCCTGGTTTTGATAATGTCTGTAGTTTTGTTTGAGGCAGTATATTCTCTCTAAAAACACAAACAAATAAATGAATGGCACTTTTTTCAATAACTTATTTTGTACAGACTGTTTACATTTGAAAAGCTGTGTTGCATTTATGTATGCATCCAGTGGGGCATCACAATAGAATTAGACATAATGTGGTAATTCCATAATAGGTGATAAGTGATGAATTTTGGTGTAAAAAGGCATATATCAGTATCGGGTGATATCGGTATCGGAAATTAGGGATTGGACAATATCGGGATATCGGCAGAAAAGCCAATATCGAGCATCCCTAATAAAAACTGATCGAGTTATGTCTGTGCCTACCCATCTCCGTGGCCTCATCCAAGCGCACATTCTCCGCCTTGCGTCTCTTGAAGACATGGCTACGCAGCACCATGACCTAGAAAAGACTTGCACACCTTTCGCTGATGCATGCCCACATAGACATTCTTAACTCCCTGGACATTCGTCCCCTCATGAGAAACGTCCTCTATCTATTCATGCAGTTTAACGTCAAACTATAGTATTTTTTGCAAAGTGGTGGGGATGAAGATGGAGAATGTTATTTTGTGTGTGTGTTCTTTGCGTAATGGATGTGGAGAACTGTAGAGATGAGCCGGATACGAGTATCCAGTACGGATAAATCACTTTTGCTGAGTACGAGTATGTACGTCAATATCCATGCTCTGATTGAATGAAAATCCCCATTAGCGAACTGTGTCTACCTTCTGTGATATGTTTGAACTCTGGCTGTGTCCAACTCTGCTACACACACACGCTCTCTCTCTCACACTGTCACTCAGACTTGCTGGTCTTTTCCTTTAACTTTTAAGTTTCTTCAGCTTCAGGTTTGATTTAACTTTGGTTTGTACTCACTTATTAACAGCAGAGTTCTGTAAACGTGGGTTCGTTCAGACGTGCTGCTTGGTAGAATGGGACACGGTTGCGTCTCTCCCTACCGGATTTTTTCTTTTTAACGAAAGAAAAAAATGAGTGTCTTGACACTTTCTTGCTGTATTGCATAAAAAATAAAGGTAGTAGTTGTATCAATATGACAAATTAATTAAACTGTACACATATACAAACACTCCCTCTCCCTGCCAGTCATCAGAGTGTTTTTTTTAAACTGTCAACACACACATACACTCTCTCTATCTCTCACTCACAGACTCTCTCTCTCTCTCTCTCTCACTCTCACTCTCTCACATACACACACACACACCTGGTGTGGAAAAAGAAAGAACCCAAAAAAATTATGCTTAACATAACATACTGATTAAAGCCCTGGCCATTTCAAGACAACTCGACCCACTTACGGATTCGGATGAGAGGTGAAACGTCTTCCGAGACAATTAACCGAGTCCAGTTGCTTTTGACTGAAATTTCTTTGGTTTTTTTTTAGCTGGACTCTGACTCTCGCCAGATGACTTTCGTTCCCCCTTGCTTCTGTCTTGACTCCGCCTAGCTCCACTCATCCCCCTGGATTCGCTCCATAGGAAAAAGATTTCAGGGTCCGCAAAAAATGCCAATTAGGACCGCAAGGCGTGGTTTTATAGATGTGACATAGCAGAGAAACAACTGTGGTGGTTCGCATCAAGGAAGCAGACATCAACATCGATGCCTCTATTTCATCGGCAACATTGGTGGAAATGTTTATCCAATCATATGCGAGGATTTCTAATAAGGCCCAGCCACCTGAAATCACTTTCCTTTGGAGCGATCCCGGAACCAAATTAATTTGGCGAGAGTCAGGTTATGGACACCGGGCTCCATGTCAGCGCTTAGTTTTCCTCTGTTTAATTCAACAGTGTCATAGCTTAGTGTCACTGCTTTGCATAGTTATACAATACTGCACATGGCTAAACCATTACAACAGCCATTATTCACGTAGGCCATTGACGTATGTGGGAAACAGAAAAATATTGTTTTACACTGATCAGTATTTAATGTTTTATTAGGCTATAACTAATCAAAACTTGGGTTCATTTTAATATTCAGGACAAACAGGACAGGAATGATTCTGTCTGGTCACTCCAGCCTATCTATGTGAATGAGAAGCTGATAAGAATCAGACTAATAGTCCAGTAATTTTACGGAAAAAGGTTGAACAAATTGCAACAAAAGCAAACTCAACTGATTTTGTATCCTCGATATGTCCTGAGTAATAAAAAAAGGCCTGAAGAATCCCAATAGGGGAAAGTCAAAAAAGACCCAAATATTCCCTATGATTCAACTATTCATTACTTTTCACACATGAATAGGGGGGAAAATAACCTTCAGATATCACCATGAAAATTACTAAGTTGATTACTTACATCAAGACAAACAAAATGTATTACAAGTTTAAAAAAAAAAAATAGTTGTGAAAAACATGGGCAAACGGCAAATAATCTAATTACATATGTGCTAATTTTCAAAAATACCACAGCAGATCTAAACATTGGGTATAGCAGGTGAAAATGTCTGGTTCAATCTTGAAAATTCTTCTTGTTACGGTCTGAATGGAACCCATTTAGTCTACCCATGAGCACTAATAAATGGATGCATGGAGAAGCAAGTTTTTTTCCCGTCTTGCATGAGAAAAATAATGAAAAGGCAAATTAACAGGGTACATTTTGGTCTTTTTAGAAACTTTCCCCTATTAGGATTCTTCAGGACTTTTTTCCCTTCCTCAGGACATATTGAGGACACAAAATCAGTTGAGTTTTATGCTGTTGCAATTTGTTCAACGTTGACGCCTATTTAGGCTTAAAATGACTGGGCTATAAGTTAACTCTAACCCTGTATATTGGCCGCAAACGTCGACTCAATGTCACACATCGCGGTTCATTTGTTTGTGTAATTATGTGACTTTGGTGTTTTAAAGGGTGAGGAAATAACAACACTAACAAACTTACCAATCGAGGCAGCAGAAGACCAGTGATGTAACATTACTGTTTTCTATTAGCCTGGTGGCTTTGAAGAGAGGATAATCAAAGGATTCAGTAACCTCCATGTGAACTTAAAGAGAGCCGTCTGACAGCAAAGTAAAGTGGTTAAAATATTCTCAAAACACTGTTTTTATACACATATATATACTGATTGTTTTTTTAGGATTAACTACTGCCACTGTAGGTACAATCCCACTTCAAAGAAGAAGAACCCTCCCATTAAGAGCCTAACAACTTGTGTCAGGAAATAGAAACTTTGGGAAATAAGTTGGGGTTTTATGAAGGGAATCAATGCACCTCTGTACTGGCTTCATTTGGCCACGGTGGTGGTTGCTTGATGCTAACCGATGGAAATGAAGCTCACGGATTTGATCTGATTGTCAGTGTAGTAGTACACTGTCTGATTATTTAAATGCTGCTCTAAAGGCTTTTCCATTCTGTTTTAGTCTTTTGAGATGGAACTCATGATTACTCATTTTCTCAAACTGATGAGACTTTTGCTTAAATCAGAGGTTGAATTTGCATACATCAGAAGTAGTATTTAAAGTAGCACATAATACAAATGACCATACTGTTTGAATAATTGTGGGGGGGGAGGGGGCATACTTAATATGTCAGGGAGAGGCTGTGTTTGTAATACTGAAGAGATACACACGCAGACACACACACTTGCAGACAGACAGAGCAGTAAAATGTGCATTGCTCAGCGGTTGCTGCTGACTTTGGCCTGTGTGTGTGTGTGTGTGTGTGTGTGTGTGTGTGTGTGTGTGTGTGTGTGTGTGTGTGTGTGTGTGTGTGTGTGTGTGTGTGTGTGTGTGTGTGTGTGTGTGTGTGTGTGTGTGTGTGTGTGTGTGTGTGTGTGTGTGTGTGTGTGTGTGTGTGTGTGTGTGTGTGTGTGTGTGTGTGTGTGTGTGTGTGTGTGTGTGTGTGTGTGTGTGTGTGTGTGTGTGTGTGTGTGTGTCGCACATGCGAAACCAGATGTCTCTCCATATCAATATGTAAGCAGCTTAACAGCAACAGAGGGAGAGATAAGACAGGATCAATGTAAGAAGATGATGCCGTCAACACGTAACACATGAGCTCCTGCAGCTAGTCACAGTGTCGGGCCCAGCGGACCTGAAGCCTCCATAGCCTATGTGACGAACTGAGCAGAGGCTGTCCCAACCCGAGTGACAACAGAAATTTACTAAACCAAAATAACGTTTATTATACACCTCCCTAGCTAGCTTGGCCTTGGGAAGATAAATAACTCCCCTGCCCTTTGCTTCAGGGCACGTTAGCTAATTGGCTAACACCATTAATACTGCTAATTACCATTAGCCGTTTTAAAGATATAGCCCCACGTACACCACTGAGAGTGTTGTGCTTTAATTGTGTTTCTCTAACAGGTCCAGAAAAATGAAATTAATTTAAAGAAGTCTAATTTTTTTTTTTATTGTTAATTGCTTTACTTTTTGTTCCTGACATTTGATTTTTTTTATATACCAAATATAAGTAAACACTTAATTAAACTACAGCTGTGGTTCCCATTGTGTTAAACACTTTTCTATTTCATTACTCCCACATCTCTAGTAACTCATTTTATTAATTTGTGAACAGGACAGTATAGGATTTAGAAATAGAATATTAATCAGGTTGTTTCTCTGTGATCGAGAATTTGGAATGAAGCTGACACGTCACAGTCAACAACAATCTCAACAACAAACGATAAGTCCATCAGTTAGTTGATTGACAGAAAATGAACCTGCAACATTTTTGATGATTCATTTTTTAATTGAAAACGGAAATAAATCCCTGCGTCTACATTCTTAAATGCTACTATTTGTTGGTTTGCTTTGTCTTCTATGAAAGTTGAAATGAATTAAAGTTGATCTTTAGGTTTTGGCAGCCCTGTCTGCTAGAATTACATCCAAACAGCACTACATGGAGACGGCTTTAAAAAAAAGAGTTTGAATCAGTCAATTGTTACTGCATTGCCAATTTCTTGCCCTAAAATGTTTTTATAAATACATTTTAGTTTACTGTTGAGCTACAATTTGAGTAAGTTTGAGTCCTGGCGGCCATTTTTCCCTGCTTCAAGCACAGGCACCGGGAATCAAAAATGTGAGACAAATACGCATTCAAAAAACTTAAGCAATAGGCAACCCACATGTATCGAACAACGAGCAGTCACCAGTCACCTTCACCCGATGCAAGCCGCTCGCTAACTCTGTTTTATCTGTGATACTTCTGTTGGAATATGGACCGGGCTCCTGTAATTGTGCCTTTTATCTGTAAATTCGTGTTTCACAAACAGCAAATATCCTTTACCGCAAGTTGTTTAAATTCTGAGCTTTGCCTCAACGCTTTTAGCATGTCATACGCTTTGTTGATCTGATTGGTTGATTTGGCCCATATGTTGGTGATAGACAGAGGGTTTATCCAATCAGCAGCCAGTATTTTCGCCCCTTCCCAAGGATCTCCAAACCAGAGTTCCCATATGGATATGCTGAGCAAATGAGAATCACGCAAATCAATCCATCTTTTGGAGTCAGTTTATGTGGCTGTACCATCTCTTGAAGACCTAATTTGCCGTTCACGGAAATAGCATTTTCAGATTAAGTTTTCAAAATGGGACATTGACTCTAGACTTGAGTACTGTAACTCCTTTCTTCCTGGCATCAACCAAAATCCCTCTTGCACCTTGACTTCTTACATCACTGATGCACCTGGATTATCTCCATTGGTTGCCTGTTCAATTTAGACTTGATATAAAGTTTTTACTAATTACTTTTAAAGCTAAATTGGGTCTGTCTCTAAGCTATATCGTAACGTATGAGCCGGTTTGCAGCCTTAGATCCACAGGTGGGGGCCTTCCTGGCTGTTCCAACGTCAAGGCTTGGATCTAAAGGTGACCGTGCTTTTGCCATCAATGTTCACTCTCGACTTTGAGCCTTATCTCCTCAGACAGGTCACTCCAAAGACTCAATGAACTCTTCTTAAACCCCATTTTAAAAGACTTGCTTTGTTGCCCTTTTATTGATTTTATTCTTTTCATTTGTATTTCTTTTTATGGTAGGTTTTTTTATTGCCTTTATTTCTTTAACCATTCTTATCTTTAATCATCTTTTGTGTTCTTGTTTTAATGTGACCATAATTTTGTCTTTGTGTGGTCTTACTGTTTACTGCTTTCTATTGTTATATTTGGTATCCTTCTTTTTCTGTGAGAGCACTTTGTAAACTCTGTTTTTAAAGGTGCAATATATACACAATTATTATTTTTCATGTCTGGATAAGATATCCTCTTTCTTCCCATGCTAACCATTGTTGATTGAATCAAACATCGATACTGCTTCAGAAATCTTTAAAGCACACATTGTTGTTTATTTTCAGCTACCATTAACATTTAGGGCGTAGTCCAAATGAACAAGGTTATTTTTGAACCCAAACTTTTAAGGACCCCAGTTAAAAAAACATTCCTTTTCCACACCACTGGTGTGATAAAAATATTTCTGTCCACATGAAACCGCAAAATCCGCCTCAAACAATGTCATGCACATTCCAAAGCAGTAGGTGGCGATAGCACTCCTCACAGGAAGGCCATTTTAGCCAATCACAAGGCTGGAAAATTCTTAATGGGCAAACAACAATGGCAGACCGAGGCTGGGCAGATTCTTTCGTGTGGACTTCAGTTGAGTTACTTCTGACTGTCACTCATGAGTTTATAATCAGCAAAATGTGGTAGTTGTTGTATGAGACACACACAAAGTGCTGATAAGTTGATAAATAGCACCAGGATTTTGACTCGGTCTTCTATAACAGCAACTCTGTCAGCTGGTCACGTCTAGAGCCTGCCACAAGTCTCTATGGATACAACTTAATGTTTACCGGGTTTTTGGACTTTTCGAAAAAGTTCACACTGCACTCCAGTTACAAAAAACTCCGGTTTGAGGAGCCAACAACTGCGGTTACATCTGGTTGAAAGGCCAAACTGTACAGAGAGACACACGGTTTCAAAAATACTCATGTTTGTGTGGACGGCCCCTAAGTGCAACACATTTATTGTTCAGGAAATCTCAGGTAAGTGACTTGAACGAAGACTTGGCACATTTGAGTGAATGGTCCTTTTAAGAAATCACATGCTCTGACTGACATGTCACACCTGGATGTTGGTAATAACATGGAGAGAAAAATCCTGTCTGCTGTCAGAGAAAACCATTTTCAACACAACCAAGAGCCTAAAAAGAAACAATATGAGTATGTAACACGAATGTGGTGCCTTTTCTCCTTCCTTCCTCCTTGGATAGTATCTCAGGGAATCTTTACACAACACAAGTAGTGTGAAAGTGTACAGGCTGTTCTTATTCGCTGTTTGAACAAAAAGTAATGTACTATAATTTGTATAAAACCCACATTACCCTTAGCCAGGACATGCAAGGCTGCATCTTAGGAGGAAGTCAGGCTACCTAGGATAAAGGGCGACAGAGTCTGTGTAGAGAGGAGGTCTGGGTGGATGGATGGGTCAAACACACCCATGAGACTGAGGTTCGTGAACTGTGTAAAAGCAAAACTCAACTTATTTAGTAATAAAGTAACACCGGGACACCTTTTGTTTGCATCATTACCAGCTTCTTTGGGAAGGAATTTAGGAATTATAGTTACAGTAGCCTACTTTTTGTGTGTAGACTGAGAAGTGTTAGATTATGGGGTCATTCTCTCAGCATCAATGTCACCCTCTTCAGCTGAAGATAAAGGGAGGAAAAAAGAAGACGAAGACCTAGCGATTGGGAATCCCAGGGTGACTGGGTCTAATTGAAATGAATTCTGACTAAAGCAATGATTTTAATGACATTTGGAATCCAGGACTGGAGTAATGACACAGAAAAGCCCTGAGGGAGAACGGGACTTTCAAAAGCCTAAGTGAGAGGGAGGGAGGTAAAAAGAGACGCAAGGAGAGAGGAAGAACGCAGAGAAAGAGAAACAGAAAGGGAGAGGTTGGAGAGGTTAAGTTTGGAGAAATGGTATTTATTAAAAGAGTCAGGGTAGATGGAGAAAGCCGGAGAGACACAGAGAAAGGGACAGACAGATAGAGACAGAAAAGTTGAACGGAAGAGACTTTTAAAAAGACATCCCACGGGAGAAGAGGTTTTATTTTTCCTTTTCATCAGGCTGTCATGCAGTTTCTCTTTTTAGCTCATTTCCCAGACTGCAAGACACAGTCGATAGGTCAACCTTATGAAGTCACTATCTGAAACTCAGTCAAACCAACTGAGGCCTCACTACCACATAATATGGTAAAATTCGATTCTGTGATTAAATATTAATCATCTAATGACATATTTATGAGCCTAAAAAATCTAATATTGCTTTTCTTTGAAGGGGTTATACCACAATATTGTTGCTGGTGGAGTTGCATTTCAAAGCACTTTCTATTCACAAATGACATCTTTGAAGTGATTTAAAAGAAGCAAAAAGGAAAAGAGAATCCCAAGGTTCCATGGAGGAAAGTACTTCACTGCTGTTACAGCTTGGTTGTTCTGCATAAAACCAAATGACACTGCCAAATGTTGGGACTTCAATTCAACTTCAGGTAGAGTCCGGCAATAAATAAACTAGCTATGACAAAAAGGAAACCCATGTACTGATACCACCAGAGTTTCCTGGTATAACTTATAATTACATTTATTATTATTATATCGTAGCAATTTTTTTCAAGCACCAAAACCCCCGCAAAATGATTCATGTTAATATCGGCATTTGATTAATTTAGTATAACATTTTGAAAATTTTAGAAGAGCCACACATAATTAACACATAAGTGTTAAACATTCAAGTGTATTTTATAATAAAATAAAGTATGTAAAAAAAGTTTCACACATTCAAACGTAAAAGTGCTTCTTCACAGTTCTAGGCTCTGTGGTTTAGTCCACTTAAATGCAGTTATTTTATAGAGGTCTAGAATTACGTTAGTGCTGAATGTGTGCGGATCGAGCGTTTCGATTAGGTGGCAGTACAATAGGCTTGTTGGAAGGCAACAGCAAGACACAACTGTTTTTTAACTGACATCGTGACCTGCTCAGCCATCCTCCTTCAAGACAGTGATGCTGGGTTTTGGGACCGCAAATGTGCGCTCATATTGTAAGTGTTACCATCTGCGTAGGCGACACGTGTGACAGTAATTGTTCTTTTGACTCTTTCCAGTCCCTCGTCACTGTATCCAACGGCCAAATAAAATGTACCCACACTACATATGTGTAAGAAGATGACTCCAGGGTTGGAGGTGATCCAACTTGCTCATAGTGAGCGGACATTTACTCAGCAGGGAGACGTGACCCCATTCACAGCAGGTGAACACATGTTGTGTTCAAGTGCTCCTCTAAAGTTCCGAAAGAGCCAATTCAGAGAGAAATACAAAGCACAGAAACTTGAAATTTTATTGCAAAACCAGATAAAACGAAATTCACAAGTACGTATTTTTCAATATTGTATTGAGAACTGTGGCATCCCTAATAAATATACATATATACTGTCTATAAAACTTACTTACTTTAGAACTTCCCTTTAAATTATTGCATTTTATAAGAATTGGAATATACTGTCATCATTATAAAACTATTCATCCTGATTTAGTGTCCATCAGTGCACATCAATAGTCGTATTTCCCATTTGTTCACTTACATGATGAATGATGAGAACATCAATGAAACACTAATGAGACCTCAGCAGTGGATCCTAAAAACATAGTGAGAGGTTGATACAAACATTTAAATGGCATCCCTAATCGCATGAAAATTCCCATAAATTAAAGTAGACAGTGTGCACTTCATCCTCATAGCGATTGTCATTTCCTATTTAAAGTAATATGAGTATGCAACCAAAACATGAAACACAATGTTGCACACACGAGGCGTGCTCGCTGTGTACAATATAAAGCATTACATTACAAATTAAATGGGCTTTTTGAGGGTGGATATTCCTTTAATTCCTGGTCAATTGAAAACATCTTAAGCATACAGTAAATTAGTGGTTAGGTCTTTGGTTTTGACATGAATTAAACTATTTTTAATGAATCTGGGTCCCAGTGCAAGAGTCCAAATTGGGTGTGTCGGCCCAGAAAACGTTCAAAACCACGTCTTTGAACTTCCATCATCTGAGGAAACACTTTTTCCAAGTTTAATTTTGGATTCTGAACAGGACTTGATGGATCAGTTTAACATGGATCAGTGCTTTATGCCATTGCCATGTTAATGCTAAAATAGCCACATCCAAACACAAAATACCCTATTTTATACTTTATAGTTGACTAAATTATTTCTGCCTTTATGTTGTTGTACTGTATCTATCCATGCAGGGCGATCGGGTAAAGCTCATCAACAGGAAAGAGGAGAAAATAAAAGTTAGAAACTTTTTTTTTTTTTTTAATCCCAGGTTTTTTTTCTAAAATTGGCCCAAATGTTGGTCATGGAGGCAAAGCTTTCAAAGGCAGCTCATTGCTTTTTTTACCTGCACACACACTCTGCTGTTCGTGTTTGGCATTTAGTTTAAATACGATTCATTCAGTCATCATCTTCAACCGCTTGTTCCTAATTGGGTTGCGGGGGGCTGGAGCCGATCCCAGCTGACATTGGGCGTGATGCGGAGTACACCATGGACAGGATGCCAGTCTATCACAGCGCACATAGACACAGACAACCATTCACACCTACGCAGTTTAGAGTCATCAATGAACCTAACACCTGCATGTCTTTGGACTGTGGGAGGAAGCCGGAGAAAACCCACGCAGACACTGGGAGAACATGCAAACTAAATGTTGTCTTTTACATTTAAAAAAAAATAAACAAATGAGAATTGTTGGCTTTCTCTTGTCACTTTTTGCCCCATTGTCTCCCAGGCAACACAAGGCAGGGGTGGACCAAATTTAAAATACCAAATTCAAACTGACACGTCTGTCAATCAAGTTTTTCCTAGGCTGTTATGTAGAATGATGAAACTAATTTGAACCTATGTAACTTTCAAATATTGAAAGTTGAATGAATGCAATGATCACCTGACACCAATACATATCGCACCAAGCAACACATTTTAAACACAGAACTTAATTAGACCAAGCCGACTCTATCCAAAGGTGTAAGGGACATTTTTTTGTGTTGATTTTAAATTAGATTCTCACAGTTTGCTAACTTATTGAAGTGATGTAAATATTTTTATTTTGGACTCAACTTATTGATGTAAAATCAATATTGTGAGCAATTTCTTTGGCGTCTGATGTGATTAATCAAATGATGATCGGTTGTGACAGAAGAGGTGGGAATGAGTCTCAGGCAGAGGTTGAATAGTCCAGAAAAAAATAACCTCCCATGTGTTTTACTAACCACTTTTCCTTGACCTCGATGGAAACCCTCATGAGGTTAAGGAAAGATGTCAAAGACAATTCATTCAAGGATTAAGGATCAAGGACGTAGGAAATTAGAAGCCTGTGTTGTTTCATTCAATCTCTATAAATGAGGACAACCAGGTAAAAACTGACTTCAATACCATTCATGAATTATATCTTTTCATGTGATGCACTCTGTGCATGTTATTCCCTTATTTTGAAGCATTGAGCTGTATTTTATTTAATGAATGAAAGGTGTTACACAAATAAAGTTTATGATTATTATTATTATTGGTTGCTCACGTGTCCACATGGATCCCTCTTAGTTTGATTCTATGAAAGCTAAAGAGAATGTGTTCGGCCTACATATGCCATCTAATGTACGTACTGTACTTGCAGTTAGATAGCTGCGTGTGGGTGAAATAATACATCATAAAGGAGGTACAGATTATTTATATATTAATTTGAGGGTCCACCACCCCGCATCACCATAGATAAATGTGTTTGCTGCACAGACATTACTGCACGCTTGGACACATTTGCAATCACTGAAAGCAGCCTCCCTGATCATTAAATAAATGGTTAAAGAAAACACACATACATAAATACAATACAGAATTTAAAAAGAAACAAACCATACAGGGACTGGGGACTTGGCGAGATATGGCGTTTTCAGCCAGGTAATGTTTTTCATTATGCAGAAAAAGATTAAGAAGATGAACGGTCAAATGGTGATCATGATGCGTCGCTGTAAATGTTGCTGCTGCCAGGAATTATGGGACGGCATTATCTCCTTTCCTTTCGCAAAGGATTGTCCAGTGGATCCTATGCTAAAGGAGATAATAAAGGAAGCACTGAAGCTTTTTTACTAATCACTTAGGTCACACTCTGTCCATTGGTACCCTGCACTTTGCTCTAGGGTGATTGATGCTTCTTGCTTGTACGTCAGCACACCTCAGAGATTTAGTTTTGTCTCCCTTTTTTTAAATATTTTCATCTGACCAAATCTGCAGTAAACACTCCACCTCTGCATCAAACCACTGCGAACCGTTTGGCGGCATCTCTTTAAATGTCCGTGGCCAGCAAGTGTGCCGTGCCTGGGTGCGGTACGAATGGACAGTGTGAGTGCACCCTTAGACATTGGACAAGCTCTTATCATGGCTGCCACAGAGATTCTTCCGGGCAATGTCACTCAGTTAGGACTATTAGGATTATTCAACGACAGGCTTTGTTTTTTTTTTGCAGAAATGTATATAGGTCAGCGGTAGCCGATAGTCTTGGACTTGGATGTTTTTTATTTAAAGTGAGAATAAAACCGCCAAATAATCAGTGGCTATAGTGTTGCGATTTGGATTGTCTGACTGCTTTTTTCCTTATGTATGCGAGTTGGAAATGCCTTAATTGCCCAATTATCTGACTCGCCGATGCATGTGCACTTCGCCACTGTCCTCACCATCACCTTCAGACTTCTTCCCCTACCACCAGAGAAGACAAGAGAATGGGCCTTTAACTCACTTGTGTGTGAAGTGGCATACTGTTTTTCTTTCCGGGTGCAATGACATAACAGACGATGAATCTTCAACAAGTGAAAGTGAGTTCCAAAAACACACCTGTAATTAAAGTATACCAGAGAGATTTATACGGCGCCAGATTTTTAAAAAACTTCTCTTCTGTGGGTTTTTTCTCACTAACAGCTTCTACCAAATGTCTGAAATTGTTAAATGAAGATGGTGCTGATTATGACAGTGATGAGGGATGTAATTGTACTTTAAGTCATCCTCTCTGCCTTTTGAAAAGATATAAAACCCACAAAAAAAACACTATCACAAGATGATGACAAATGCCAGTGGTAAAGTGGGAAGCTGTTGCATTTATCAGTCAGAGCTGACACTTGTGAGTGTTGATGTTTGATGAGCTGTATTTTTCCCGACAATCAGTCCCTCCCTTATCTCTTCAGTTACCATAAAAGTGTGTGTGTGCGTGCGTGCGTGCGTGCATTTTCCATTCATGTGCATGCTCTCAGATGTGATCGTTAAAATGACTGGTGTGCCCCTGTTTCCAGAATAGAGAAATCCAGAGAAGTGACAGGTCATACAAAGACGACGTCGTGCTCCAGTATTAATAGCTAGTTTGTCTTTTATGGGGCGAAGAGAGAAGACAAGGAAGGCCCCCTATTCAAATAGTAATTGCTCACAGTTAATCATTGGTGTCTGCGTATCATGAGACTGGGCACATTTCGCTTTGGGGGGAAATTAGAGTGTGATTGTACAACAGTGGTTGCCACAAAAGTCATGCTTCAAATTAAAGATAAAAGAAAGTAGTGCAGGGGTTTTATTGCACCGGATTCATTAGATTTCATCGTTTGACACAGAAACCAGTACACCTGGGAAGACTGTTTCAAGAGTTTCGGTTAAAGGGGAATACCGCTTAATTTCTGAATTCCCACATCGTTGGCGGACGCCATTTATTCCCCCTCGTTCTTTAATTGATATCAGAATATTATCTCCCGAGTGGAAATGTTTCACAGCTGTAGATGTTAAGTTTTCTTCTGGGGAAAATTGAAAAGTGATCGTAAAGTGGAGGTCACCCATAAACCAGGTGTCAAAGACAAAATGGAGAAAAGAAGCTGGTGCTCTCTGCGAGGATTTTATTTAATTACACAGTTTAACGCAGAAAATGTGAGAGCAGCAGAGAAATGAGATTGTGAGATTCAGGGATGATTCACACTATTTTCGACTGTGGTTTTTTACAATCTTTTATGGCCATCATGTTTAAAGAGCCACTGCAGAAATTAAGCCCCAAAGCTCCTACAGCATGTCTCTTGTAATATGGTGTCATTCTAAGAGTGCATATTCTGACTATATTTAATATATACGTCTTCTCTTTTGCTCGTGAGGCTTTTACTGAATCATTGCTTTGAATTAATGCCAGGTTAAGGTTCTCTGAGGGGGGAAACATGTTGCAAAGCAAAACGTCAAAGTCCCTTGATTGGTTTTTTTTGTGGTAACACGTACCATAACGCATTAGTAAAGCAATTCAAGTAATTAGTTATTTAGTTACACTTTCAAATAAGTAATCCCTTACTTTTATACTACTTGTATATGTCCCTGCAAGATCCACTGAACTTACGCCACCTGCACCTGTCACCAGAGCTCCGAGGGTGACTTTTTTTGCATTTGAATTAGGGGTGGGCGATATGACGATATTAAATCGTGAAGGATCAGAACGTGCTGACAATCTGCCAAAGCAGAGAGACCGTAGTATCATCTATAGGGAACATTTTATCCACTGCTGTTATATGCTCATCACTGACACATCAGGGTTTTATCCCCCTCAGCCAAATCACACTATTGGCTAGTCCACCTCATGCTCGCCCTAAAGACTCCGACCTGCGGCCCTTTGCTGCATGTCTTCCCTCTCTCTCTCACCCCATTTCCTGTCTTCCCTATATAATAAAAGCTTGAAAAACTGCCATTTAAATATAATCTTTAAAAAAAAAAAGAAAGGAACAGAGGACCAATGGTCTCAGGCAGCAGACACTGAAATTGCTGCATACGCCTCAAAATGTAAATGGTAATAGACATTCTAGTCTTTTACACTACTTTTCACATCCACCCATTCACACAACTATGCATACACCGATGGAGGCTAACTGTCTATCCATCAGCTACTGTAATCTAATCATTCAAACCGCATTCACACACCCATACATTCACACACCGGTGGACTGGAGCCAGCGATCGAACCACCAAGTTATTTTTTTTTCTCCAGGCGGACATGGCATTACCATGATTTTCAGATTTCTCATGACACTGACATGGTCATCAGTCCTCACACAGTATATTTCTTTGGATGCAGATAACTCAAGTATTTAAATGATTTATTGAAACGGAAGGAAATCTTAACAGCTTTTTGAAGGATAATCTTAAGATGCTTCACACAGCCAGTGACTGGCTTCTGTAAGCGTTGGTCAGTGTCTGTGGAAATATATACCCAGGGCTCCATGTTCATGGTTCATGAATCTCAGATTGGAAATTGATTATATGTGCATCTCTGTGCCATTTGAATAATGTTAACCCTTACAGTGCCTACAAAGCATGAGTGTCCTTGTTCCAAACAATGGCTGCTGCTGCTGCTGATGGAAACAGCACTCTGGCTCACTGCAGCTCAAGAGGATGTAAATTGCAGCCTGCTGAATGGAAGCTAGTAGATAGCTCTTCACAGAAGTGCCGCTGTGAGCATGTACACACTGCCATATGCACAGTACGTACTGTACACACTGCCTTTCCAGCACCTGCCACAAACCGTCTGTCTCTCACAAATTCATATATGCACAGAGTACTCCATGCATTTTATTCTCTCTCTTACACACGCACACACACACACACACACACACACACACACACACACACACACACACAGACTCTCTCTCACTTCCATTCAATTCCATATGTACTGTACTGTATATGTACAGACACACTCGAGCCCCGTGCCCCAAGTGTTTTCAGTATGTTGCAGCATGTTGCATCAATTGTCTCCCTGTCAGTTTGTACAAGGGGTCTGATCCTGAACCTTGCATATTCATGACTGTCCAGTTTTAAAGTACTGTGTGTGAGCGATGATGTGTTGAAGCGACTTACACTCTCACACACACACACACACACACACACACACACACACACACACACACACACACACACACACACACACACACACAAACTGTGATGAACATAGAGAAAAGAGGTTAAAAGGGTCACTCAGACATGAAATAAGAGAAAGTAATAGATATCACCCTGAAACTTCCTCAGTCAATTACTTACATTAAGACAAATACTTTTTGTATTGCAAATTCTCTGAAATTGCATGTTTAAATATGCAAATGAGGCAGTATCTAATGCTAACTCTTGGCGAATTTAGGAGAAATCTACAGACAAGGATAGACATGTAGTAAAATAAACACCTAAATGTGCCGTCTGAAAGAAGACATGTTAAGGAAGGAACCAAATGACCAAATGATTACATTTAAGGTTTTGATATTCATGGCCTACTCACATGCTTTTTGATCAGGTGAAACAATTGATAATTTAGGTCAGTGTGTGTATTAATATTTATTTTAAAGATTTTATTTTTGAAAAGATGCCTTTTTCTAAGCTTAACCTAAATATATGCAGTTCTGCTTATGAGTTCATTTTCAATACATTTTGTAATTGAAATGTATTTACAAAGGTTTAGATCAATATGGACCCAATGCACACATAACATAAATACCAATAACATATAACTGTTGGGATTTTATTTACTGAAGTCAGAAAAACAAACAGGTTAGGGCTAAATGTCTGTACAATTCCATAAACAAGCCATTTCTAGTAAATGATCAGTTTATTTACTATAGCAGGCTTTCTGCCTCCTTAGCTTTATTTATTGCACTGTGCCCCTAATGAGGTTGATGATATATCTCAGGTTAATGAGCCATACTGATTGTAAATTAGCATAAATTAGCGTCTTCCATCAACAACCTCTTAAACTCTTGGATGTGGCGACACCAGATGAGATATAAACTCCAGCACTCATAAAGCCTGCTGTACAGATTTGGTGCATAATGTTCATTACATAATGACATAGCTTCATAGCTACATGACTTTCAGTGGAACAAAATGCCTTGGCGAGATCATTCTGTCTGTCTTCAGACACTCACGGGCAAATTCAAAAAGAACGAATCACAGCCACTGATAGCCCCATGAATTGCAAAACGCTTGAACCTGCTATCTGTCCCGCCTCAAGGTCCGATTCACAAAAGATATCGCACTAATGCTATTAGAGCGCAAACACGTCCATAGAGTTTTGCAGATGAGTGCATTTGACCTTTTGTTTCTGATCGCAATTATCAAAAAGCTGTACAATCTCAATGTGAAATTTGCACTGTCAGTACAAAAATGAATAAAATATTTAAAGGTTGAATATGTAAAATGAGCAGAACAGCGCCATCTAGTGTCTCGAGACCGTAGTCGCAACAACATAAAATAATTCCAGCAGTCGAGTTGCCAGGTTTGTTGCAGAGTGTGTTAAGCGATCAGCCTGCTCCATGTCAAGTGATGAATCTTACAGGGTAACCACTAATTTGGACTAATCGCTTAATTTTACAACAGTGTTTAACGTTAGCCAGTCTTGAACTGGAAGCTCTCAACTCAAAATTATTCCTTGTTTCTGTAGCAACAACAGACAACCCTGGCAACCAGCAATGCCAAACGCTATTGGCTGTTACCATGTAAACAGAACGTGACAGAAAGGCATTGTCAAACCCTTCAGAAATGTTTTTAAATGTTAATTCAGACTAAATATATATTTTTATGGAAAAGCCATACTTTCATTCTGTACCCCTCAAAACGGCTTCACTTTTGTACAGTGGAAGGAAGTGGAGATGAGTCGTCTATCTTTATATACAGTCTGTGGTTTTCCCAGGTTTCACCATCTTACTCTAGCCTATTAGCATGCTAAGAATTGCTTATTGGAACTAATTAAGACCTCTCTGAGGTTGATGGGAATCTCATTAGATTTGTAGGTATTTGGCCATAAACCAAAATATTGGGCAATGTATTACCAGATAATGGTGGAAGAGGAAGTCGCATACAGCTACTTTCTGTTTCACTCCATAAAGGAACAGAAATCCTGAGGTGCTGAATCATCCTCTGTGATGTGGCTGCACGCTGGGTATTATATTCTTTATTTGGATCCCCATTAGCCTCCACAAAGTGGTCTCTAGTCTTCCACAAAAATTATAACGATGGCAAACTGCAATTTAAAATCACACAGTATGATAAAAACAATAACAGTCAAAAATGCCAAATAAAGATCAAAAAACAAGTAGAATTTCTCATTTTATTAAAGAGATGACAACAGATGATTACACAGAAAACAGAAACAAAAATTGTCACACAAATATATTGACCATAATTAATAAAAACATAAAAGCAATTGAAAAGGTTCCAAAACAGCAATAACCACTTTATGAATCATGGAAGGGAAATTCAAATGATGCAATCTTTTATTATGCACATTAAACACAGACCCGAAATACACACATGCAAACAGGACCCATACACATGCATTTATGGAAAGATGTCAGAGCCAGGGAGCTGCCCATGAACAGGCGCTCTGAGAAGTTGAGGTTTTGGTGCCTTGCTCAAGAGCATCCCGGCAGTGTCCAGAAACCTCTCTAGCTGACAGTCCAAACTCCTCACTTGGTCCTTACGAGGACTTTAAACAGCAACCTTACTGTTCCCAACCATATCATATGTGTCTGCCTAGAGAAAAGGCCCTGGACCCAGCATCTTTTCAGTTAAAACGCTCTAGTGTCATCACTGTTGCTCCTGTTCAGGAAACTATCACATCAAAGAGAGGAAAGTTCATTTGATACACTGAATGTTGCTGGTGAGTGTTGTGCCATTTACACTGTACATGTTTATAGCTTGTTGTAATCATCTGTTAAAGTAGCACTTAGCTAGCTACCTTACTAATGTGAATGTCTTTGTCACAGAAGCAAAACCCATGGGTAGCGCTTGGAATCCCAGGGATGAAGTGATATCCTGCACACTGCCTGAAAAAACCTCATAGACTGTATAAAAAAATGGACATAGCCTCTCCCTCGAGGTCCGTTCTCTCAACTTGATCCAATTATATTCGCCTCTGGGAGCCGCCATCTTGTAAGACTTTGACTCCTCCTCATTTCCTCTTACCAAAAAAGGGCATTGATGTGATGTTGGGGGGAAGGAGATACGTCCATCTGGCTGACGTATACCTGACCAATACTGAATTAGCAATACCTCCAGTGACGTGCAGTGAGGGTTGGGGTTGGGGAGGCACTGACTCACAAGTCAGATTTACAAACATACAGTAGGATGCCAATAGGATAGGATGAGAGAATGGGAGAGAATAGGAGCGAATAGGATGCTGAAAACTATTTTAAAACACCAGTGACACTGTATATTGCAGTATATCTTACCTTTACTTGTAAATGACTTCTTGCTTTGACTGAAAGTCCAGCTTTGAAAAATGTCTTAGTTTAGAAATCAAATCCTCCATTTTCAGGGCGAGAAATGACAGCTTGTCGCTAAGCTCTACAGCTTCGCACAGCAAACTTCTTGTGTTTACTTATTGCACACAGGTTAGAGTTCACGGTGACCTGGCTGGTGGAAGGCTATAAGGCTGCTCCCTATCACCGCCGCAAGCATTCAATAAGATGTAAATATTACACATATACGTAAAATACATTACTGAACACCATGGAAAAGAAGACGTATGCTTTTATTACTTAAAAGTGTCCTTAACCATCATATTGGAAACATACACAGAAATGGGAACAAGCACCAGCATTTGCACGCGCTCAATCCAGTTTGTGAGTGATTGCGCAATCTGGAGGGAGGCTCGGCTGTCCGTGCCTCACCTCTCCGTTTATTTAAGCAGGAAATACAGAATTTTCTGCAATGTTTTTCTATAAAAATGGTCAAAATACATTAAGAACCACACCAAAATCATAGTCCAGAGGACAAATATTAATACTTGTGTTATTTTATTATTTCGTTTCTTTTTCCTCTCGTGATGACAGGGGAGGCACAGCCTCACCTGCCTCCCCTGACTGCACGTCACTGAATACCTCCACCCGGGAGCTAGGCTAACAGAACACGCTACTAGATAAAAGGGAGTGGGAGTCAGTGTTGAGATTATTTTCCAGGACCGGGAGGGAACAGGAGTCATTTTTTCTTTTTCCCAGGTCTCTAGCGGAGATTACACAAGTTCTGCGAGTCAAGTAAAGGGCACTCCTGTGTCAGTTTAATGGGAAACACACCGGCTGTGTTGTCATGCTGTGATAACGGCCTGACTCGGAGAACTGAAGTTTTTGGCACTTCCTTATTGGATCAATCAGGGAGTGGCTGTGGTGGGGGCTTGGAAAAACTGTGTGTATGACACTACGTTCTATGTGGACACAGACCCTAAATAACTTTTTAGGGAAATTCAACTTTGATGTGTCTGATGTTTACTGGAGCGTATTCCAGGCAGAAGAAGCTCTATGAAAAACAATTTTTAGAAACATAACAGCTTAACTGACCATTTTAAAGCATTTCAAAACAAAATTATGCGTAGATGATTAAGGGGAAACAGGTGAATAGGGCAATTTTTTGAACTAATAGATATCACCATGAAACTTCCTCAGTCGATTACTTACATGAAGACAAATTATTTTTGTATTGCAAGTTCTCTGAAATTGCAATTAGAGGCAGTATCTAATGCTCACTCTTGGTGAATTTAGGAGACATCTACAGACACAAATAGACAAAGTGTAGAAAAATACTTGAATGTGTATTTTGGATGTTTTCATACCACCAGTCTGAAAGAAGACATGTTAAGGAAGGAACCAAATGACCAAATGATAATTTTGAACAAAACAACAGTAAACAAAAATAATGTATTAACTATTAGCTTATACTGCACTGTAACAGCTATTACCTGTCCTGAAAATTATACTGAATTGATAATTGACAACTGAAAATACCTTTCCGGAAATTGCTTCTCTTGCTTTTGATTATCTTTTAATTATATTACTCAAATGTAATTGTATATATGTTTTATCTTTATTCAAATTTAATTTCATACAGTATGTGATTCTCACCATTGCTTTCAATATTTTATGTAAAGCACTTTGAATTACTTTGTTGAATTGCGCTATGAAAATAAACATGCCTTGCCCAATGTTCAGTCTTCATGTGTTCAAAATGATGTTTGGAACTCAAATTTCCACATTATCTAATAGCATGTGATGACCACACCATTACCCACATCTGACAAGGCTCTGGTCCATCTGAAGATCAGGACATTAAGACCTGAACAAGTACCAAAAATGTTTGCTCTTTTAAAAGGAAATGTAAACAATATGTTTGCATTTAAACAAAGTAAAATACTGCCATGGTTTCCATTGAGGTGCCTGTTCTCACTCTAATTTGTTCCTGTTCTGTCCTCTGAGTTTTAATACAAAAGTTTTCTGCAGGTTTGGAAGCTGCGCTGCATCACATTGGCCTCTGGTTTAATGAGGTATGTATCTCAACCATTTTTAAACAGATTGTACTTTTTTTTCATACAGTTATATGTAGTTTTTACCTGCTGGCGGGCTGCGTAACTGTGTGCAGAAAAAAAAACATGTAAAAATAGAGCTGAGATTCACAGGTGCCTGGCCGCGTTCTCTGTGCCCCATGTAGCAGATTCAATTGTATATAATGGGTGCCATGATCATTTATGCATCCCTCACGCATAAACACAGAAATCGTTTTTTCTCGATTTTCTCAGGAGCACCAAATCAATGGACAGAACTTCAGACCAAACAACATCAACTATTACAGACCAACAGATCAGTTATACTAGTCATAGTGACCTGCTCAACTCCCATCCCATCTATTATGTTTAATTATAATTATGTACTATAGTGTGGGAGTAGGTTGCATGTCTCACTCTTTGTCTCTCTATGCACACGTGCGCGCAAGCACACACACACACACACACACACACACACACACACACACACACACCTTTCACTTATGTTCTCAATCTGCTTTGCATACAATTAGCACTGAAGTCTATAGGGTATTTCCTGTATGACTGAGACCTAGATGTAACCAGGGGTTTGCTGGCCTCTCAACTAATTATATGCACTGATCTCGTGCCTGTCCCTCATGTGATGATCACATTTCTGTTAAGGACTAAGGAGTTGTGGGTGATTAGCCAACGGTAAGCTGTCTGCCTGATACGCTGACCTCGAAGCACTAGCCTTCATACTCCAGTGGACTAATTGGCCTGTTCCTCTTTTAGGATTCATACAGTGACAGTTAGTGAGTGGTGGCGGCTGTGTGTGTGTGTGGGTGTGTGTGTGTGTGTGTGGGGGGGGGGGTTCTGCTGCTGCCTTGTTGCTGTTGCCTGTTCGAAGACAGCAGCATGAAAATTAATTCAGGACTTGCAACTGCACCATTTCAGGTGTGTGTTTAGGAGTTTCAGTCAACTCAATAATAAAAAGTAAAAATCTCCTCATTAGCACACAAGTTGTCCCCACATCACAATGTTTTTTGATATTTTTCTAGACTTCTAGTGCCAGAGGATCAAATGAACAAAACAGAAGAAAAGAAATTCTGTGTTGGTTGTAAATACAGAAAAACATTGCTGGTTTTAATCTCCTAATGCTTAACTGTGGGGCGTGTCTTTTTGCCCTTAATGGCATTGCTCATCACTCATATGTCCCTGTCATCAATCGTTTGCCATGACAACAGGCTTTAACAACTCAGCAAGGACTCTCCATCAAAGAATTTGCAAAGCATGTTATGGCCGTATTTGACCAATCTCTGTATGGCTCTTAACCCTGTGCCCATAACACTGTATACATACGTTCTCCAGACTTTATGATGTTATCACACAGAAGAAAGTGTGCGCTGAGGGATCGACCAGGGATAATTAGAAGTTCATTTACGATGGCCGTTACGGACCATTCATTTCCAATGGCAGCACAGTGTCCAGATTTAGAGTAGGGGTGATTTCAATTGTGAAATGGCAGTTGTAAATTAGGGGGAAAGTTAAGATCCAACTATTAAAATATAGAGCTTCTCCTCTTGATCCCTAGCCTCAAATATTATTAATTTAATGTATAGCATAATTTATTTCTGACAGTTAAGTTCCATCAATGAGTTAAAGTGTCTTCTAAATTATTCTGATGGCATTTTGTGAGTTCACTGAGTAAGTTTTGAGGGCAAGTAACACCACAGTGGTGGAAACTGGTGCAGTGGCAATGATGAGAAAGGATGAGAATGATTTTAATGCCAAATAGTAAACTATAAATTACAAAAAAAAAATTGAAAACACTTTATGTGAGAAACAAGCACTACACCAACATAATCTTGATTCATATTTGATCAGCGCTGCCTAGTTTCAGTTTGATCGTAGTTCATGAGTCATTGACACTGTGTCAGAGACTCCTCGGCTCTGACTGGCCGTCGTTCAGGTGCAGTGAAAGCTAACAGAGGCTAATAGGAGCACACAGGGAGCAGGAGGTGGAGGTAGACATGATTTTTTAACATGTCCCCTGAGTCAGTGTGCTGTCAAGTTGTGTGTTAATCAGAGAAACTACTGCATAGTAACGTGCCACTTCCTGTTTTGACTACAATGAACAGGAAGTCTTTCCTCTATAATTTCCACAGTGTTTGGATTATGCAAATCATTTTGATAACTTTGGATCATAGTGATAGTAAGATTATGTGTGAAAAATTTTGTGCTGATGGGACTCTGCCTAGGATGAGTTCGTAAAAGCAGGTTTTGAATATTTTTCGCATGGTTTATGTGTTTTTCAATTTTTACAGCACCAAATAATGTCCGATGACCTCTAATTTTGCACAGGGCAAAGTTACCATGGAGAACTACCAATTCAAGTTTAATGTTTATCGGAATTATTATCGCGGAGATATACAACACTTCCTGTTTTGACCACAACATACAGGAAGTTCTTCCTTTCTAACGCACACGTTTTGG
The DNA here is from genome assembly GCF_963691815.1 of Echiichthys vipera. Classification (NCBI taxonomy): domain Eukaryota; kingdom Metazoa; phylum Chordata; class Actinopteri; order Perciformes; family Trachinidae; genus Echiichthys; species Echiichthys vipera. Next base: position 27,425,642 of record NC_139831.1, read on the forward strand.
ACATGGACTTATTTTTTGTCAGAATAAAGTGATAGTTTCAGCAAATATGAAAAAAAAATAAAGAAAATTACCAACTTAAGCTTTAACAGAAGCTTTTCACAGCAGAGTACACTCGAACGGTTTTTCAGCGACTGCCAGGAAAAGACATAAAGCATAATTCTCCTGTGTCGATCACAGAATATCCTTTACTTCATATAGTCAGCTTAACAGGGACTCAGCACATGAAGAAATTCAGCTCCCCCTCTGTAATCATCCTCTTTCAAAATTCCTTTTGTAGCTCCTGACAACAAAGGCCAGCTGTTTTCCTGCTGTGCTTTTCTTGATGTTTCCCCAAAAAGGAACCCCCTCCTACAAGTCACTGGATATTAAAAGGAACAAGTTCACGAGGGAGTCTGAGTGCTGTAAATGCTTTGTTTTGTGATGCATGAGTACACTATTTCTAAAATCCCACTCAGATCTGTTGAGAAAGAGTTGCAAAATGTTTGTAACAGGAAGCTAAATTAAAAATGTAGATACTTACTAGCACTCAGGTCATGAAAACACATTGAGAACTGTTGTTGTACGAAAGTCTACAACAGGCTGACCTGTGTTCCATTATTTACACTTATTTTATGTCTTATAGTTAGACCCCACAGCTAATTTTCACCTGACTCTGCAGTTACCTTAGCTCTACAGAGCTTTAAAGCCTGCTGTGGTACATTGCTGTGGTTTTCTGGCCCACAAACTCACTATTTATTATCTTCTGGGGCAGCCAACAGTGCCCTTGCAAAATAGATACCAGATAAAGCAGTAAGGGCCGTAAATGTCAGGCTTAATCCAAATGAATGCTTATGTTGTTTCATGGTGGCTGGATTTCTAAATGGGCAGCTTGCACACATTAGTCAAATCACCTTTAATAGGCTAAAATATTTTAACCATAGACATTGGCCCCAGGTAGCTCACCTGGTAGAGCAGGGCAATATCATCCCACTGCAGACCAGAAATGGGTGTACTCGTGTGATGGGGGTTCTCGTTTACGGGACTGGAACACCCCCTTCTTCTTCTTGGTCGTTGCGTCGCAGTATTACCAATACTAGTTTATTTAATACCTGATGTAACTAAAATGTTGTGATGTGATTGCTAGCTGTTGCAGATAGCGATCATCAGCTAACACCCTTCAAGGGAAGGATGCCTTGCGAAACTCTTTGAGATTGGTCGATGAAACGCTACTGAACCCTTCTCGAGCAGGGGCCGATATACAAAGTAGCTTAGAACTATCTGCAGCAGCAAAAACTGTGTGATATTTATATTACCACAAACAGTCGCCGTAGTTTATTTTGTCCAAATCCTGGACAGAGGGGACAGATGGTTTGAAAGAGGAATAAAAGAAGCCATCTATGTAAAAGTTTAGAAACCATCGCTAAACAGCGGAGGAGGTCTGAGTCACCACTTATCTCCAATTAACAATGCAGCCCTTTCATCCCTTCCCAGGAGATTCAACAATCTAACCTCAAAGAACATCTGTTCACAAAAGCCTCCTGTGACTCCAACGACTGTCGTTGAGGCTCAATAGAGCACTAACAAAGTCCAAACCTACTTCCCACCAACGACTGCCACTCTAACAACGGTCGTTGGTACTTGGAGCACAAGAGGTTTCGGTGACATCATCGGCCTTGTGAGAGGTTAAATACCTGGATCTCACACCAGTTAGTTGGACCAGTCCCAGCCTGGTCAGATGCCTACATGAAATGATGAAGCCTCTTGGATGAGAGGTGAAACGTCTTCCTAGACAAATAACCAAGTCTAGTTGCTTTTGACTTAAATTGCTTTGGGGATAACAATAACCTGGAGAAATGAGAACATTCACAGGCTTAACACTAACCTTATTTCTTTACATTTCAGCAGAAACCAATAGAACAACTACTTATAACTATGAGCCGGCTGGTTAAATTTAAACAGTCAACAGATTGATCCTGGCCTCTGAAACCTGCATTAATTTAACCTTTGAGTTTACTTACAGAACCTCTGCAAATGACTGTCAGCCATTTTGCCATTCCCTGCGTTGCGACAGTGCAGTCGCCATGGGAACTGACTGCATGAATACCATCTGTATAATTATAATTACAAATACTGTGTGACATTAACATTACCACAATGGCCACCGTTTATTTTGAATCAATCACAGATAACACCATACTGGTGGTGAAGCGAACCAAATGTCTTATTAATCACTCCCTGACATACTCAGGCTTTAAAGAAAAATAAGATGAATGAGAAAGCAACAGGAAATGGAGAGAGGAAGAGGATGGAGGAGAGACAGAGACAGGGGCCTGGGGGTCCCTCTGAACCCTCCCTCATTATTACACTGTAAAATATAGAGAAACGAAATGAGAAGAGAGCTGTAAGGACAGAGAGAGAGAAAGTGAGCCAAGGACAAACGGAGAAAGGAATAGATCTGAGGAGTAAAGAAATAAGAGAAAGTGCTAACAAATTAGAGATGGGTAAGGAGGGAGGAAAAGTAGCAGATGGAGGGGTGGGATCAGAAGGAGAAATGTTTCAAAATGTGACAGCGAGCATGCATGACGGCAGGAATTAGAACGTGCATGTGAGAGGCAGGAAGAATGAGAGTAAAAAAGTGCAAATCATATCAAAGAATGACAAATAAGAGCTGCGATGCGACAAAGACGAGGTTTAGTAAGAAATGGAAAAAGATAAAGGAAGAAATCCCAGCCCCCCTTCATGTTACATTTGGGTTGATGTCTGCAGGAAAAAGAAGACCAATTTATGATAGTTGAAGGTTTGAATTAATTTATAAGGCTACAATCACACTGCAGGTCTCATTGCACAATTCTGATTTATTGCTCAAATCCGATTTTTACATCACATGTTTTTACACATTACATCTTTACATGTGACCTGTCTACGGACTGCTGTGTCCAGGATGCCAAACTCTTAACTCAGTGTGCAGGCAGCTCAGGTGTCTGTCCATCCACCTGTGGGGCTCCAGGAGTTGCCCTGCTGTCTCCTGTCTGAAGCTGGATCAAACATGTAGGCTTATGGCTGATTCTTTGTTGTGTTTAGTCACCTTGGTGATCTGTTTGACCACTTCTCTTTAAACCTCTGGCCTGCTTGTCAATCTTTGGTAGAAACTAGAACATAGTTAGCGAACAGTCTCGAGTTACTATGAGTATGCACTGGGGTTCGAGCACGAGTGAAAATGTGAGTACAAGATGTGGAGGGTGGGGCGATGCCAGATGCAAAAAACTTCTCAGATGTCTAGATGTGCTTCCAGCTCCATCACTGAGTTTTTTTTAAACTTTCTGTGGGAAATCCATGTCAAACAAACAATTAATCATAGCAGAGTATTTTAAAAATGCTTTCAAGTGTAATTCCAGCATGAAATGATCCCATCGAGGCTGTTTTATTTCATGTATGAACATTAACAAAGAGATCTTGGTAGAGTTGCTAACAGGCAGACGTGGCTAAAACTGATTAGCTCGGAGCAGTACAGTGAAGGCATTAAAATGTCTTTTTTAACCACTAATACTGCTCAAAATAACACCAAACCTCTGCTGTAGCATCATAAGTGCCCTTACACATAAAACAAAGCAACAACAACATAGTTAGTAAACCTGGAGTTTATTAAAAGGGTGTTTTGAACTTACCTGCTGGCCCCGGTACCAGCTCCTCTTGTAGTAAAGTCCATTCAAGTCGATAACCAATGTCAATCCAAGAGGAAGGAGCCCATTGATGCTTTGTTTTATGTGTAGGGATTCTTATCATGCTGCTGCAGAGGTTTGGTGTTATTTTGAGCAGTATTAGTGGTTAAAAAAGCTGTTTTAATGCCTTCACCGTACTGCCCCGAGCTAATCAGTGTTAGTCATGTTCTACTGTTAAACATAAAAACTATAACTGTCTCCATGGCTTATTTTATGTACGTAAGTGTCGAAAAAGACCATGCGATTATTTTGCGCCAGAATTACACTTTAAGACATGCCTGGAGTGGTACTTTAAACACCAAAAATGTCAACCTCATTGTGAAAGTTGACAAAAGGTCAGGGAATCACCACAATTGGGCATTGGGAAGGTCATTTAAAAAAAAAAATTATTATCAAAGTAGATGTGGACTAAATGTAAAGCACACAGATTGAGAATGATTAAGAAGGACATTAGTGTTTCTGAAGGCAGAATAAGGGAGAACAGGAAATAAAAGGAAATAAACAACACAAATGGTCTCGATTTCTACTAAAAGAAGTAGAGAGGGACACAATGGGCTCCTGAAAACTGGAACATGAGGAAAAAGGAGAGGCTGTCAGAATGACAGAGTGAGAAGAGACATTGAAGAGAGGCGGAGCAAAATCTATATTTTTTCCCTGCTGTTTCTGGTAGAAAAGCTCACCTAGCTCATGACATTTCCACGTGGCTTGGGTGTGCAATTACTCTATTGCTGACATATCTGGCACAGAGCTTGAGGGAAGTGTCACTGCAGCGTGAGTTGGTATGAATACGCATTGGTTGTGAGTAATATGAATCCAAATACAATGAAATGCCAATTGAGAAGCTCATGACAGAGAATTATGCATAGAGGGTGGGCGAGTCAATGTTAACCCAAAGGGCCATACATTCCTGACAATATCATATTATTATTACTAACTCTTACATGGACATTTTTTATTTTAAATCCCTTCTAGACCGCAGAGTTGATAAAGACATAGTTATCTGTGACCACTGCAAAGTTGAATTTTATTATCACTGGAGAACTTTTAGACTGAAGTATCACTTAAATGCATTACACGCCGTTGATACTAAACTACCCACTCCAACAAACTGCAGGTATTAGTATCGCCACGAATGACAGCGCGGATGAGCCTCCCTCAAGACGCACCATCACAACAGGAATACAAGAGTTGTATGAAAAGGAGTCGCAGACAAAAAAGATGGCGTTACATTATGCACCAACTGTTGCTCTCGCTGGAGACTTCTGGACATCGCTGGGTAACCATCATTATCTCAGAGTTACAGTGCAATACATTGATGATCTGTGGGCACTGCATTAACATGCTCTGGCTGTCATGAAAACATAAGAGAGACAGTTTGCTAAACGGCGCAGAACATTTTATTCATGTGTCACAGCAGTGGAATGTTTCAAGTAGTGTGTTTATGTGTAAGGACTCTTTTCATGCTACTGCAGAGGTTTAGTGTTATTTTGAGCAGTATTAGTGGTTAAAAAAGACGTTTCAATGCCTTCACGGTACTGCCCCGAGCTCATCAGTGTCAGCTGTTAGCGACTCTCACAGATTTCTCCGTTAATAGTTGTTACACGAAAAAAACTGTCTCGATGGCTTATTTAATATATACATACATTAAATAAGCCATCGAGTGCCGAAAAAGACCATGATAATTTTGCACAGGAATTACACTTAAACTTTGCTGTTGCTTGTTTTTCTATAACAAACTAGATATTAATTCACTGGCAGTGGCAAATGGCTTTGTTTTTCTATTTGATTTGATTTGATTTGATTACATCAATGTTTAAGTTGAGATTTACAAGAAATATTTTAACTGCTATTGTGTAAAGGGATTACTGCTCTTACCTTATTTGTTTAAATTGTTTGCAAACCAAATGTTATTGCAACTTTTGTTCATATAGCAGTACTTTTAATATTTAAATGCGCAATACACTACTTTTGAATTCATTATTGAATTTTGCAAATAACAATGCAAATAATCACGTTTAATCGCAGAGAATCGTGCGATTAATTGCAAGTAAAAAATGTAAGTCTTGCCAAGCACTAAATTACGGTTTGGTATATGGTGTTTAAGAGACTTCGTATTAGTTTCATTAGTATTAAATGACTACTTTCTGATCACAAAATATGAAAAGTTGCAGCCATGATAGCCAAATACCCCTTAATGAAATTCTTATTTTATTATGTTTACACTTTGTGTACACTTCATTAAAGTTAATTCAGTTGGTCTAGGCTGTTCCAGCTCTACATGCTGAATTATTGTAAGTTAAATATTAGCTGTCTAACTGCGAAATCCTTCCCTTCCCCAGAGACATTTGAAAAGCGACACTGTGTAACTCTGTATCTGTGTCATATGGAGTATCGCTAGATCCCTTCTCTTTAGGAGACTAGCGGCAGGTCCTGAGTGTATTAATTCCAATGGGAGAAGTGAACACAGATCATGAAGGATCCCCTAGCCCCACAGCAACTGAAGTAAATACTGGAGACATTTTTCACAGGCCACATATCTCCAGAAACACTGAAATGGCATTTTTCAGATGGACAAATGAGGAGAAAATAAACTTTGTGTGAGACCTGCTTCTGTCTAAGCAACAAACTCCCGCTCGGTCAGGCGACACAACTAACGTTTGTAGAACTCGTTTTTCTGTAGCTCTATACATATCTAATGTTAGCAAAATAACATCTAAATAAATAAATGATACGCATATCACTTTACATCAAGCCTGAAATGCATCTTCAGTATAGAAAATCTTTGCCTTCCCTCCTCTATCCTTCCTGTCTATTTCTGTGTGTGCCATGAGCTTGTTGCATGTTGCAGGTGACTGCCGTCTCAGTCTGTCCTGTCTGCAAAGACACCAATCTCTGTCACTCAGTTCCATCTCTGCTTCAGCTCTTTTTTCATTTCTTATGTTTCCCTCTTTCACAGTTCTCCTCTCTCAGTTAGCTTTAGGAACAGTTCAAACTGTTCACTATTTTACACTGTTCCTTTCAGGTAAATAAGAACATTGTAATTGTTAACATGGCTTTCTGTATCGCTCCTTTGTACAACAGGGTTGGATGAGTCTGAGTCACCAGCGGTTTTGCCAGCATTCTGTCCTCCTCCAGTGTGGCTGACTTGGACCTAATGATGGACCCAACCTTCTTAAAGTCTAACTTTGGCGCAAAATCATCCCCTGGTTTTTTTCGGCACTTACATACATCGCATTAGCCTTTGAGACATTTTTTTTTGTGTATGAACTATTAACGGAATGGTCGCTAACAGTCGGATGTTGCTAAAACTGATTAGCTCGGGGCAGTATGGTGAAGGCATTAAAACGGCTTTTTTAACCACTGACACATAAAACGAAGCAACAATGGGCTCCTTCCTTTTGGATTGACTGACCGGGTCAGTTGGTAAGTCTTTCAAAACACTCTTAATGAACTCCAGGTTCACTAACTAGACTGTTGGTGCTTCGTTTTATGTGTAGGGACTCTTATCATGCTACTGCAGATGTTTGGTGTTATTTTGAACAGTATTAGTGGTTAAAAGAGCCGTTTTAATGCATTCACCGTATTGCTCCGAGCTAATCAGTGTTAGCCATGTCCAGCTGTTAGCGATTAATAGTTCATAAACGTAAAAACTGTCTTGTTGCTTTAAGTGCTGAAAAAGAGCATTGGGATGATGTTGCGCCTTAATTACACTAAAATGAGTTTGTTCAGTCGGTTGCCATCTTTTGCTTTGATGCCTGAAACCACGCACACCGCAGCATAAAAGACTGCTCAGGAAGTAGAGCCAGCTCAGGTCCTTCTTTTAGATGGCCTTTGTGTTGGTGATCCTCAATCAAACACTGACGCACCTCTCCTCTGCAGCTCTATGCATTTTCATATATATAGATGTATAAATGAGCTACATGTTAGCAAGACAGCGTTAAATTGTTAACAATGTATCAACATAGTGATGTGGACATTCACATGGACGCACCATTAAGACAGATTGTAGTAAAGACTTAGCTTAAGGTCAGTTTTTACAACTGTGAAGACTTAGCACTTAGGACCAGTCTTAGTAATATCAGCGGGTGAAACCACAATCAAGGAATCCATCAGCTATTTGTCTGACAACAATTTGGCCTCAATATTTTGGGCTTTCCAGTCATTGTTTACAATCCGATTAGAAAGTCTATAAGTGACAATGGAGCCCATGGGGAAAGCTAATGCCCTCCGCCTCTTTTGCTCTCCACTATGGACTGTTTACCTGCATGCAACTAAAGCATGCTTAAACGTGATTGGTCAATACTACTTGGACTACAAACAGAAACCAGGTTGTTTCCACTACCCGAATCCTGTCCCGTTGCCTAAAGACGGGCATCCTCCACTTCCTGCCTTCGCATCGCGAAGTGGCAGTGCTCCACCAGGGAGGACGGAGCGGTGGCTCCGGTTCTGGTGAGTTCAACTCCTATGAATCCTTTTCAGTGATGAAAAGGGGCACTGGGGCTCGCCCATCTCTCCCTACTCCGCCTTCGGATCTACCACTGCATAACAGGTAGGGCGTCCTAAGCCTGCAGGATTTCCCTCCGCTGGGTGCGCACTCCAGCTCGTCCCCGGGATCCATCCACACAGCCGGTGGTGGCTCTCGCTGACCCAGGAGCCGGGGTCCGCTTGCCCAACAAAATCCCTCCCCTCCGTCTCAGTTAGGAGCAGCTGCGAGCTGCGCATTCCCTCCGTGCTGGTTGTCTGGACCTTGATAGTCAGGCACTTGAGGGTATGCGGCGACCAGAACTCCTGCCACCCTGGAGCCCGTGTCAGGGAGGTTGAGTCCTCGGCCCTCCAGCTGTGTTCACAGCCCAGCTCGGCCTCCACGCTGGTCCTGCAAGCCGATACCAACGATTTAAAGAACCACCAGTCTGAGGTCCTCAAGCAGGACTTCAGGTCCATGGTGGACCGCCTGCTAGACACGCCTCCGCCAGCTGCACCTGTGGCTTAAAGGATACTGCCTGGGGAAAAGTATTCCATTTGTGGACAACTTTACGGCTTTCTTAAACAGAACCAGGCTTTTTAAACACGACGGCCTGCACCCTAACCAGGAGGGGTCAAGACTTATCTGTCAACATTTACCTGACTCTCGAGTCCTGCACCAGCACCATCTCCTGACAACAACCCAGTGTTGGGATCAGGATGTAGAGTCACAGTGTAATACACCTCTCTGCCCTGCCCTAAACACAGACGCACAGGAAGCAGAGTTGCAGTCAAAATAAAAAATGAACAGAAGAGGAGCTATACGGAAAAACTTTATACAAATCAACACAAAATCTGCATGCAACAAAATCAGAAAATAAAATGTGGACTTTTAAACATCAGATCTCTGTCATCTTAAGCTGTATTAGTAAATGATCTCATATCAGATAACCGTATTGATTCACTCTGTCTGACTGAAACCTGGCTGCGTCATGAAGAATATCTTAGCCCTGATGAATCAACTCCTCCCAGTCATATTCATACTCATATTCCTCGAGGCAATGGCCGAGGAGGAGGCGTTGCAGCTATTTATGACCCAGGCCTATTAATCAACCCTAAACCTAAATTATATTATAATTCATTTGAAAGTCTTGTTCTTTGTCTTTTCACATTCAACCTGGGAAACTGTGCAGCCAATTATTCTTGTTATAGTGTACCGTGCTCCTGGTCCGTACTCTGAATTTCTGTCAAATTTAGTCCTTAAATCTGATAAAGTAATCATTGTAGGAGATTTTAATATTCACGTGGATGTTGATAATAATAGCCTTAGTATTGCATTTATCTCTCAATTAGATGCGATTGGTTTTAGTCAGAGTGTACATAAACCTACTCACTGTTCTAATCACACGGCCGACCTTGTTTTGGCTTATGGTGTGGAAATCAATGACTTAATAGTCTTCCACAGAATCGTATTTTATCAGACCATTATTTAATAACTTTTGAATCCGTCTTACAGGACTACTCACCTCTGGGCAAAAGTTTCTACACTAGATGTTTATCTGATAGTGCTGTAACTAAATTTAAGGAAGGGATTCCATCAGCATTTAATTTAATGCCTTATCCTAATATTCAAGATTCCTTTACTAACGTCCGTTTCTCTGAAATTGATCACCTTGTTGACAGTGTTGCAGGCTCACTACGAACAACACTTGACTCTGTTGCTCATTTAAAAAAGAAGATAATGAAACGGAGGAAGTTAGCTCCATGGTATAACTCACAAATCCGTGAATTAAAACAAATATCGCGAAAATTGGAAAGTAGATGGCGTTTCACTAAATTGGAGGAATCACACTTAGTTTGGCAAGAAAGTCTAAAAACATATAGGAAGGCCCTCCGTAATGCCAGAGCAGCCTATTACTCATCTTTAATAGAGGAGAATAAGAACAATCCTAGATTTCTTTTCAGCACTGTAGCCAGGCTGACAGACAGCCACAGCTCTATTGAGCCATGTATTCCTATAACCCTCAATAGTAACCACTTCATGACCTTCTTTAATGACAAAATTATAACTATTAGAGACAAAATCAACTCGCTTGGCACCAATTTTTCTTCAAGCCCAGGAACCTTAGAAACAACTGTACGACCCGATATATTCTTGGACTGCTTTTCTACAGTCGACCTTAACAAATTAACCTCTACTATTTCATCATCAAAGCCTTCTACTCCTAGACTCTATTCCAACTAAGTTACTTAAAGAAGTGTTACCTTTAGTTAGCACTCCTGTATTAGATATGATTAAAATGTCTTTAACAGCAGGTTATGTACCACAGTCTTTTAAAGTAGCTGTAATTAAAACTCTTCTTAAATAGCCCAGTCTTGATCCTGAGGTACTAGCCAACTATAGACCTAAATCTAACCTTCCTTTTCTCTCTAAGATCCTCAAGAAATTAGTCGCCAATCAGCTGGGTGACTTTTTACATAGTAATGAGTTATTTGAGTACTTCCAGTCCGGATTTAGAATTAAACACAGCACTGGTAAAAATGACTAACGACCTTCTAATAGTTTCAGACAAAGGAGTTGTCTCTGTATTTGTTTTACTATCTTAGTGCTGCCTTCGACACTATTGACCATCGCATCCTGCTACAGAGACTGGAGCATCTAAATTTTGATTGTTATGCTGATGATACACAATTATATTTGTCGATCAAACCAGAAGAAACCAATCAGTTAGCTAAACTTCAAATATGCATTAAGGAAATAAAAAGCTGGATGACCTGCATTTTTTCTGATGTTAAACTCAGATAAAACTGAAGTTATTGTACTTGGCCCTGAAGGCCTCCGAAACTCAATAGCTAAAGATATTGTTACTCTGGATGATGTTGTGTTGTCCTCCATCACCACAGTAAGGAATCTGGTTGTTATTTTTGATCAGGATATGGCCTTCGATTCTCACATAAAACTAACAAAGACTGCATATTTTCACCTGCGTAATATGGCAAAAATTAGGAACATTGTGTCTCAGAAAGACGCGGAAAAACTAGTCCATGCATTTGTTACTTCTGGGCTGGACTATTGCAACTACTTATTATCAGGCTGCTCCAATAAGTCTGTTAAGATACTCCAGCTGGTCCAAAATGCTGCAGCTCGTGTACTAACTAAAACAAATCAAAGAGAACATATTTCTCCTGTAATAGCCTCTTTGCACTGGCTACCTGTAAAATCTAGAATATAATTTAAAATCCTTCTTCTTACCTACAAAGCTCTTATTGGTCTGGCTCCGTCGCATCTTAAAGAGCTTGTACGTATTACCCGACTAGATCGCTGCGCTCTGAGAATGCAGGGCTACTTGTCATTCCTAGAGTCTCCAAAAGTAGAATGGGAGGCAGAGCCTTCAGCTACCAAACTTCTCTCCTATGGAACAGTGAACAAGTGTTATTCCGAGACAGATGTCCGTCCTCCATAGAGACGGCTCTGTCCGACGTTTGTGCCGGTTATAGGGAAGGTTTTCGTTGCCACCGTACACTAGGGGGGGACTTGTTGGGTCTATGTAAATCATAAATAAGTCATAGAGTGTGGTCTATTCCTACTCTGTTAAGAAGAAGAATTACTTTATTTATCCCGCACAGGGAAATTGAATTTTTTTACTCTTATTAATATACATGTTACACACACAGGCCCGAAATAAACACATGCACAAACAGGACCTATACATGCAATTCAGGAGAGATGTTAGAGCGAGGGGGCTGCCAGGGGGCTGCCAGTGACCAGCGCCCCAAGCAGTTGGGGGTTCGGTGCCTTGCTCAACAGCACCTCGGCAGTGCCCAGGAGATGAACTGGCACCTCTCCAGCTACCAGTCCACGCTCCATACATGGTCCAGACAGGGACTTGAACCAGCGACCCTACGGTTCCCAGCCAAGTCACCTATGGACTGAGCTACTGCCACCCTAAGTGTCCTGAGATAACAAATAAGATTGAATTTAATTGAATTGAAATTGAATTAAAGAGGTTATATTCCTATGCAGAATCTGTTTATAGAGATTAGCGCAACCAGCTCTTGTATCAAAGATGGGAGTTTAAGCTTTTAACAACCACTGTTCCATTGTTTTCAATTCAAGGCCCTCCAAAAGCTACTCATTTGGGGCCCACTAAACACCACTAATCCCAAGTGTGCTGCAGGGCCCCTGTCATGCTGTGGGTCCTGACTCATTCAGACTCACTATGTTCCACTATGTGGAGAAAAAAACACTATTAGCAAGCGCAAAAATGCATTATGCATTATATCCTTAAATTCTGGTGAAAATGAATTAGGACCCAAATAATTAACTTTATTTTCTATATTTAGAGGTATGGGGAGAATGAAGCGAATAAAGTGGTGCCACTGAAAATGTACCTGTGCTACCATTTTGAAGCGCTTTACTCAGTAATAATATTCATTTGTTACCTAGTTGAGGCGGTTACTATAATAAAAGCGTCTCACCCAATTTTTGCATCCAGACGACTTCTGCTTATAAAAATATTTGCTTTAGTAAACAATCTGCACCCTGCTTCATGGGCTCTGTATTCTTCATGTACTTTGTATATTTAGAACAGACAAATGGGTAGCTTGCTTGAGAACACACACAGACACAGAGGTAGATATACTGTATATATCAACAGAGAGCAGGAATAAATCAGATGAAAGAAGAGAGATATAAGAAAGGGGGGAGAGAAATAAGGGAGAGCAAGATGGAGAAGAGAAGAAGAAAAGGGTAAAAGGCAAGAACCCCCCAAAGTGGCTCTTAAACTGCTTCAAATTGGTCATTAGTGTAATCAGGGGGAAAAGCATTGCAGAAGCCTGCTCCATTAGGGGGGATGGTGACTCCCTGTCTCTCTCTCCTTTTCTCCCTCTTTCTGTCAGTTCCTCTCTCATCATTTCTACTCTGCTCCCTCATATGTGCTTCTCCAAGACTTCAAGTGCTTCTCTAAGACCTGTCCATCTTTTTAGTGCTGCTCAAGCAGAAACAACACTCTTGTTAAAGATCTCCCTACCTTCTAACAGCCGTAAAAGCGTCATTAGCATATGCATACAGTTGTGTTGCCACAGATACCATGCAGACATGTTGACATTGTTATGACAGCCTGAGCAGGTCGTAAATTTCTGTAGGAAAGAAAATTGTGATGCTCTCAGAGTAAATATGTTTCTAATATTATAATATATAATAATACTTACTAGACTTTACTCACCGGAGCAGAACAAATCCCAACCAATATTCAAGGTTGTATTTCAGCAGGACTTTGTAATGCAGGTTTGGTGACATCCTTATACTTGCAAGGATTGTAGCTGGTGAGCACACTGCTAACATACCCAACCAGATACCTTCCACGTGTAAACAAGTTAGTTAGTTTATGAGACAGTAGATTTCATTACTTTAACTCGGTTAGTTTTGGCAGTAACTAGTACTGTAACGCATTATTGTCAAAATTAAAGTCACACTCCGGACATGTTTTAAAATGTGTATAAAAACTCTGCTCTGATTTTTTTTTAACATGGTTTTCCAGAATCTAGGTTAAGAAGAAAAAAAAACAAAGGGACCCGAAGCACATCTATTCTTTCTCCCTCGTTGTAAGATTCTGGATTTGGATTTGCCCAGCCTACTACTGCTGCTATGGTTGAGACTGATTTGGTGACAACATTCTAGTAGTTCCCTGAAGTTAACCAGTGAGAGAGCCATGCGGATCATAACAGCTTCAGCCATAGGCCAAAATGTAGGAGCCATCTTGTGGAGCCCTGTGGGTGATATTGAGAGTGTGGGTGAGATATCGAGCCCCTCTCTATATGTAAGAAAAAAAAAGCCATAATTTATTTTTCCGTATAGTTTGGAGATCAAAATTACAGAACAAAGTATAAATACTTTTATACTATTCTGAAATATTGTTATTTTTTATTGTTAAGAATTTGATAGATGCTGTACTAGCATGTTTTTTAAATAATCAAGGCACTTCAATAAAAAGCTTTATTTTGTGGGGGAAAAAAACAGTGAGCAAAATTAGAGAACAGTCACCACTGTGTCAGAAGAGATTTAAACAATATTTTTTCGGGCTATAGGATTAAAAAATAAATAGGAAGTGTAGAAGCCACAGCTTTGAATGACTTCAGCACATCTGCAGCCACAGGACATCACTAGTTTCTCACACCGCTCTGGTTTGATCTTGGTCCATTCTTCTTCAGTCTCTTCCACAGTTCAGTAACTGTAGTGGGTTTCTTAGACACTAGTGAAGATTTTCTTGAGATTTTCTAGGTTTTTGTTTCTTTACATAAGCCTATGCCGTCGCTGCTTTGATTCAGCATGTTGTTAGGGTTAGAGGTTAGGGTCAGGGTAAGGGGGTAGTGTTAGGGCCTACATAGGCCTATTTGCCATGGAATTATGCACTGATTGTGGAAAAAAACAGACTCGGGAACATAGGATCCTTTTTGGGAAAAGCGGGGAACATCTGACCCTTTTATTTGTTTCTTGGGTCCTATGTTCCCCGTTTTGTATGTGACCGGGGAACATAGGTACACTCCCTTTTAAGCCTTACATTGTCAAAACAGAGCAGCTCATATTGACAGCAGAGCTGCAGCTGTCCTGTAGCTCCCTGCTGCGCACCAAGCCCCATTGTGAGGGAAGGAGAGAAAAGAGGAGAGGAGAGAAAAGTGACAGCAATGACAGAAACACAGTAAAGACACTCACACTGAGCTAAAATGCAAACAGTGTGCTGACATTAAGACATTGACTAATTGATTTTTTTTTTTTGTAGTAAAAAAACCCTGAATATCTCAATACCATAATTGAAAACTGAATACCTACACAACGAATGAATATCCAAATAGTGGTATAGTTGTGTCCAGTCCTACTAATGAAGGAGTGATGACACAGAAACAGGAAAATGACTGAGTTGCACCGTCTCACTTCTAAGCCATGGTCTCTGATGTGATGGAGAAACGTTATGCCTCTGTCAGTAAATTCTGAAAATACCAAGGAAACTCTAAAAGAAACAGTCGTTACTCATTAGAATGTTGCTTTGGTGCCAGTTCTATTGAAGTTAAAGGGACGGACATGGTGAGTCCCACTATAACTCATCATATCTGTGCTGTGTTTTTTTCCTTCCAAAGGTGCATTTGTTGCCCTTGTTATTGCTCTCCTGCAGCAGCTGCATATTATTTAAAACTTTTTATGCCGGTCTTACCAATAGCCAAGATCTCCTCTCTTTTCTATTAAGGCCAGGCAAGTCCTCTCACCTCATCCCCTCCTTATTTCTCTCTCTTATGTTTGTTCTCCCTTCCTCTGTTACTCCTCTTATAATATCCTATTTTCTTTATGTCTTCCTCTTTAAAGACTTTGACACCTTTTCAATGCAGCGCAAATTGTTGAAAAGGGACCCTGTAACATATTTTCTCAACTTGTTCCAAACCTGCTCTCACTCTTTCTCCTCGTCCTATAAAGCTTGACCATCCCTCTCCTTCTCTTTCTTTCTCTCTCCTTTCTACCCCTGTTCTTCCCTGTAGAGGCAAGCCAAACGGAGCAAATCCAAAGAGGATTTGATGATGAAACAAATAAAGCAGCCACCGGAGAAAGCCCTTGTAGCTTTAGCGAGGCATGCTGCTGAAGATTATCCGCCAAAAGGCCTCCTTTTGCCTGCTTCTCACTAAGGATGACAAGAGGAGAGGAAGAGGAATTTAATCTGGAACTTCTTGTTCTGAAGACTCAAAAGACAGAGAATGGGCATTGGATCGAAGCCTGGTGTCTTCAAAAGTCAACAGTTCATTAAGTGAGCAACAAAGCAAGCTGATTCCGCCTTCCTGAAGAGATCATTTCAGGCAAGTCAGTACGGTTATGATATTTGAATTTTACAAACAGTGCTACACTTCAAATAATTACTGCTAGTTTGCCACTTGGTGGTTCTATTAACTATGCGATATTGTGCTCAAAAAACGAATTGCTGGGATAATTGAATGCGGCAAAATTGGGGCAACAATACGTCAGATGGGACAAGAAACATGACCAGTAAGAAAGTCATACATGTTGTAAACAAAGTCCATAATCACTCAAAAATGTAAACAGTAAAATTATTGTCCAAAATGCACATGGTAAACCATCCCTTACAGCTTACAGCCTGACTGCTTGATTTAGTACATATGTTTGCATGTTGACCAGCTTTATCTAGCACTACAAAGTAAATGCGCATATGTTAAGATGGTGGAGGGGCATATAGGCATCTGATTTTCAGTTTTCAGTTTGCATGTAATGCCATCCATCATCAATCATGTAGTCTTGGATTGCCAGACCTATCTCTACAGGGCTGTGTCAGTATAGTCGGGCTGCACTACTTAAAAGGGACTTACCGTGTTATGCTTTTCCTTAGTTCCTGTCACATAATGTTGAAATGTCGGGTGTTCTTGTTAAACTTGGCCAAAACCTCAAATAATGAGGAAAACTGACTGTCCTGAAAGCTTCATTTCCAACAGTTTTTCTACTCAGCTCCAGTTAAAGTGAAAGCATTCTGGATTGACACTATTGGTTATGTCTGCTCCAGACACAGCATGACGGCTATGCCCACAAAATACACTGACACACAGCTCCATCCATCCTCCCATTACTCAGAGCAGGGGCCTGTTTCACAAAGCAGGTTTAGTGAAAACTCTGAGTCTGTTAACCCTGAAAGGAGGGAAACTATGAGTTTTCCGTTTCACAAAGGGAGGTAACTCAAACCAGAGACAGAGGGGTAACTCTAGCCTGTTTCACAAAGAGAGGTAACTTAACCTCTCGGTCAGTTACCATGGTAACATGCTCTCTGAAACTCTCAGAAAACCTTGAGTTTCTCTCTGTCTCCGCCCTCTTTCAGCCACACACAGTGTTTGATTTCCTCATTCATTCAGTCAGCAGGCGAGTTTTGACGTAGTATAGTTCCGTCTGTTTTTTCAGAAAATCATTGCAAAAATCAGTCATTAGAAGTTATATTAGGTGGCGAATATTTCACTACCATGGCATGTCCTTTTGATAATGATCCCGTGGATGAAGGTGCAGCAATACTGTGCAGAGAATTAAATATTTGTCGGGAGATGATTGTCAAACTATTGATTATAGATGTTCTTGCATTTCCAGGCAATTATCTTTTTGAGCGGTACCATTTCATATCCCAGCAGATATTCTGTGTTGTGCTGCGTTTTTTTGCAAAAGGGAGTTTTTTATACAACGTATAAAAATCATTCAGTAGGCCTACATTAGAAGTTATATTAGGTGGTGAATATTTCCCTAACATGGCATGTCCTTTTGATAATGATCCCGTGGATGAAGATGACGCATTACTGCACAGAGAATTAAATATTCGTCAGGAGATGGTTATCAGACCGGGCATAAACGTCCTTAATATACTGCAGCCATAATTACAAAATGAATGAAATGGATCTTTTGAGCAAGTTGAATGTATTTGACTCAGCGTTTCCTAAATATAATCCCAGCTTTTCTTGCAATTCATAGGTTCAAAAGTGTGTGCTTTTAGTTGGGTTACCGGTATATAAACTACTCCTATATAGCCTTTGATCCAGAATATCACCTATAATGCGAGAGGGTGCATTTCACGGCAGAGGTGCTGAATACACCGTTTCATGTCACAGTCCATCTCATCCCTCCGTACATTTCCAACATTAACAACCAGTCATGCTCTCACATCCCAGCAGATATTGTGTGTTGCGCTGCGTTTTTTTGCAAATGGGAGTTTTTTATACAACATATAAAACAGCCACTGCTCAAAATGAGGCGTCACCATGAGATTGTGCCGATGTTTTACCTGTTTGAACAATGTTTTTTTGTTTCATCTTAAGCTGCTGCCAAGTGCGCTTCTGCCCCGCCGGGTCGCACTTAAATGAAATAAACTCATAGACTACCACTCAAGCAGTTCCCCCTGTGATATTACTGTGATTGCAACAGGACTACATTAAAACTTACGCACTGACCTGAGCGGCAATGTTCTCCCACACCGTCTCCCTGTCTTTTGCTGCTGCAGCGTTGTTACACTTTCGGCGAAAGACATGCTCAAACTCACCGTATGAGCGCATTAATATTTACAGTTGCAGTTGTAGCGTAGCCCTCCTCTTCCCCGTTGCCATGGTGACTCGTCGAATCAGGGCTCCATTGATGCTGTCTTTTTTTACTTGTGGTGCACACGCTTAACTCCAGGTCAAACTACTCTGAGTTGATCAACCTAACGCAAGTCTGCTGTTCTGAAACCGAAAACTCAGAGTTTCCTATCTCAGAGTAGATCAACTCAGAGTTCAGGTTTAGACTCAGAGTTTTTTGAACCTGCTTTTTGAAACGGACCCCTGGACAAAACTAGTGTTTTTTAACCTGTCAGCACCCACTAGTTAGAAATCCAGTTCTTCAGTTTGTTGCCAAGATAGTGCTTTTTTGGTGGCAAGGGAAATTTTATTTTGCTTTTCACAAAGAAGAAAGCAGTCTGGCCCAATACGCAGTTGGATTTTTGGGCGCGTACCTATGTTCCCCATGTCCTATGTTCCCCGCTTTGTATGTGACCGGGGAACATTCTCCACTTTTCCCAAAAAGGATCCTATGTTCCCGGTCTGTTATATTTTCCACAATCAGTGCCAGATTCCACGGCAAATAGGCCCATGTATACCCTAACACTACCCCCAACCCTGCCCCCTAACTGTATCCCCTAACTCTAACAAAATGCTGAATTAAATCAGCTAAGGCATAGGTTTATGCAACAGGGGAACATAGGGATGACCCCAGACTTTTGGCAACACTAATGCTAGAAGAAAGGACTTGTTCATCTATAAAGGGCCATGTTGATGACTCAGAAGCTGTAAGTAACATTATATCACTGAAATGTTTGTCTTGTGATGGTCGGACCTAGCTTGTGAATCCATAGGGTGCTAACAGTGATTTACACATGAGCTTGTAATACATCTGTGCACCCAGCAGTCAGATATGGCTTTATTTCAACCATCGGATCACAAGTCCTACTTGAACATGTCTGGTTGTGCAGTGTTTGGTTTAAATTTGTGATTTTTGATGGTCACAAATGCTGCTATATTCCCTTACAGTTCCCTGCTAACGACATATAGCTACATGCTAATGCCAGACAGCCTGTAGTATTGTTTCCTTGTGTTGTTCATTTTCTCCTGAATTTAGAATACAGGTGCAGCAGCCATAAGCAGTATGAGAAAAAATAAAGTGTTTTTTTATGTTAAAGCATTAAAATCTAGTTCTAGAAGAAACACAAAATACATGTATGAGCCTGAAAACAAGTATAATATGTCACCTTTACCATTCTGGAATGGGGGGGGGGGGGCTCTTGTTTGTTTGTATTTCTTTAAACAAATCCGAAATGTCACAATTGCTGCAGTTACAGTGAAATTGTTAGCATCGTCAGAGAGTTGGTGGTAATGAGGCATACTTATAAGGAGTGTCCTCTAGTTCAACTCATGCCATCTTCTTTTACCGTCTGAAGGTGTGTGGTTTATAACGACTAACCAACAGCACTGACAGACATATGGGATATTAAAAATGACAAAGCAGTGTTCCCAGTAACTAAGGCTATTAATAACTTAAGAGAAACATTGCGTGCTATAGTCCACCTTGCACCTTTTCTGTGCCTCTCTTTCTCTTCCGCTCTCTCTCTCTCTCTCTCTCTCGATCTCTCTCACACTCACAGTCACACACACACACACACACACACACACACACACACACACACACACACACACACACACACACACACCTTTAACAGTGTTGCAGTGCTGAGTCCTTGTCTTCATAATAAATTATACAGTATTTTTAATATCAGTTCAGACAATTGTGCTACTTTAATTCATACAGTTGGCAGTTTGCAAGTTGGATCGGGGTTTGGATGGTTGATTAACGTCATGCATTGCATTTGCCATTGGTGATGTCAGTTATGTCCATGATACCTAGGCAATGGGTATAAAATGGTTTTAGCAAATCCTCGGGTCATGACATTATAGCTCAGCCAACAAAGCCCCTTGTGAACATGATGATTTTTTCCAGCTACAGTGAGTGGTACAGCTGTGGCTCTGTGGGCGACAGCAGCAGCATTCAACAGGAAACAATCATTTGATTCAGGAAACTTGAGATGCAGACAAGCTGCACACAGAGATGAAATGGGAATTTCCAATGAAGCAACTATTACAATAATGATAAATAAGAGTGTCATATTCATGTCCATGGAGTTTGTAAATCAAACAGTGTAGTTTTAAATATACTTGCGTCTTTATAGACCTGAGTTTTCTCAAGTTAAGACTCAAGCTCGAGCTCAAAAAGACATATAACGTGTGGAGATTTTTAAACATGAGGTGTTTATTTTTGTCCCAATATAATTTAAGTTTTGTTATTACTCACTGTGTATGTATAGAAGTTAAATAAAAATGATTTAGAATGCTTCCACATTACTATCAATTTAACACAGATGGCATAATTAAAGGATTTTGCAGATAAGCTCCAGGTTAAAACTAGATGCAGTAAGATGAGAGCGGCTTACAGTGTCCGGAGTGTTCTTTCTACAGGAGCTGGTGGTTCATTGGAGGCACTGGGTGACCAGGGGGGCGGAAGATTCAACTTGTGAACGAATGAGAGCCAGTCTGGGAGTGATAGACATTCTAAAGCCTGAATCAGGGACTGCCTCAGCAACATTCTGAACCAATCACAACAACTCAATGAACTTTATTGCTGTATAAATGCTTTGTGAAGAGAGGGCATTGGCGATCTTTCTGGCTCATTGGTTGCCAGGATGTCTGTGATTTCCTTGGCCAAGAAGACTATTCTTTTCTGTTTTTATAATGAACTTTTTAAACTTCAAGAAGTAGTACGGCTTTCCTTGAGTAAGAACATGAAACAAAAGGGATTTAACCCAATGAAAGCTTTAAAAATATATGTACAGGTATGTGCGCATAGGGACAGAAGAAGGAATTAAATGTGATCATTTTTGATTGGTCAGCATCTCTAGCATCTGCAACCAAGATTCAAGATTTTCCTGACCAGACAGATGTTTTATGTTTGCCTTTAGAGGTATATTTATGAGAAATTCCTTACAGAGCCGAAGAAGAAAGCATTTGTTTTGAGAAGATACAGAGCTAATGTGTTAGCATGTAGCTACAAGGAGCAGAGTATGCAAAGCCTTGCATTAACCATCAGGATGAACTATGAACTATCAGGTTCTGGCTGGCTTTATTAGAAGGGTGTGCAACTATGTGTTGTTTGGTAAACATTTTGGTTTTTTAATTTTTTTCCTATATTCCATTTTTGGATCTTTCAGTCATAGTGAAAAGTGGGGACATTTCCCTGGACAGCAGTAGCCGGGCACGGGTCACTGAAAACAACAGTGACTGTCCCTGGAAACCTGGGACGTCTGGTCACCTTAGACATTACACATTGTAACACATTACATCAGACCGGTGACAGTAACTGTAGAGACTGTAATGAGGCAGTGAACTGTGTGGAATAACATTATGTCATGTTCTGTGTTTGTCAGTGCTCTCCTCTCTTCCGTTCTGTGTGAGTTTATCTCCCTCTGTCTGTGTTTCCCTGCATGTGTCTCTCCCTTGTCTGTGTGTAGGTCCGAGAGGCGTTTCCCCAAAGCTGCAGCCTGTTATGCTGATTACACCACCACCTTAAAGCCTGAAGCTGACAGGCATGCAGCGCCGGACCGTCGTCGACCCTTAATTTGGTAACACTATTCCCCCTGGACTGGCATCCCCTTTCTCGTTGTGGTTTTCACGCTCCCCGAAGTAAGTTGATTAATCGTGTTTTGTTTTCTGTTTTTCTCCGTAGTTTCCCGTGTTCCTGTTTCCCGTCCGTCTCCCTGATCTTCCGTCGTCTTCCTGTTCCTGTATACCCGTGTTCGTTTAGTTAGTCTTGTGTTTGTATTCTCTGTAGTATTTTTGCGTTTGTCCGTTTATTGTATTAAACGTTTCTTTTGTAACTTTACCTTTTGTCCGTGTCTGCATTGGGTCCACCTTTCGTGCTATCCCCGTACCGTTCCTGACACATTAGACTTAATGTACAAGTGAAATTGGAATTATTTATATTATCCTTTGTAGTTGAAAAGGTAAAGGGTTTCTTGTACGCGGAAGTTGTGTCAGCTGGTAATGTAGGCTCTAAGGTCAGTGGTCGTCCTGACGTGTCTTCCTGTGGATACAGACACTTTCCAGATGCTGCTTCTCATCTGTGCAGCGCGGTGAGTCCAGGAACACCTCATCAAAAAGGGGCGACAGCAAGTCACGCAGAGGACATGGAAACATGTCAAATTCAGTGTAAGATTGTACCGTCATATAATATCAAGAGGATTACAGTACGATGAGAGGGGAAAGTTACAGTTTATTACTTCATCATGAGTGTGTATGGAAACAGCTGCAAATAGTGTAAAACATGATAACATCAGTTTGATCAAGCCTGGAGGAAGAGATTGATTTTACAGAACGGTACTGTAGTAGTAGTTAAAAATTAAATACTGCATGATATCTGTTGTTGTTTGTAATGTAATATGAGAGTGACTACAACAGGAGAGAGCGAGGGTGGCTGACAGTATTCCAATATGTTACACTTGAGTTGCAACAGAGCTGCTTTAGTGTTTATAAGAGTCACTAATACTAATATTATAATAAGGCTAGTTTCAACCATCATATTCCTCTGAACAGATGCTCTCAGTCCTGCTCTGTGTTAAGCTCTGTTAGCAGGACTCTTAGCAGGACTTCCCACTGGCAGCTAACTGCTAACTAGCTCTCCTCACAGCGATAGTAATTATAGTAACTGAACGAGACTTTGCCACTTTGCAAATGGATTTAACACAACCATGGACCTGTCAATATGAAAAAAACAACGTTTGAAATGTGTGAAAGTAATTCATTCCTCGGTTATGACAGGACAAAATCATCACTACAGATCAAAGTGCAAGGGTCGAGGTCAGCTAGCTTAACTTGTAGAGAGATTTAGCAGGAGCTAATCAATCGTACAGAAAAGTACCAAAAAATATCTACAAAACAAGAGGACCCGGTGCGCAGTTGCAGTACGAGTGTGTCTGCCACACCTGCTAAATCTACTGGAGCAGTACAAGAGATGGAGGAGCGTCGGCTTTTAGCTAACGCAAGAGCATCTCTGCCGCCCGCCACTGCTAGGTTTGGGAGATTTGGAACGGAAACAGTTTAGCTAAGCTGGTTTTCGAAGTGGCAGTGGCTGCACTGTGTCAGATAAAAACTGATGTTTTTTTTTTATCTGTAAGAGAAGTATTGTAATATTTTGTCTTAAGGCTAAGTCTCTTTGAAAAACAAAAGAGCTATGGGATACCCAATTAACAATAGGACAGGATAAGTGCTGATGTGACATTATTAATGGCTGCATTCCCTTTTGGTATGTCAGTTCCAGAGTCTGGTAATGTGCATGAAGAGTGTCCGCCACAGCTGACTGGGACACTTGGAACAAAGTTAGCATTAATATTAATGACATTACTGCCCTTTTCCTGCCATGACGAGTCAATGGAAATGTCCAAAATTGCTTCTCCATTTCCTACTCTGTATCGACACTCTAAAACAGTATAGTCTAGTAAGCAAATGATTATGAGTAAATGAAAAGGACAATATTGAGTGTATATATGTCTGACTTATAATAGTGGAGAGTGTACTACAGGGAGTGATTTCAGACACCGCTAAAATGTGTCAGGATGCCATCCTGGCAGCCCTTCTCTTTCCTTTTGTTCCTGTGTTTTGTCCTCTGTATATCGTCTTCATTTTATCAATGTAAATAGTAGTCATAAGCCAACTCGAAGTGCAACAAGCTTGTCAAAAAGCATTCCTTGTGAAACTAACATACCTGTTAACTAGAGGCTCTTGTCCTTTATTTGAGTATTTTCTTTTCATGCTACTTTATACTTCTACTCTACTTTTTACTCCCAAAAAGTGGAGTAGAAGTAGACTAGTTAAGTTACTAGTTACTTTACCAGGCTTACAAGCACATATGAAACATTAGTTTATTCATCAAAAACAAAAATTAACGTAACATAAATGCAGAGTCATTTTTACAGTTCAGTTTGGGAAAGTGGTGTTTAAGTTAGCCTGATTTTTCTGAAAATGCCTTATCAAGTTATATTCTTTACACACCGATATGGCTGCAGAGTAAACACAGGCTTCACAGCGTGCTATTTGATGCACTGAGACAGTAATGCTGAGATGGATACGAGAAAGGAGAGCGGTCATGAATTTGTTTTTCACATAGGCTTCTACTCAAAGGGCCAGGAAATATTCCCTCGATATGGCTGGATCCGGCCCGGGGGCCGCCAATTTGAATAGCCCTGATATATGTCATAGAGCTCCACTGTGGTCCAAACACTATTAGAACACATCATCTATGAGCCACAATGTTACACTGGCTGACATGAACACATTACCATGAACACACACGCACTGTTTTTTTTTTCACTTCAGTCCAACAAACACTACTCACTGGTGGGCCAAAGGTGGATTATTCCACAACTTAAAATAGTCCCCAACAAACAGAAAATAACCAGCTAAGACAGTAGTTCTCAAACTTTGTACATAACGTACCACCTCAGAAAATATCAGGCTCTCTCAAGTACCACCAGACCAAGACCAATGTTAAAATACAGTAACGTAGCTCTACACTATTCAGCTGAAAGGTTTATTCCTTATCAGAAGATTATTTATTGTTGACTGTCTTCAGCCACAGCCATGCTGTAGGAAGGGGTAGTATCAGAACAGGGTCATCCCTATGTTCCCCCGGACCTCCAGTATGTTCTCTGGTCGCATAAGCTTATGCCTTCGCTGATTTAATTCAGCATTTTGTCAGGGTCAGGGTTAGGGGGTAGTGTTAGGGTCTGCATAGACCTATTTGCCGTGGAATTTGGCACTTATGTGGAAAAAATAAAAGACCGGGGAACATCAAACATCATTTTTTTTTTTTATTTGATGTTCCCCGGTCTTATACAAAGCAGGTCTTATAGGTAAACTCTCCATCAGAACTGACATATCACTTTTTTCAAACAAATCATTTTTACCTCTGCTTACTCGCTCGTAACTCATGGATGTGGCTGCGTAGTAGGCTGATATTGAAACAAAAATGATAGAAAATGCTAAACTTATTTTAAATACATCTTAAAAGTTCAAATATTTTTTTGGTATTATATTTTAGTTGAGAGAAACATCTACTGATGCACAACCTTGGACACATCATCAGTGTTGTTTCCTGGGATCTCTGGGTGTTTCGGGTCTTAGAACAGACACCCTCCTCCAGGCGACCCAGCCGAGGCTGATCAGACCCCGGCCTGTGTCCAAGTGGCATTCTACTGCCCCCACTGCTCTCCCCTCTTCAGCCAGAGCCATCTGGAGGCTGTCTCTGCTGCCTCCACGTTGTTGCCTATCTCTCTCCTTCGGTTGGCACCTGTTATGCCCAGTGTGCCATAGGCCTTGCTCAAGGAGTGACCGGCAAAACCCCGACTGCCCACCTCCACTGGCATACACCTGGTCCTCCAACCGTTCCTCCGACAATCTTCCACCAGCTCTTCATACTTTCCCCTCTTTCTTTCATGAGCCTCCTCCATCCTCTCCTCCCAGGGAACCGTCAGCTCCAGCAAGATGAGTTGTTTTGTGGCCTCTGAGACCAAGATGATGTCAGGTCTCAGTCTGGACTGGGTGATGTGTGGTTGAATTTTCAGCTGCCTTTCCAGGTCAACCGTCATCACCCAGTCTCTGGCTGTGGAGAGCATACCAGCAGAGCAGTTCTTTGACGTTTTATGTGGCCTTTCCCCTTCCCTGACAAAGTTCATGGCCTTAGCTGTGGTTTGGGTGTACCGGCTGTCCTTGATCCCTTTGCTGATTGCCTCAGCAATGGATTTCAGGACCTGGTCGTGCCTCCATCGATACCTACCCTCACTCAGCGCCTTGGAGTAGCTGCTCAGGATGTGTTCCAGGGTTCCTGTTTTGGAACACAGGGGGCATGCAGGTGTTTCTATCTTGCCCCATGTGCATATGTTTGATGGGCTTGGGAGGACATCATACACCCCCTGAATCAGGAATTTGATCCGCTGGGGGTTCCACTTCCAGATGTCTTTCCAGGTGACATTCCGCTCCATCGCCTGCTCCCACTTCATCCACGCAGCCTGCTGCCGCATGGCTACTACTCTGCTGGTTCGCTCTTCCTCGACTGAAGCTCGCACCTCCTCCTGCACCAGCCTCTGCCTCTCCCTTCCACTGGCAGTGTCGTACCTGGTTGCTGTTAGGCTCTCAAGTCCAGCTCTACCTTGCACTACTGTTCCAAGGATGGCCTTGTGCTTCAATTGGGTCTCAGCTTGCTGGACTGCCTGGGCTGCCCTCCACTTCCTCCCTGTCCTCACCACAATCCCTGCCCCAGACACTTTGGCATCTTTGGATCCAGAGTACTGCAGGTGTTCCCATGCCCTCGCCATAATGAACTCTTCCCTGACTGAGCTGAAAGGAAGCCTGAGCTTATTGGTGTTTCCATACAGCCCGATGTTGCTTAGGCTGCGTGGCAATCCCAGCCATCTGCGTAGATGGCTGCTCACCCTTTGCTCGAAGCCTTCTACCACAGTCATGGGAACCTCATATATAAGGCCACAGAATTCTTGGGAGGATCCCATGTTGATAAATCCAGGCCTTGAATCTTCCAGTGAGCCCAGACTTGTCCACTGTTCTCAACCAGCTATCCAGGTCAGCACTGGTTGCTTTGATGGAATCCCTATCATGCAGGCTGCAGTTGAAGACCTTTCCAAGGCTCTTCACTGGCGGAATCTGTTGTTCTCCCAGCCGGAACCGGAATTTGTCTGTGACTTTCCCTTTCTTTAGAACCAAGGATCTGGACTTTGCAGGTTTGAAACTCATGCGGGCCCATATCATGAGCCTCTCCAACCCCTGGAGGATCCACCTGACTCCTGGTACAGCAGTTGTCGTTACTGTGAGGTCATCCATAAAGGCTCTGATGGGAGGTTGCCTTACTCCAGACTTGCTGAGGGGACTTCTGCATTCTGGTTCAACTGCCTTGACCAGCATGTTCATTGCTAGTGCTAACACGGTCACTGATATTGTACAACCTGTGATAATACCCACCTCCAGCTGGTGCCAGTCTGATGTCAACTGGCCAGAGGATACTCTCAAGCTGAACTTGCTGTAATAGTCCAGGATGAGGTCTTTCACCTTCTGGGGTACATGGTGTTTGTCCAGTGCAACCTCCACCAGCTTATGGGGTATTGAGCAATAGGCGTTGGTGAGATCCAGCCTTAGCACAGCCAGGTCCCCTCTGCCTTCTCTGACCTATTAATTAATTTAGTCATTTATTTTTCCTGTTTTTATTTTGGGGATTCTTTCACGTATCACGAGAGAGAGCTTGAGTACCACCAGTGGTACAAGAAGTTGTCATTGGAAACTGGTTGAAAAAGGGCAGGCACTTGAAACATACAGTACTTTGCATTCACCGTACTGCCCCGAGCTAATCAGTGTTAGCCATGTCCGGCTGTTATTGATCCTACCGGATTTCTCCATTAATAGTTGTTACACGAAAAAAACTGTCCCCATGGCTTATTTTACGTATGTGAGTGCCGAAAAAGACCATCATATGATTTTGCACCAAAATTACACTTTAATATGCAAAAGAGTTGAATGAAAGAAAGGTTTTTAGTCCTGGAAAAAGGCAAAAATCCCACTATCAAATCAAAAACGGAAAAGAAAATTAACTTCTCTGATGTTTAGACGTCTCGTGTTTGGAGTTCATGTAGCAGATCGTGGCTGGATTTGGAAACCTAACACACAGCCTCCAGAGCCTCATCACGTTGGCCAACTGCACCAGAGACGCCAGCTGCCAGGAGGAGGTGTGGAGCTCAGTGCCTAAGGCTGAACTCATCAAGTACAGCAGCTACACACACACACACACACACACACACACACACACACACACACACACACACACACACACACACTATCCTGGAGACCCAAGGGGAATAACAGCAGAAACTCACCAGTCCTATTTTTTCCTCACCCTCTGCAGAAGATTAATGAACACTGTGAGGTGTCAGCGCTCCCTTGACTTCTTCCACAAACTCTGCTCCCTCACGTTGTTCAAGAGGGTCCTGTCAGTCCAGGCTCCGGAGTTTCATGATCACTGCCAGAAAGTGAGTCTTCTGGATCAGTTCTGGTTGTTTCACCTCCTCCTGATCGTTTGCTTGTTCCACGCTGTATCAAATGCTCTGCGTTTGTCTTCTGTGTTTTCAGGACGCTCACAAGTTCCTCACAACTGTGTTGGGTCAGATCCGGGGGTGTCCCCCCTGCTGCTGCAGGAGGCGGCTGCCACCATGGGAAGGAGCTATAGATGCCAGGTCTATGCACGAGGAAGAGTTCACCAACCTGTCCCTCAACTTGCTTCCTGGATGCTAAGTCCAGGATATGCTCTGGGATTACCTGATGGTAAGACCCGCCTGTTTCTTCTTCACCACATGAACAAACATTCAACACACGCTTGAGTCACAGAGATTGTTATCCAGTGTATCTGACAACATGTTGTGTCCATGCTGTTGTTCAGGAGAGAGAACTGGATTTCAGGTGTGACTGCGGTGCCAACGCATCCTCCCAGCAGTATGCCTTCGTAACACTGCCTAGGTGAGAGACATCAATTTATTGTAGTCCAGGGTTCAGCAGCCTTAGGACTGTGGGTCACTATTGGCACTAATTTAACCAACGACATATTAACGCTAAGTGTTCAAGAGAGTGTTTTGGAAATGTTGAAGTGCCCTCTCATCCGCATACCAAATTACCTCTGCCGACATACTGTATTCATTTTTGGATATTGCTCACGTTTTTTTTAAAGCTACAGGAAGCATTTGAAATGATTCAGCTCAATCCTAATTCTTTAAAGCAGGGGTTGACACTAAGGTTTCAAAAGCATGTGCCCAAAGCACAAGTACAGGTCATATTCTACTTGCCTGAATTTCATGTTCACTTGGCCAAATGAAAAAAAAAACCTGTTAAACAATAATGAGTATAATTTAATTAATGTAAATATTGAAGT
The DNA here is from genome assembly GCF_963691815.1 of Echiichthys vipera. NCBI lineage: Eukaryota > Metazoa > Chordata > Actinopteri > Perciformes > Trachinidae > Echiichthys > Echiichthys vipera. The sequence goes on from NC_139831.1 coordinate 27,454,880, forward strand.
CTCTTTCATGCAAACACTCCTTACCAGTCTCATCCTGACCGCATGACTGCACACTTTGCAGCATAAATCAGAAAATGGTGTTTTCCTGTGCACCCATGGAAGTTCCATGTTCCAGTCATCAACAAATTAACATCTGCAGTCGAATTAATATTTTTTTGTAGGTTATTGACATATTTTTTAAGTAATATCAGCATATACTGTATATTTTCAGAAGCTGAGATCTCTGCACATTCACAAATGAGTGCGTTTACATGGACATGAAAATCCAGTTTTTCCAGTATTTTTTTCCTCAGGAAATATGAAACATTTACTAAAACTTAACTTAACTGCTAATTTCTTCCCTACTCCGACCATCAGCAGCTACAGCTGTCTGTTCTGAGTTCAACCTCCGTCTCTCTTCACCTGCACACACATAGACACACAGACACACACACACACTAGCCTCTGTAGCTTACTGAGGCATTCATGAAATGATCTACGTAATAACTTGCTCCGCACCACTGCCAGCCTGTGTCACTTACGTACGACAGGAAATCAGTGATTGAAGATACACAACTTATTTCACTTCCAAAAGACAAAACTGACTTCAAACCTCCAACAAACAAAGTCAAAAGTAGATAGCGCCATTTATTCATTTTTCATCTCAGCCAATTTGAATCGTCACACATTTTAGTAGATTTAAAAAAAAATATTTTTCTTGGGAGTTTTTCAAGGCTTTATTATATAGGACAGACAGGAATGGGCTAAGCGAGAGAGAGAGGGAGACGTGCAGTAAAGGGCAGAGGGTTGGAGTCGAACCCACGGCCGCTGCCCTGAGGACCTTCAGCCTATTTATATGGGGTGGCTGCTGGTCGCCTTTTAATTGATTTTTAACTGCCTTTTAATTGATTTTTTACCATCTCAAGATGCATCGTTACATCCCTAGCTCAGATTCCAGCACCAACCAGAAGTTAGAGCGAGAGTCATTTCACAGAGGTCGTCTACGACATAAGCACACGTTCAACTAACTTGGTTGTGATTGTCATCGCGTAGTTTCATGACGCGATGACAGAAGAGTGACCCAGTCGCCCTATTCAAGGAGCTGATTGTGACCTCCAACCAGGTAAGAAATAACTGACAAACATTGGCTCCATGTGTACTGCTGTTTTATGTGTGTGTGTGTGTGTGTGTGGTAAGACTCTCAGACACATCATGCATGCCTAACTTTGTCAGAGGGAGACAATTAGCAATTAGGTATATGTTAAAGTAAAATATTAAAGGTTGAATGTGAAGAATGAGCAGAACACCGCCATCCAGTGTTTCAAGATCGTAGTCGCAACAATAAAAAATAATTCCAGCAGCACGGGTTGCCAGGTTTGTCAGACCCGGCCCAGTAGCCTACAGGAGACCGGAGTCTTTTTGAGCCTGTTTGAACCCATCCGCTCCGACAAATCGCACCATAAAAACAAGTATAGCAGATGAGTTTGTCTGACAGTTACCATTAGCCGTTACCGTCAGCTGTTACCATTAGCCGTAACAGCTGAGTAAACTTGAAAGTTAGCTTACTGATCAAGGAGAAACGTAGCTATTTGGGCGTGTGTTTTATTGCTGTTGAACTCCTTTATCTCAGTCAATGGAGTGAATGCTTGGTTTATATTGACTCTGGTTTTTGCTTGTCTCCAGTCACTCAGCTGCTGGGACAAATAACGCCCCCTTCGCTGTCAACGGTAGCAACCCTTGCAACCCGCAATGCCAGCCGCTATTGGCTGGTACAATGTAAACTTAACGTGACAGAAAGTCATTGTCAATCCCGTCAAAAAAAATTAAATATTACTTCAGACTCATTTTTTTGTATGGAAAAGCAATACTTTCATTCTGTGCCCCTCAAAATGCCCCAAGGGTATATTATTTAAAATAAAGAAGAAATATATGGCTTTTAATAGAGATTCTACATATTCAACCTTTAACGTCTTGTGTAATTTCTAGAGAAAAGGAAGATTTTATTCAATGTTTCATCTTGTTTATGTTTGTTAACCACTGTTTTCTATTAGTTGTAAATCATTAATTTGTCTCATACCTGCCACTACATCAGTGATGGCAGGTATCCAGATCTGGATGACCCTGCTGATGGCTGGCTGACCTACAATGATGCAGAGGTCACACATACAACCGGGACCGCTTTCTGTGTGGGGCGTTAACATAGCGCCTACATCCTGTTCTACCAATGACGGGTAAGAGGACTCCGTCACATCCTGGAGTCTAAGTGACTCGGACATTATTTGACTGTTGGCATTGTGTGTGTGTGTGCTCTCAGATGTAGGGCAGCCTGGGAATCGGGGGACTTTGTGCAGCAGGCTGCGTAAAGAGATGCAGCCCATGTGAGCGGCAACGGGAACTTCACAGGTAAGCGTGTCAGTTCTGTCTCTGTCTTTCAGAATGTGCTGAAGGCGAAGGCAGAGGATCAACAACTACCAGCACGATCCGTGGCACGGAGCAGCAGGAGGTGTGCCCCACACCCCTCACCCACCCAAGCCCTCTGGAGGAGGGGTTTCTCCCAGAGCCAGGTTCCTCCCAAGGTTTCTTCCCATTAGAGGGAGTTTTGCCTCGCTACAGTTGTCTCTTTGTCAGGACCAGACCCAATTTAAACTCACCTCTGACAAACTTCAGTTTCATTTGGCAGTGGATTGGACTAGTAGTTATCTTTTTTGTCGTCATGATTAGATTGTCTGCACTGCATTACCGTGGCTTGCTCTCTGGGAAAGACTAATTGTAAATAATATATACATTTATAAATGTGTGTTACTACCCAGCGTGTCAGGGGACAGAGAAGCAACATAAAACCAGGAATTTTTGATAAAGTAAGAAAATTAACTAAATACACAAGAAAGAAAGAAAAAGGCCTACAGGTGCTACTTAAGTAAAGAAACAAATATAACTGAAAAAGCTCTCTTTAAAACTAGAGTTCATGTCAACAAATTGAAACAAAACTTCACTGTCAGCCAGCATAACCGAAACCAAAACACTTGAGCAGCAACCCTAACCCTAGTGTCTCTAGAAAGATAACTTCTGCAAATATGCAGCGACATCAGTTATTAGACACAAACCTGGCCAAGTCTCCAAGGTAATTTTTCCTAGTACTCATCCAGGGCCCTATTTCAGAAAGCAGGCTTTATCCCGAGATGAAAGCTCTGCGTTTTCTGTTTCAGAACAGCTGATCAGTCACTTCAATCAACTATGAGCAGGTTGAGCCTGACATGTAAAAAAACTATCATCAATGGAGCTCTGATACTACAATTCACCATGGTAACAGGCAGAGCCTCCATTTTAATCCTGTGGATGTAGAGATATGAATGCATGTAGTGTGTATATATGCACCTGTGCACATTTATCTTTAAAGAAAAGAGCCTGAGTCAGAGAAGGGAAAGTGTTCATGATACAGGTGATGGTATTTCTGCTGGGCATTACTGCCTGACGCACCTCCAACAGTGCCTTAGAGCAGGTGTGCTGTGACACCTCACTGAACACCTCTATGGGCCTAATCGGGTCATCAGCTGAGGACCACCAGTGATCAACGTTTCGCTCCTTTAACCCCAGAACGTCCACTGGTGGCTGATGCCCTAGGTGTTATTCGCCCCCCAACTCTTGTGCTTCTTCCTTAGCCACAGCCAGAAGCTGCCTTTCTCCGCCTCCTCAGCCAGCTCTTTCACGGCCTTCTGATGCCTTGCTCCTGTGCATCCCATGTCGCGGAGAAGGCAAACAGTTGAGGAACCTATGTAGCCCCTGCACCCCACTTCCACAGGGCAGATAACAGCTTTCCAGCCAGCCTCCCTGCATTCTGCCGCCAGATCGGCATACTTGGCTCGCTTCCGCTCGTTAGCAGCCTCCAAGCCCCCTTCCCATGGGACCGTGAGTTCGACCAGAAGGACTGTCTTGCAAGCCTCCGACCACATGACGAGGTCTGGTCGGAGCGATGTTTCCACTATCTCCCTGGGGAACTGGAGTTGCTTCCCCAGGTCGACCTTCATGGACCACTCTTTGCCCGATGAGAGGAGTCTTGCTGTGTCCTTCTGGCGGGAGGGTTTGACTCTCTGTCCAGCCCTGGCAAACTGGATGGGATGTCTGTCCGGGGCGGAAGGTCTGCTGTTTGCCTCCCGTCTGCAAACCTCGGTCACCTCTGCCAGCTTTTTCAGCACCCGGTCGTGTCGCTATGTATAGCGACCTTGGGACAGTGCTATCTTGCAGCTGGACAGGATGTGCTGGAGGCTCGCATTGATGGTATTGCACAGGAGACAGGTCTCTTCGGCACCAAACCATTGGTGGAGGTTTCGGGGGCAAGGCAAGGTGTCATACGTTGCTCTGATCAGGAAGCTGAGCCTGGCTTGGGGGATCCTCCACATATCAGGGCACGACATAGATCTGTTTGTGAGACCTTCCCATGACGTCCAACGACCTTGCTGGCCCTGGGACACCGCTTTGATGGTAAGGCGTTCCTGCTCAGTTCTTGCCACTTCTGCCACCACCATGGATCTTTGGTCTTCTTTGACAGCCTTTGACCAGAACAGGGGGGTCTCGCCCCTCCCAAGGCCTGCACGACCCTCCTGGACTCTGCCAACCACCTCACGGTGTTTCAGCCTGCCGATTGCCAAGTCGACCTCCTCCTGGGCTTTCCACTTTCTTCCAGTTCTTATCTGGACGCCTGCCACTCTCACCAGCTGGTCGGTGGATTCCCTCAGCTCCAGCACTAACCGAGCCTTCTCTTGCTTGTATCCCAAGACAATGGATCGCAGTGGTAGGTGTAGCATGTTCCTCCCGAAGAGTCCTACGTCTGATAGGCATCTTGGCAGTCCCAGCCACTACCTGATGAATGAGTTTGCCAGACTGTCCATCTTGCTTACCACTGAGGAGGGGATTTCACTCATCTTCAGAGGCCACATCACCCTTTGGTACAGTATGAACTGGTAGCACCATACTTTGTACTTGCCAGGGAGCTGGCTCTGATTGATCCTGGCCAGGCCATCTGCGAGTTGCTTCCTCACCGTCTCCCCCATCTCAGAGAGCTCTGCTGTGTAGGTTCGCCCCAGGCTGCGGACTGGTTGGTTTGCCAGCAATGGGATAGGCTCGCCACCTGCGACAAAGATGGTCTTGTCGCTTCTAACTCCCTTCTTTATAGACAGACTACGTGATTTGGGGGGTTTGATCTTCATCCTCGCCCAGCTCACAAGCTCATCTATCCTCTTCAGCAGTCTTGTTGTACATGCTGCTGTCTGGAGTACGGTGGTGATGTCATCCATGTAGCCTCTCACTGCTGGTAGCCTTTGCCCTGATGGCAGTTTCACTCCTCCGGCCATCTTCCTCGCCCCTATGAGGATGATTTCGAAGGCTGCAACGAACAGGATGGGAGATATTGAACATCCCATGGCAATGCCAACTTCCAGCTGTTGCCAGTTGGTTGTGAAGTCCTGATGGGTGCAGCACATCTGGAGGTCTTTGAAGTACTTCGCTACCAGGGCTTTAATGCAGACTGGGATATAGAAGAAGTCCATGGCGAACTCAATGAGTTGGTGGGGGACTGACCCGTATGCGTTGGCAAGGTCTAGCCACACTACATGCAGGTCACCTTTCTCTCTTTTCGCTCTTTGGATCTGCTCCCATATCACTGCTGAGTGTTCCACGCATCCTGGGAACCCTGGCACACCGGCCTTCTGGCAGCTGGTGTCGATATACCCATTGTTTGTGAGGTAGCTGATCAACCTCTTGGCCAGAATGGAGAAAAATATCTTGCCTTCTACATTCAGGAGAGCGATACTCCTAAACTGGCTGATGGTACTGGAGTTCTGCTCCTTCGGGATGAAAACTGTGACGGCTCTTTGCCACTCCGAAGGGATGACTTGGTTCTTCCACACCACTCTCAGCAGGTTCCACAGGTGTCTCAGGACCCCTGGGCAGTACTTGTACAGCTTGTAAGGTATCCCGTTGGGGCCCGGGGCTGAGGCTGCTCTTGCCTTTCGGACCACATCGGCTACCTCACTGAGTTTGGGGAGGGCAGCAACAAACAGGAAAGCTTGGGGAGCTGGGCGAGGAACATATCCAGGGGATCCCAGTGGAGTTGCCTTCTCTGGGTCACTGTACTGCTCCTTGATGTGACTCTCCAGCTCAGATCTGGTAATCTCCAGCTTCCCACTTCTCTTGTCCTCGAGAAGCTGTCTTGCATGCTTGAAGGGATTTTTGAAGAAGTTGCTCCTCTCCTTCTCCTTCTGCCTTCTGCGTTTGCGAATACGTTCTGCCCTCCGAAGGCCGGCAAGATTTATCTTCACCTCCTCCCACAGTGACTTCAGGCCCTCCTTCTCCTCTCTGCTTGCCTTCCTCCACTGCTTTCGGAGTTGACGCCGCCTCTTCACCGATTGCTCGATCTCTCTCTCCCTCCTTCCCTTCTGCATTGGGCCAGATTTCCGCTTGTCAGCCGTTACTCCAAATCGGCCTCTGCATTCCTCATAGAGGATGTCTCCAATGCGGTTCAGCTTGGATTCCACCTGGCCACGCAGCGAATGCCCCAGGATCAGGCTGAGATCCTTGTCCAGCTTCTGCCAGACTGCAACCTCATTTGCCTTTGGCCATTTGACCAACTGCCTCCTTCCGGGTTCCCTCCTCTCTGTCCTCTGGTTGTTGGGGTTACTTTGTGTTCTGTGTGTGTCTTCCGGGGTGCCTCTCTCTAGAGCAGCGGCTCTACTCCGAGTTCCTCACTGATGGCTGAACTTCTCATCCTAGATTAGTAGTTTTATTTCAGCTTTTTCAATAAATGTACTCGATTTAAACAGAGTCAGTAAAAGTCTGTTAAAACAGTTCAGACTATTTAGAAAAAAGGAAATAATTAATTTTCATTTTTGCGACAGATCACATCATGATGATAGAGAAAATGATTAATTGATCCTAGCGTCTAAAGCTTTATATCAATTTTTACTGTATAAACTGAGATTATAACACATGATGAGCCGTAAACATTTAAGTGGAGCTTCTTGGACAAACTAACGGCTGTCTGCACAGAGTCACAGTGTTTTATTCAGAGTTGTATTGCATATTTGAATGTGAGGGCAAAGAACGCTGTTCAAAGACAGAACAGTGCATAAAACCGATGACTTTGGATAATCCTGCGTAACAAACTACTATCCAACCAGGATTTTGATAATAACATTCAGTAATCTCCGCTAATTAAACATTTCAGTATGCACTTTGATCCGGAGTGAGGAAATTAAACAGCGTGTCTGTCTCTGTCAGAGGGAGGAGACTCAGAGAAACTCAGGCTTTATCGAAGAAAACATGCCAACGAGCAGTTTAGGTTCACAGAGTCAGTTACCGTTGTAAGATTTTAGATCTGAATTTCTGCAACCGAAAAAACAGAGCAGAGTTTTCACAGATTATGCTTTCTGACAGACCACAGAACAGAGACCACAGATTCTATTTAACATACTAACATTAATATTAACCAAAGGAGTTAAGCACAGAGGCAGGTGACAGCGACTGGCGCAACATTACGTAAATGAATCTATAAATGTATATTTTTACAAGATAAGATTTGTGATACGTTGTTTCTAGCGGCCTCTTTGGCGAAAATATGTAATTGCAGGCAAGTCTGTTCTTTCCGAGCCCTCGATCTGGTCACGTTCATGGTCACTATGTGTGTTGACAATTGTTGACAATTTTTTTTTTTTGCTCTTTTGTAAACTTCATTGAAACACATTCACCTCTCTACTTCCAGTCTGTCCCCTATATGTTACCCTCTTAAATCCATACATACACACGCTCCTATTACACTTCTGCCCTCACTAATAGGCCTGACTCAGAAGTTGGAATTTCCTATTACAAGTGAACACGATCTGGGCCGACAGACCAACAGCTGCTGCTTATTTACATCTAGCCTGCAAATGTGGACACAGACACAGATATTGGAATACTCAGCAAAAAGGTAAGTAGAGGTGATTTCAATAGTGGGTCATATGATCAAAGTTAAGAAAAGAAAGAAAAATGGAAAGATGACCAATGTCTGGGTGCGGCCACACACAGCCGTCTCAAAATTATGTTCTACCAACTGGTTTTGGTACAGATACATTTCGGTGGAAATGTTTCAAGCATCAGTGAGATGTGTGTGCAGAGCCCAATGGATATTAAAAAACGATACCCACCCCTGCAACTGCCTGTTCCCCCTGCTTCCTGCCGTTTGGTTAGCATTACAGTTACATCTATCTTCTTTCCTCAGGTTGAGGAAATCCTCTGTACTCCACCATAAATAAATAAATTAGAACTTTCTCTTGTGCTGGTTTTACCCTACCCTCATTCCAACTATAACCACAGTTATCTTTTTACACTATAATTCAAAACGCTTGCATTAAACTGATGTGTATTTATGTATAGCAATTTTATTTATATAGCACATTTTATTACAAATATACTCGAGAAGATATAATTTGACACTAAAGTAAGTAAAAAGGAAAAACTACTTTTTTATAGTTTCTTCTATTTTATTGCGTATTGTGTTGCTTCTATCATTTACACATTTTGAACATCAGTTTATACAGCTTCTGTGTGTAGCGTGAAGGGGGCTTCAAATACATTTTGTTGTATAAAAATGATCTAGCTCTTAAAGTTCTGCTTCAAATGAAATATCTCACTGGAGTTCTCTATGCAGTACATAGACCCAACTTGTTGCACACTATATGTTCTCAATAAAATATTTTTCCTGCAACAGAAAAGTTAGTATTATTAGTTAGTAAGGATTATGTGACTTGTATCATTATGATCTGACTTTTCAGCCATTTTGGGAGATAATCATGCACAAGTGCAGTTCTCATGTCTCAGGTCTTTGAAAAGTACTTAGAAAGTAGAATCAATCAGTTGTGGTGTTGTCTACAACCATGGATGTATTTAGAAAACTGGATTAATGCATTCGAGACAGAATCCCCGTTCATGCATTCCTTTGAGTAACTCAGTGGTAGTCTGACTCTCGCCAGATGAATTTCATTCGCCTTGCTTCACTCATCCATCTGGGATCGCTCCACAGCAAAGTGATTTCAGGAGGCTGGATCAAAATTATTTGCATATGATTGGATAAACCACTTGTCCATCATCTTTATTGACTTGCTACTTCAACCACTCACATTGGCCCTCATTTATCAAACGAACGTACGGCAGAAAAACGTGCGTACGACCATTTCCTGGCAAACGTCGGCATTTATCAATTTGGACGTGAGCGGGAGCTACGATCAAATCTCACGTCTGGTCTGAGATCGTGTACGCACATTTGAGCCTGTGTATTTGCGGTGCAGCACAGCAAAATCTGGCTGAAAATAATAAACAAACCTCAGCTGTCATTAAGCATAAGCCGTCACATATTAAGAAGAGATCAAAACGGATTCTTAAAACGAATAAAATAAAATAAAAATTGTGGTTGGAGCAATTGATTGTACTCATGCGCGTCTGAAGGCACCATCCATGAATGATTACGCATTCATCAATCGCAAAAACTACCACTCGATAAAAGAAATGTACAGGTGATTTGTGATGCCAAGCTGTCGCTTTTAAACGTGGTGGCCGGGGGGGCACACGATTCTTTTATATTTCAAAACAGCTCGGCTCCAGCCCCCCGCGACCCCGACATTGAATGAATGAATGAATGTGTTGGCGCGTGGCTGCAGCAAGAGGCACTGCAGAGCCAAAGTCATCTCCTCGGTTCGTGGCTACCCTCGATAAATTGCATTAAATCAAACAAGGTATCAGATGATTCACATCTTGGTATGGTTCTTCTAGGTGACAAAGGTATCCTCTTACGGAATACCTAATAACCCCGCTGGCAAACCCCACTACAGAGCAAGAGCGCCGGTGTTGTGCCCTATTCAGCACCCCTGCCGTGAAATGCCCCCCCTCGCATTAAAGGTGATATTCTGGATCAGAAGGCTGTTGTTTCCACCTATAGTAGTAGTTTATATACAGCTAACCCACAACGGTCAGAACATTGGTTACTTACAGTCTTTAAACTATTTTAAAGAGTTTAAAATCACAAACTTGGATAATAGCGAACACAAAACACCCTTTTGTATGTTCTGTGGAAATATACTGCAGCCATAATTACAAAATGAATGAAATGGATCTTTTGAGCAAGTTGAATGTATTTGACTTAGCGTTTCCTAAATATAATCCCAGTTTTTCTTGCAATTCATAGGTTCAAACGTGTGTGCTTTTAATTGGGTTACACCTGTCCAACAGTGCACACAGGCACACTCGGGTCACAGTGGAGCTCTTTCCGTTATTCTTTTCCATTCAGCTTTCTTTATGGGGCCCTTTTATTCCACTCTTAAGACTGACAAAAAGCACATCTTTATTTTGCTCCATCTCGGATGTCAGGATGCCGATCTGTTTGTCGGAAAAGTTTATTTTCTAACCAGCGTTCTTCCTCTCCGTGTTTGACCTCAGTGGGCGAGGCCTCCAAACCAGGAATATTTAGGTGCGTAACATGTTAAAGACGATCGAATTCAGCCGCAGCATTTATCAAGGCCCGCTCATTCGTACGCTGAGATTGGTCAGATACGAATGTTTCATAAATCACACGTGGGTCCTTTCCTACGACCAATTCTGCGCTCAGATCTGCGCCCTCTTTCACGCAAGATTGATAAATGAGGCCCATTGAAACCAACCCATGACGCTGATGAGAGAGAACAAAAGCCTTTAGAGCCGTTCTCTGGTGTTCTTTTAAAGAAGAAATATTCGCTGGATTGGACAACACAGATAGCAGTATCAATGTTGACACCTGCCGGTCAAATGGTTTTGTAAGGAAGCCTACAGCAGAAATGTAAACATTGTCTTGAGCAAGGTTTTGTCTTTGATTGCAGTGAGCATTTTTAATGTACCTGCAACACCATCAAGAACAACACAAACAAGCAAACAGTTTTTAATGATTTATATTATTAATATTAAATTTAATTCATTTCAAAGAACTTTATTTTTTCTGTTAGGGAGCTTAATTTGTGGTCAGGCACATACAAACAACAGAGACTTCAATAAAAGGTCTGTACGAGAATAAATTAATTCTTAAAAGCTGAACTCGGTGGGTAGGGAGAATAGATTGCAAATAGGATTTTGTCTTTGATTGAAGTCTGGAGTGATGGGTTGGGTTGGGTTGGGCGGGATGGGGAAAATTAACAAAGAAACATATATTTTTTTAAATTAGATGAATACAATTAAATACAAAGTAAAGACAAAGACTAAGACAAAATCATGCCCACACGTCTTCAGTAACATTAGAATGCCAGATTTTCCAGGGGTCACTTCCAATAATCCAAAATATACCATATTTTACTATTTGTCAGTATATGTGCCCCACTTATCAGGGCTTCTACAAAACATCTCCTCAGAAGAGGCTACTTTAGCGATTTCAGTACACCAATCCTAAACTGACGGGCTACCTGGTGTTTTCCACCCCGTCATTAAAATGTATCTACCCACCATGATGCAAGTCAAAATCCAGTCAGATGCACTACGAGTGGGCAACTTGTAGAGGGTCACTCAGTGCTTACAACGTTTTCCCAAAAATGTCAGTAATTCGTCCATGGACCCACTACCAAATGTCCTGGATCACCGGGCTCTCCCAAAGGGCATGAAATAAAGTGCCCTTTAAACCTGGGTTCAGACACTTCCAGCGCTCAGCTGAGACCTTAAGACCAAGTCTGTGCAGTCTGGAGGGTGTCCAGTAAAATCGATAGAGAATTTTGAATAGGATAAACCTGATTCAAATACCCCTTGACATTTGTCAGTGTCCCTATCCCAGGCTATTTTTGAAGCGTTGAACTATATTGATCTCACTGAAGATCTTTGAGTGATAAAATGAAGCCTCGTGGCCTGTTCCATCATAGTGATGCCAGCAAGAATAGCTGAATTTTGAGGTATACTTCTGGGGGAGCCAAAAACATGATTCTGTTAATAAGCATTTAAGTTGTAAATATTGCCAGAATTTAGATCTGGGGAGGTCAAATTCCAGGACTATTATATTAAATGTTTTAAGAGTGCTTCCCTCATATAGATCAAGTGTGAGAATGCCTCTGTTCACCCAGTCTTTCCATAAGAAAGAGGCTTTATCTATTAGTAATTCGGGATTCATCCATATACTTCACTCTGAATTAAGATACAGATTTAAATTGAAATCTCAACATATTATCCTCCATATGTCCTGCAGATCAGATCTGTATTGCCAAGTTAAACTTGCAGCTCCGAGCCCACTGGATACAGAATTTTCAGTGTCAAAAGTACTAATTGTAGGGAGTGTGAGCAGTTACTCAAAGCCAGCAGTGAACCCTATTGCTCTCTGGAGCCTGAATTAATGTCTTTAGAACATCAGTAACAGTGTGTTAATGTCTCCATTAGACACCGCTGCCAGCTCCCAGTATGTCTGTCTGGCTGCTCTATTGTCTGGAGACCAGAGAGGGAGAAGAAAGGAAAAGGAAGAAAGAAGAACCAAAGAGGGTGAAAGTAAGGGAGAGGGAGTGAGACAGAGTATTTATGAGGTGGGAGGATGTCTAGACAAATAGATAGACAGATGAAGAAGACACAGGACACCTGGAGGCACACAGCAGGGAACTAACAGCGAATAGACAAAGCGAGAGGTAGAAATAGGAAGCGGGAAACTGAAAATGAGGGACAGATAAAGACAAGGACAGGAACCAGGAGTGACAGAGAGGACAGAGAAAGAGACACATGAAGTGACAGAGAGAATTAAAGGGTGGCGCAGGAATCAGAGTGAGGGAGTAATTTTATTTATTTAACAGGTTAAATTTATTTAACAGGGTTGCCATGGTGAACAGCATCTATGATGAATGTGTGGGTTGATTATGCAACAAATTGACTATAATTCACCCAGCTGACAGAACATCATGACCAGTGATCCACAGGGAAGGATTTACTGAAAAGGAAATATAGGCTGTCAGTTGGCAAAATACCGATGGCCATTGACCAACAGATACAACATACAGGTACTGGGCTTATCGGGAAAAACACAGCAGCAGGGTAGACTCCAAGCCATATAATTTTATTATCTTTGTTAAAGCGCTAAACATTTATTTCCGGATTGCTGTAAAACTGCCAAGATGCCAGCCACGATAGTTGCTGGGGGATTGGGTTCTGTATAATGTCTTCAGTGAATGTGAAAGAGCTTTGTCAAGTCTCAGAAAATATGCCTCAATACTGCAAACTTACCGGGTGAACTCATAAGAGACTAATAGAGGAAGTAAAACCAGATTTAAACGGGATCATTTGTTTTAATAAATGTCAGAGATTTAGCGATTACTAAAAGGAATACATTAATCTGTGGACTTGACTTGGGAACCGGAGGATCGCTGCTTCAAGTCCCTGCATGGACCAAGTACGGAGGGTGGACTGGCAGCTGAATAGGGGCCATGAAAGAAAACACCTTAGAATTTCCAGTTGCTTTCAAAGAGCAGTAAAAGACTGAATGATAGCGGGGAAAGACTGTATGACAGCGGCACTATTCGCACCGGCAGCAGTGCAAATGTGCAACATAAAAGGTTTGAATATTAACAGTAGCTCAGGAGGAGCCTTGTCTTGTTTCTGCTGCTGAGTGCAGTGACTGAGGTTAACTCCAGAGACTCAGTCCAGGAGAAAACGATTAAAAGTCCTGTGATTTCTGAACAGTCAGGAAGCCGAAGCAAGAAAAGTTAAAACTGAGCTGCTGTTAGATATTTAATTGAGTTTCCTTTTAGAGAAATACTCTGAACAGTTAACTATGTAATGTGTGTCTAGAGCTTTTATTGTGAAAGGTCAGAATGGAAGAAGTGAAGTTATCTAGGTTGAATTTGTCGATGTTGAAAGTAAAATAGTTTTCCGTCTGATCCATAGATGGATGAGGTCAAGCAGCAGATCTTGTGTTGTTGTTTTATGATCCTTAGAAGTAAAAAAACAAGAACAACCTGATTGGTTGATATTTTCATTCGTGGTGCGACAGCCTCGTGATACGAAAAAATAACGTCACTTTTTGGGCGTGTAATGTTCACGTTCTGTCCAAAAGTATTCATGACAAAATCAACCGTTTGAAAAAATATATTGAAGTGCAAATGAATCACAGAAAAAAGACTCCCCCGTTGTGTTAAGGCCTTTATACAATGGCATATTAGGTCTATGTAGACTTGTCACAGTAGGTTTCATAGCCATAGAAAAGGTGTACCACTTTAATAATGTGCATGCACACATGCACTTGCATCATAGGTGCGCTCCGGTAGTAAAACAAATATAGCACTTCACCCCTGGCCACCAAGAAAAAAAATCCATATCAGTTGAAGTGTATGCTATGTTAAGTGTATTTTCACTGCTTTACCTCACTATCAGACAGCCCTTCCTTTGGCGCTACAGTTTCTCAAGGTGTTCTTACAGATAAGCGCAACTGTGCCATGCATTGTATTACGCCGCAAATCAACTTTTTGGTTCAGACTCTTGGCTGTTTATGAAAAAAAAAACAAATACAAGAAAAAAAAAGGGTTATTATGACAGTGATGATAAATGCCGAGTTTACAGAACAAGAAGACTGAACGGCTGAAAGAACGGGAGGGAAACTTCTGTGGAAACTGGAGGAGGACACTGTCTGACAGCAAGGTAAAGCGCCAAACATATCTTAAATATACCATACACTTTAACAGATTTATTTTTCTGGGGTGCCTTTTAAGCTGTCCAAAATATGTTTAGCTGCTGCCCCCCTTCCACAGCAGCTTCAAAGCAGATGTCGGGACTCCCGCTGCGTCTCAACCGTCATCTACTGTAGGTAACACACTGGCTAAGGACCTCATAGAACTACACTTCGAAGAAAAATACCTTTAAGATAGCTGGAAAGTAAAGCGGAAGACAGAATCCCAGAATACAGGTTTTATTAATTTCTGGGGCATCCACTTTTCTGCTGGCCCACAGTTTTAGGTTGAAGTGTAATGTGTGATGTTCAGATAAAAGGACAATAAAGGATTCTGTATCCACCAGGATAATGAGACAGTGGATGCTGTGCACATTATTATGAATGCTCCGAGCCTTGATTTGTCCCTGATATCACTCCAAAGTGAAATAAGTGCCTTTGTATGAATCATAACATCTATTGCCCTCGGGCCAAATTGCGTTCTCTGTACAGATTTGACTTATTTAACACCCAGCAGCAGATAACCATAGGTGGTCCTCTCTACAGAAGTGTCTCTGGTTTTCATTGATGGAAGCACTTCTTCAGAACCTCCACACTTGTGTGAGTGGGGAGCAGGTATTTGTTGAGAAGGAGTAAAGACTCCAATTCACACAAGTAGATCGAACCATGCAATCTGATTGGCCAACTGGACATGCTCAAATCAGCATGAGAGCACACCATGCTCATCACTCAAAATATTACTCTGCCATTGTGCTCCTGTTCTGTAGGAGTATTTTACTATAAGCCTACTGTATTAATGTGTTCATTTACAAGGTTAAATCTATAGAAAAACCAAAATCCTTTATAACATGTAGCACATTAACATGTATAAGCCTAAGCACACTGGAAGTCGACATTTAATAAGGTCATATTATTTTTATTTTTTTTCCAGCGCTCTGTTATTGGAAATGTTTGGATCACATCAACTATGTCGGTGACATGGTGGTGACAGAGTGCTAGCTTAAGCTTAAAGTTATGATCTATAAGATTTGAGATACGTTGGTTCTAGCAGCCTCCTTGGTGGTAAGATGAAATTGCAGGCGAGTTTCTGGGACCTCATCTTCCAGAGTTCCTTTCCTCAGCCTCTTTAGTTCTTTCAGAGCCCTCCATCTTATTACATTCATGGTCTCTGTGCTTCTTGATTATTTACCTTTCTTCAGTTTGATTTGTTTTATTGTTTCTTTTTCTTTGGACTGAAAATTGAACCGTCTTCTTTCTCTGATCCTCCATTGTGAGTCAGCAGGAATAAAATGGACCTGCGCCAGTTGAAAGTTCCCGTTTTCAGATGACATTGAACGCAGTATACATTTCAGTGAGTAGCTCCACTAGACAGACCAACTGCTGCTGACTGATAGCGCCACTGATAGGGCACTGCATTTGAATTTTGCTTGAGAACGTCTCCACGGACAATCACATGTATTTCTGGGCAAAGCAGCAAATACAAGTGCTTTTATTAGTGGGTCATATGATCAATCACCGTTGTTTTAACTCACTCTTTGATATGGACCTGTGCCGGTTGGAAGTTCCCGATTTCTGATGACAATGAACGCAGTATACATTTCAGTGAGTAGCTCCACTGGACAGACCAACTGCTGCATTTGAATTTTGCGTGAGACCTAGATGAAAATCTTTATAACTTTAAGATAACCCTACATTTTTGTTGATGTAATAGCTAAATCTGTCCAAGGGGGAAAAAAACAATGGATATCTTAGTTATAAAAAGATTGAGTTAGCAAAGCAGTTTTGTGTTTATTTGTGCAGCATTTATTACGTTTGGGAAATCCCACATTCTCTACAAGCTAACGTTAGTCCAAGTTGGCTGACTCAAAGGGGAGTAGAAATCATCTCTGTTGTTTTAATCTGTATTGTTGTTTCAAATTTTGTAGATAATTTAGGTACAAGAAGATTGAGCCAGCAACCGTTTTGTGTTTATATGTGCAGTATTTATTCAGTTACGAGCTTTAGAAAGCTAAAGTTTGGTAGGTTCCCATGGAAATGGAGACATAATACTAGCAAAAAGTGTTTTATTTCGAGAGCGACTTGCTTCACAACATGAATATATTTTGATTATATCATTTATTTTGTTGCTAATTTGTGTGTATAATTCCAGTTTTACACCTGTTGGTGTGTTTTTTGTTGGCACTGAGGTTCGTAAGACAACATTCACGGTAAAGCACACCCTCTCGTGTCATATTGCTTCAGAGACTTAAGGTCATTGTCAATGCTAGAGATCCTTGATGGTATGGCAACCAGATAAGATTACTAGAATTTGTGTTATTGAGCATTAGAGGAAAAATGAGTCATCTAATCTCTGGTTTGTGTTGTGTTTAATGATAAAAAAGAAGCATTTTCCTCTTTAATGAAGAAATTCATCATGGAAACTGGTGTTTTTGCTGCATTTAAGTTTCTGAAATCCCTCCCCACCTTAAAGTTTTTACATATAAAACAGGAGCATGTTATGGTGCAGAGGTATTAGAATGTTTTCTCTAAACAATCAGGTCATTTGTATTTTTTCCTTTATTATGTTTGAATAGTATTTACAAATGAAACAATTCATATGATAAACATGTTTTGATGCTGCTGCACGTACATATGAAAAAATAATCCACAGAATAGTGGTTTATTTTATCAGCACCCCATGAAGCTTATGTAAAAATGTAATCATATTGTGGTGGGATGAGACCTCCAGGCAAACAATGCATTTTGAGATGATGAATGCACATCTCTTTCAGCAATGAATATCTTTTCATTTTGTAAGTTTTTTTCCCCCACCTTTCTGAGCTCCTATTGTTAACAGAAGGTTAACCTAACGCCATACTGGATAAAATGGGAAATAGGGTATTTTCTAATAGTTATCAAATACAGGTTTTTCTTGTGTCCACTTTTATCGTTTTTTATGTCCTTACCCATCTGAAAAGTAACTGGTAACTATATCTGTACAATAACATGCAGTCAGATGAGATATGTACGTCACATTTATGAAACATACACATAACGGGCTAACACCTACCTGGTTAGCCACAGCACAATGTAAAGTTAGCTGGCGAGTTGGCTGTATGTTTCGTAAACAACTTAGATGTTATGCAACAAAACTTAAACTCTCTACACAAACGTGAACTAATTAATGGAGTGTCTATTTACACCTGGGTGAAAATAGGCTTTGCCGTGTGATCTAGCTATCTACTGTGACAGGAATTACAATTAACATGTTTTGGGATTTAAAACACGTGACAAAACAAATTCTTTATCTTCTCATGATGCAGAAGTTTTCATTGCATGCAATGTAGAGAGTCCTGTATATCTTGTGAAGATACTTCCCTTTATCCTGTGATTCAAGTGGGACTGAAATTTTAAATTATTGTGATACTCAAAGCACAGGACAAGTCGGCCTTGTGCTCTGTAAACGTCATGCCAGCCGGGCTTTTTTACACTTCTGTACACATCTGTATTTAACCTCTACAGAACCTGACTATGGGGGCACTCTTCGAGACGGGAGCCGTTTTTGCAGGTGTTTTGAAGAGAGCTTTCTTGCAAGGAAATGATTTGGAATAAACTCACATGGAGAAAGCCAATCTTATTGTTTCTTCATCTTTCTTGATTGACCCTTATTGACTAATTTTCCCACAACACTACACCTGACACCTCATCTGTCACCTCAAAAAGCAACAAAGTATGATTATTGTGGTAGTTAACTGTTGGTGAGTGGGTTAAGCATCGGCCCTTAAGTAGTTTGATTTCATGCAACACAACTACTTGGTTATGGTTAAGAGGAAAAAAAGGTGAAAATAGAATTCTTTGCTTCTGACACCTGGGCACAAATAGCATATAGGGATGTCAGATAATATCGGCCCACCGATATTATCGGCCGATATTGAGTTAAAAATGTAATATCGGGAATTATCGGTATCGGGTTTTTACAACCGATGTTGTTCTGTAGGCTTCAGTTTTTCCGAGTGTACCTGAATGCAACACGGGCCGTTTACAGGCGCGTGCTTGATGACGTATAACAACAACAACACGCTAGACTCGTAGGTTGCTAACCGTGGCTAACAAGCTTCAGCTCTCCCGGTGCATGAGATGTCCGTGGTTTGGAAGTATTTCCAAGTGTCACCTACTAACAGTGAATGTGCGCTTTGCAATGACTGCAAGGCGTTAGTTATGAGAGGAGGAAACAAGGCGTCTTCCTTTAATACATCACATTTGATCACCCACCTCAAGAAGAATCATGCGGAGTTATACGTACGCTACATTTGTGCAGCAGAGTGATGAAAAGAAGCAACAGCCGACACCGACAAAAAAACTTTTTCTATTGTTCAGGATGCCGGATTCACCAAACGTGTGGAGTTCCTGGAGCCCCGTTATGTCTGTATAACGCCCAGTCGCAAGTATTTCTCAGACCAGTGTTTACCCGAATTGCACAGCATTGTTTACAGTCACGTCGAGAAGGTAATTTCTGGTGCTGTATCCGTTAGATCCAATACAGGTTAGCATGTTGAGCTTGACTGCTAATTTATTGATTGTATTATTTGCCAAGTTACGGCTCAGTCGTTACTCAGTCTGGAAAAAGAAAACTAAGTTTGTTTACTACTGTGGACTGAAGCTATGCATCTTCCTTGTTGTGATGTTGTCTGTAGTGTTGTTTGAGGCAAAATATTCTCTCTAAAAACACAAACAAATAAATGAATGGCACTTTTTTCAATAACTTATTTTGTACGGATTGTGTTTACAATTTGAAAAGCCGTGTTGCATTTATGTATGCATCCAGTGGGGCATCACAATACAATTAGGCATAATGTGTTAATTCCATAATGGGTGATATGTGATGAATTTTGGTGTAAAAAGGCTGCATATATCGGTATCGGGTGATATCGGTATCGGAAATTAAGGGTTGGACAATATCGGAATATCGGATATCGGCAGAAAAGCCAATATCGAGCATCCCTAATAGCATACATTGATATTTATACCTAGATGTAAATAGCCGTTGACATTAATCAAAGGTAAAGTTCGGAATTAACATTTTTGTCCAGTCTGTGGTATGACGTTCATCAGATGTAGGCCTACTCACACAGTACAAATCGGGCAGAAATAAGTTTGCTCATATAGGTTTCCCTTATATAAATTGGGCAGAGACTTCTTCTGAGTCAATTAATATTTCAGTCAGGCATACAGACATTTACAGAAATTTACAGTGTTTTTAATGGGGTTGAAACACTCAGCACAATCTGCAGTCCTGAACCCTGATTTAGGCTGATAAAAAAGTGTGTTTTAAACAAAATGACTTTGTCTCCTGCCGCTTCAGCACCATTTTTGAGCTGATCAAGGATAAACTTTTATTATGGAAGCAAGCCACCTTTCACCAGCTGTGTCACCTCAAGGAGAGAGCGTTCTCATCAAATTGTCAATTTTAATGAGGCTGTTTTCTTTATCAGAGTTACAAGTGCGCAGCGACCCTTTTAAGTCTTAAATAGCTGGTAGAACACAACCGTCAAAATACTTCACCTTCCTCAAATCCCCTCCATCAATCCCTAATTCCCTGCATCTCTGTTTACCTCAACCCCTGTGGAAAGAAAAAATAAAACCGCACCGCTGAAATACACCAACACACACTGCTACAGTACTTAATCCATGGTTTCTTGAAGCCTCATAGCATCAGTGTTTATTTCCTTTGGACTGAAAATGAAAGGTTATGTTGCCCCTCACATGTATAGAAAATAGTTCAATTCATCCCTGTGGTAATGATTTGTAAAATACCACCTTTGCAGAGGAGTCAGTGGGGGAGAATGGTTGTTTTTCTATATTTCTGAACAGTCTCTGAAGATTAAAGGATTTGCAGGGTAGTGGCATTCTACACAGTCCTTTTGCTTCCCTGTAGTCAGTTCCTGTGTCGCTGGCCGTCTGTCTCTTTCTATCTTCCCACCTATCTATTTCCAACTGCATATCTTGTGGTAGCAGTGTTTTGCTGAATACTAGCATGAATGCTCAGTCAAAGCACCTTTGGCAAACAAAACAGCAGACAACAACAAAATTCCCTCCAATCCCCTTTTCTCATACCTCAACCCAGAAAGACTGAGCAGTAAAGAAAAGTGAAGATACATAAGAATATGGGATCACTTTACCTTCTCTGATCATTGAAAGGAAAATGTGTCTCATCTCCAATATTTTTCTGTTCTCTTTTTCTACTCCACAGAGAGGTCAGAGCTCATGGTCAGCTGCAGAACATACAGCTCATAAACGTATATACATGGATGTCTATCCACTTTTAAAAATCATCATTTATTGCTGAATTTTATCTAATTTTCAAGTGGTTTGACTTTTTACAAATGCCATACCTTGAATCTACAATCAGGTAAGACTGAGCAAAAACACAAAGGATCAGACGGCTTATATTGTTAGGTTAACAAGGCACAGGTGGACCTAATGATTCAATCAGTGACAGCTGAAATGGGACCATCAAACATGCACTGAGGTGCCCACACGGACAAAACAGGTATTACAGAGCAGAAAAGACCAATATGCACACTGAGGAGCTCACAACGCCAAAACAGGCATTAGAGTCCAAAAGTTCTGACAGGACCCCCCAACCTATGAATGCTTCCTGACGTTCCTGCTGGGACGATCAGGACTGTCCTTGTTGAAGTCCTCAATCAGGACCCCATCTAGTATGTGCCATGCTGGAACCTAAGTCCAATGCTCAGGGCCATAACCCTCCCAGTCCACTAGATACTGAAGACCTCTTCCAGCACGACAGGAATCCATGAGACGATAAACTTAATAGGCCGGCCCACCATCCATGACTTTCGCGGGTGGAGGGGGTTTAGATGCTGGGACAAGGGGGCTGATGGTGACAGGGCAAAGGCGGGACACATGGAAGATGAGGCAAATCCTTATGGATGGGGGAAGTTGTAGACGGTAGGCGACTCGGTTAATACTCCTCAAAACCTGAAAAGGCCCCATTAAACCATGGAGCTAGCTTTCGGAACTCCACTCGTAGAGAAAGGTCTTGTGCCAATAGCCAAACCCTTAGCCCAGGACGCAGAGGTGGCGCAGGTCTGGGGCAACGATTGGCATGGCGCTGATATAGCTGAGGTACCAACATGGACAAAACAGGTATTACGGAGCAGAAAAAACCCAATATGCACACTGAGGAGCTCACAAGGCCAAAACAGGCATTAGAGTCCAAAAGTTCTGACATATAACTAGATACTTTAAATTAAAAATGTGGGTTTCTACACAAAAATATATAATACGTATTTTAGTTGTATAGTAACAGTAAGCCACCTTAAAGCTTATAATTTAAAACAGTTATCATGAACGGGGAAATTATCCGTAGAGACCAAACCAGGCTATAAATATGTTTGTTTCTGCTGTAAAGTCGTTTTTAACAATGTGGTCGATGGAGATGGACTCTTTTGGAGAGTGCCTCAAGTGGTTGTTTGAGGAACTGCAATTCAGATGTGAGGTTGTCTTTGACGTTGAATAACCTACATGACAAACATTTTCAGTATCTTACTGATATATTGCTACTTACTAAATTTTAGACATAAGCTAGTGTTAACTTAATTTACAGTATGAGGACAGTCGCTTAACTTTAAAGAAGGATTAGGACCTTCCTCTAGTCCTACATGTAATTCACAGTAGTAACATTTTGACAAACAACTTTTCATCTTTGAAATGTTATTCAATGTTTTAGTTTTCATATTTCTTCAGCAGCACAAAAGCCTGGCTTTTTCCATGAGACTTCACATACAGTCTATGGTCAGAACGTGTTTGAACCCTGTCCTAAGATGGCTGATGCATCTCACAAGCCCGGATGCAGCATCTACATGAATATACTGTATCTATAGAAAATAAAGTTTACCATCCATTGCTGAGCCTGCAGGGTGCTAGCACTGTGCAAAATTTTCATGGACTAACTTCACTCACTTCACTTGGGTGCATAAATAGTTCACAGGCAGGTAAAGAAACCAACATAGAAAACAGATTTTCTATTTACAACTCCAATTAAATCCCCAAACCGAATACTATTCTTTTGTGAAAAGAATAAATAAAAAGGAACCCAAAATAGTTTGCTCGCTGCACTAGAATAAGGACACGAAACCTTTATGTGCAAAAGAGTGTCTATTGATTAAACATTGTTAATGTACTTTAATTTAGTGAGACGAAAATGGAAGGTTTAAAAGATAAATTGGCTTGATTTGATGCTGAACTGGTGCTTGATTTGGACGTAAACTGTTTTCTACAAATGGAAAAAATAGAAGGGTGACTGATCTAAGTTTAGGTGAAAAAAAAACCCAAGTCTCCTGGTTCACATGAAGCCCGCAAGTGACAATTGTAGTTGTATTTTCTTATCTTTAAAATTCCATCAAACCTCAACTACACAGTACTGACAAAGCATATTTGAGTACTCTCAGAGGGCAGTGTGTGTTTTTTCTCCAAATCTTTAACTTTATTTGTTGATAACATAGTCATGTACTGTATATGTAATTTTTCTTGACAACCTTTGAAACCATATTTTCAGGGGCTTTAAAAGATCAAAATGTGAAGTTAAAAAATTGCCACCCTACCTTCAAAGCAGTTACACACACATAATTAGTACATAATAGACAATACCAGTACGTATTTCTCTGCCACAAGGTTTTCATGAAGGCATACTTTCATTAGAAAAAAGGAAGACATCTAGAGCATTTGGTCTTTCAGGAAGTATGTTTTGCTTTGAGGGTGTTCCTAAAATACATTCTTAATCCTGTACATACACTTTACACTAGACCCATTGGTATGCTTAGTCATTTAACCTATAAACTAATGGTTAAACACGTAATGACCTATAATCCAACAGTGATCCAAAGTTTAACAAGAAGAAACTAGAGATCATCTTGCTATGGGATCATAACAGCTGCAATGCCAAATGCCTAAATTTAACATTAAGATAAACATAACATAAAGATAAACTTTGGGGAACTTTTAGGGAAATCAAGAAGAAACTAGCTGTGGAAAAAAGCAGTTATACAAACAATGTAAACAGTTGTAACCATTGACACAAATAAAGGATATTATAATATATTATAAGAACTCCATTGCTAATGTAATAAATCCAATGTACCAAGAGCAATAAAATGGGTTTGTTGAAATAATTGAAATGGAATGAATATGGTCAATTGGATCACTAAATAAACAACTAATGACCTTTTTTTTAATTTTGTTTCTCGTGCACACTGACACGATCACAGATAAGAAAATGTTTTTCTGCTTATCTCTCACATCCGCAGGCATTTAACTGACATTGAAACCAGTTGACTAGAAGAGTCTGGGTAATGGGAGGACAGCCTGTCTTTCTCAAACTACGAAACAAAGGCAAAACACATGCGTTAAACTAAACGATAAACTGTGACGAAAGATGACAGGCTGGAGGGATTAGTTCACTTGAGTGACCCAATTGTTTGCTTCCTCTGAAAACTTTAAATCGAACTATGTGACGAACGACAAAAACACTCTTCACATACAAACAACAAATAAAAAAACGTGTAAACGAGAAAAAGTGGTACAAGACATAATTTCCCTGCCTCTTTTACTTCAAATTTTAAATAATAGCATGCTGCACAGAATTTGATAGGGAAATAAAAGGCATGTCAGGATACTAATTAAATAAGCCAAGCCAAGTCAAGGGAATGATACCTGCAGAGTCACAACCTGATACAATACTGTATTTGCAATTACTTGTGTGTTTCCAGGCCAAGAAAGCAAACACTGTTTCATCCCAGTGAAGCACTCACAGTGCCTTCTGATGAGTGTATATTGACACACACACACACACACACACACATACTTGAGACACTATGCTTGTAAGCACTTATTAATAAATAATATTAAAATAAAATTCTAACCATACAAAAATACTGTACCTTGAATAACATTGAAAAGGCCCCCAAAGCACTTAAAAAATATGCAACTCAACTGTACACTGCGTAAGGGGCTTTCACACCACCATGCAGTAACTCGTCGCCTCAAGTTTTTTTAATTAGGGGAAGTGGTTTTGATCACAGTGTTGTGTTCTTACTCAAGGAAAACCAGACTACTTCTTAAAGTTTAAAAAGTTTATTCTAAAAATAGAAATAATATTCTTTCTGGCCACGGGGTCTCTCTGGGGTCAGAAATCTTCCTGGCTTTTAGCCAAGCTGTTATCTGCAACCATTGAACAAGAAAGAGTGCTGAGCACCTCCTTCACAAAGAATTGATACAGCAATAAAGTTCATTGGGTTGTTGTGATTCGTTCAGAATGTTGCTGAGGCAGCCCCTGGTTCAAGCTTTGGCATGTCCATCACTCCCAGACTGGCTCTCATTCGTTTATAAGTTGAATCCTCTTCCCCCTGTACGGAATGAACCACCAGTTCCTGTAGAAAGAACACTCCCTACTCTGTAAGCCCATCTCATCTTACTGCACCTAGTTTTAAACTGGAGCTTATCTGCAACATCCTTTAATTATACCATCTCTGTTAAATTGATAATTATGTGAAAGCATGCTAAATTGTTTTAATTTAACTTATTTACGTACACAGTGAGTAATAATAAAACTTAAATTATATTGTGACAAAAATAAACACTTCTAGCAACAGGGGTATGAAGTGGGTGCAACCCACATGAACACACACAGATTGCTCTGCCACCCAAAGTTTACCATGCTGAACTTCTGGCAGTAACAATCTAGCAGCAGGAGCCTCTTTTAAGAACAATTTGCTTTTTTGGGAAACGCTCTCGAAGGTAAGCAGTTCTCAGGTCGGTCATCAGGGTGTTTACCGCATGGCAGTGTGTAACCAGCTTTACCTGGTGTGAAAATATTGTACTACCACATTTACCTGATTTTATTTATTATTCATTAAACTATGCAACATTATATAAGAATTGAAAGCTTCATCTAGAACAGCGGTGAAGTAAGTAGTTTAAGTTGTTGGGGTTTTCATCAACTACAAGATCTTTGACTGGGAGGAATCCCTGATTTGTGTGTCTAGTCTTCAAAGTGGAGCACTTACTCTGATTTCACCACGGATGGGTTTACAGTTGAAAACCTGCTGTGTTTGAAACTGACATTCAATAGTAGCCTCTGTGATGGTATAATACACAACGAACAATATAGCCAGAAGCAGCAGCTTCTCCCTCATCCAGGAGCTGAGCTTGCCTTGCTAGTTCGTCCAGGCAAAAGTGCAGCAGGGCCTGTCAGCAGCTGCACATTGTGACAGCCCTGGGCCCCCAGATGACTACCAGTTTTGGTCTCCTCTGTTTTTCCTCTTACAGGGCCACTTCTGATTGTATAACCCCTCCCACCTTGTTGAGGGATTGGTGTCACGTGCTGGGAGCCTTTATAAACTGGTTGAATCCAATATAGCTCCCTCTCTCCCACCTGGGAGGCTAGTGCCTTCCTGGCAAACAACTTAAATTCGTTTAGTTGTGTTTGTTTAGCTTTTTTTGTTACTTGTAGTTGAAGGTAACATTTATTTTCATAGGTCTGTGAATGTTCTCATTTGTCCAGGTCATCGTTATCCCCAAAGCAATTTCAGTCAAAAGCAACTGGACTTGGTTATTTGTATAGGAAGACGTTTCACCGGTCCAACAATCTGGTGTGGAGATCCAGGTATTTAACCGCCGATGATGTCACTGGAACCCTTTGTGCTCCAAGAGCCACAGCCAGTACATGAAATAAGACCACATTTTGTTGAGTTTTACTGTGAACCCAAGAGTATCAACTTTGCACATGAGATAGTAAGTACTACATTCCCATGAAATTGGACATTCCTTGTGTGTTTCCATGGCTTTCCACAACCACCAACCTTACATCCAACTTTTCACAAACAAGCAAGAAAATGTATGGGGGGGGGGCATTTCCGACATTGACTTTACTGACATTGCATTGGAGCATTGGAGCAAATAGAGATGATACTTCTGCTAGATGCTGATTTTAGTGACAGACTCCTCAGCTGAGTGATGCTGAAATTTAGTTGCCGATTGCTAATGTTAGCTCAATGGGCAGGCAGCTTGGGCCTCCTGTCTGCCACCTGGGGGCCCCGCGGGTCGCACCTACCATACCACAAGCCAGCAATCCGTGTAAGCCACATGTAGGCCTATGGCTGATTGTCTCCAATTTGTTTAGTCCTCTTGATGAGCTGTTTGTGCACTACTCTTTCACCTCGGGCCTGCTCATCAACCTCGGGTAAAAGCTAGAATGTAGTCACAGAAGAACTGACTGCTCAAGGGTGGTCTGGGTCTGTGTGTGTGTGTGTGTGTGCATGTATTCTTGTGCGTGTGTGTGTGTGTTTGTGTGTGAGTGGGTGTTTGGATGGCTGTAGTTGACATAACACGACTCTGCAGTGCAGATTTAATGAGGGAAGAGGGAAAAGGCAAAAACCTGCTGGCATTTTGTGATGTGTCACCAATCTGAGTGTCTCCCCAATGGGACTTTGTAAAATGCAGTTGTTGTTGTTGTTTACCCTACAACCACAGTGAATACATTGACATTATCTATTTTTATTGAATTCTAAATATATACTCCCTTCTCTGTGTTTTTGTGACAAGCTTAAAGGCAAATTAACATATATTAATATTATATAATACTAATCCTATTCCACCTAAATAAATAGCAAACTGCAGAAGGTGTCGAGAGCACCATGTTCATGCTATATGTCGACTGCTTTCTGTACAACATTTTATTCCGCTTAATCTCTATGTTGTTGGATTTACCATATATGGTGGTTTCACTCCCAACCTGGGGCCAGTTTCACAAAGCAGGTTCAAAAAACTCTGAGTCGATCTACTCTGAGATAGGAAACTCTGAGTTTTCAGTTCCAGAACAGCAGATTTGCATTAGGTTGATCAACTCAGAGTAGTTTGACCTGGAGTTTAGCGCGTGCACCACAAGTAAAAAAGACAGCATCAATGGAGCCCTGATTCGACGAGTCACCATGGCAACGGGGAAGCGAAGGGCTACGCTACAACTGGAATTGGAAATTTTAATGTGCTCATACGGTGAGTTTGAGCAGGTTTACACCGCTGCAGCAGCAAAAGAGAGGGAGACGGTGCAGGAGAACATTGCGGCTCGGGTCAGTGCATAAGTTTAAATGTAGTCCTTTACAATCACAGTAATATCACAGGGGGAACTGCTTGAGTGGGAGCCTATTAGTTTATTTCATTTAAGTGCAACCCCGCGGGGGAGAAGCGCACCTGGCAGCAGCTTAAGATGAAACATAAAAACATACAGGTATTCAAACAGGTAAAACATCGGCAAACTCTCATGGTGACGCCTCATTTTGAGCATGTTTTACATGGTAAAGTAAATATTACTGTAAGTGGCTGTTTTTTATTCAACATATAAATGTTGTATAAAAAACTCCCATTTGCAAAAAAAACGCAGCGCAACACACAATATCTGCTGTGATATGAGAGCATTACTGGTTGTTAATGTTGGAAATGTAAGGAGGGGTGAGATGGACTGTGACATGAAACGGTGTTGTGCCGTATTCAGAACCCCTGCCGTGAAATGCACCCCTCGCATTATAGGTGATATTCTGGATCAGAATGCTATATAGGAGTAGTTTATATACCGGTAACTCAACTAAAAGCACACACTTTTGAACCTATGAATTGCAAGAAAAGCTGGGATTATATTTAGGAAACGCTGAGTCAAATACATTCAACTTGCTCAAAAGATCCATTTCATTCATTTTGTAATTATGGCTGCAGTATATTAAGGACGTCAATGCGCGGTCTGATAATCATCTCCTGACGATTATTTAATTCTCTGTGTAGTAATGCGTCACCTTCATCCACAGGGTTGTTATCAAAAGGACATGCCATGGTAGTGAAATAGTCACCACCTAATATAACTTCTATATAGGCCTACTGAATGATTTTTATACATTGTATACAAAAACTCCCGTTTGCAAAAAAACGCAGCGCAACACACAATATCTGCTGTGATATGAAACGGTACCGCTCAAAAAGATAATTGCCTGGAAATGCAACAACATCTATAATCAATAGTTTGATAATCATCTCCCGACGAATATATAATTCTCTGTGCAGTAATTCTGCACCCTCATCCATGGGATCATTATCAAAAGGACATGCCATGGTAGTAAAGTAGTCGCCACCTAATATAACTTCTACTTTTTGCAATGATTTTCTGAAAAAATAGACGAAACTATACTACGCCAAAACTCGCCCGCTGACTGAATGAATGAGGAAATCAAACACCGTGTGTGGCTGAAAGAGGGCGGAGACGGAGAGAAACTCAAGGTTTTCTGAGAAAAACCTCGTCCCGACCAGGTTAGTTTCAGAGAGCATGTTACCATGGTAACTGACCGAGAGGTTAAGTTCTCTCTTTGTGAAACAGGCTAGAGTTACCCCTCTCTCTCTGGTTTGAGTTACCTCCCTTTGTGAAACGGAAAACTCAGAGTTTCCCTCATTTCAGGGTTAACAGACTCAGAGTTTTCACTAAACCTGCTTTGTGAAACAGGTCCCTGGCTATATTTTCTCTTAAATATTCTCAGACTGGAACTGTTTCATACAGTGCCCTGTCCCCCTTTCCCTCTCTAGGCTCAATATTCCGCTAAATAAAAAACAGAAGCACAAAATTACCCTGTTGTAAACCTAAGTTGGTAAGTCTTCAAATAAGACACCTTAAGCGGTAGATCATTATTTTTTTCATAGCAGAGACATTTAGTAATGCTTATAAAAAAAAAATTTAAATTAAAAAAAGTGTGAATTGCAGGGGTTTAGAAGCTCTTTAAATAACACATACACGTCCCCTGAAAACTTCAAATCCCATGTCTTTATTTATTCATTATTAGTAGTATTATTAATATACTTGTAACTTATAAACACAAGTTCTTCTGACGTAGCAACTTTTGAAATTAGTTGAATGAATATGTTGATCAATGTCCACACAACTTGTTACTTTTTTAAGGTTTTAAAGAAACATAATTGGTAGGTTCGCAGTCTTTCCACCATGCATTGTCTGAGGGTTAAAATTCTCCAGAGACCTTTCTTTCTTTAATTGAAGACATCAAAAGAGATGGAAACCGGAAGCTGTGTGTCTTTAATACATGATAAGATAAGTCACGGTCATTTTTTGACATAAAAATGTGAACCACAAAGAAACTTTGTTTGAGCTTTACTTCAGTGGGCTGCCCAGGCATGTTTTTTACTTTTTAATCAAGATTTTTTACTCTTTTATTCTTATTAGTTTAACTGAGACAGAATAATGAAGGAACCTTGATTCTCTTGAGTTTCATCAATTCTAGCCAAAGCGCAGGTGTTACCATTTTTGTTTCTTTCAGAAAGTTAACAGCGTGTTTTATTAAGACCCCCTCAAATGAAAGCCAAGTGTTTCGAAGTTTGTTAACATATCTACCTACCTAACATATATCTATGGTGTTTCTTATATGCTACAAGGCATATCCTAACTGTAATGAGCAGTTAACACCATGGCTATGCATTTTATGCCTGGAAACTGCAGTTTACCAATGATCCAGGTTGTCTTACACCTAAGAAACCAATCCTGTCAACTTAAAGGTTGAATATGGAGAATGAGTAGAACACCGCCATCTGTATCTCAAGATCGTAGTCGCAGCAACAAAATATGATTCCAGCAGTCGGTCAAGTGTGTCAAGCGATCAACCTGCGCCATGTCAAGGGATGAATCATACAGGGTAACGACTAATTTCAACTAATCAATTAATTTTACAAAAGTATTTAATGTTTGTCTTCAACTGGAAGTCTTTATCCGTTTCTCAATGCCAGGTATTCCAAGTTCGGACTTGTGAGCTTATAAGGTTCAACTAAGGAGTCCACCCTCAGGAGGACACAGTACGACCGTTAATGTGCAATGCATTCTGGGATACCTGGCTTTCTCTGATGCATCCTCGATAAAATGTGCGGAGCAAGTCACATTTTGACTGCACTTCACAAGATGTGAACTATTAAATTGGAACAGTACTTGAGCTGTGACTGACTACGTTTCACAAATCCACCAGAACTCAAGTACAGACAAGAACGCAGGTTAAGAAACGGCTTTTCTTTGAGTGATGTGTAATCCATTAGTTAGCTAGCTCTCAACTCAAAATGACTCCTTGTATCTGCAGCCGAACAACAGACAACCCTGGCAACCCGCAATGCCCAACGCTATTTGCTGGTTCAATGTAAAGAGAACGTGACAGAAATTCATTGTCAAATCCGTCAAAAAATGTAAATATTATTTCAGACTAAATATATATATTTTATGGAAAAGCAATACTTTCATTCTGTACCCCTCAAAACGCCCCGTGGGTGTATTTTCTTTTTTTTAAATATAGCTTTTAATAAAGACCTTTAACTATGGCAGCGGTGGTTGTCAGGGGAAACCATGTGAAACAAAATATGAATCATAGCAAATTATTTTTGCATACATTAAAACATGTCTGGAGGAGACATAAAATATGATGCACTCCAAACAAAAGTATTAGGTTGTTATTATCTAAATCTGTAGTGTGAAATTTTTGTTGCCCCCCCCTGGCAGTAAGATGCATGCTTATGACGTATGCCTGTAGGTGAGTTCTACTCATCTACCCCCGCCCCCAGAAGTGCTTTCTAGCCAAGCGTTGGATTTGTCAGATGAGGTCATTATCCATGCCAGAAGCGGCAGCAGCTCAACATCTGTGTCTGCCCTTTGTCTCTAACTGACTAATGGATCAAACATGAGCCACCTTTTTTTAAAAGCTTTCTTCTATTCTTTGATATAAAACGTGTACATTTGATGTGCTTTAGTTGTATTGTAATAAAATGAGTCATGTTTAAAATATAATATTTTAAAATAAAAAATATTTATTGTGTGTTTTTGTTACCTCACTCCGGGTAGATGTGAGGCATAAACGCTGCTGAGCCCGATTTAGTTTGAAAACCCCAGTGTTGTGTTTTAGT
This sequence comes from Echiichthys vipera, assembly GCF_963691815.1. Taxonomy (NCBI): domain Eukaryota; kingdom Metazoa; phylum Chordata; class Actinopteri; order Perciformes; family Trachinidae; genus Echiichthys; species Echiichthys vipera. The sequence goes on from NC_139831.1 coordinate 27,486,513, forward strand.
CTGGACAGGCAGAAACTGAGACATTTGGAAACAGAGAAACACATGAGGCCGCGCCCCCATTTCGGTGAAAACAAACTGCCTTCTTTGACTGGCGGTAAATACACACCCCACCGTAATTTGTCTTGATTTTGCCTATTTTACCTTAAACGGCCTGGAAACCTCTTGCAATGACTAACGTTAGTCAGACAGACAGCTGTATTATGTCGTTGCAGAGCGATGATTGTTATATGTAAATAAAAAAATCAGAGAGTTAGGGAATTTGACCATACAGTTTACCAGAGGAGAAGTGGGTTAAGGAGCCCACTCAGTGTCCAGAGGTGACAAACCACACATTTATGTTCCTACCTCATTGAATAGACAGGTAATGCAGAAATATGACAACGATCCCTTTCTCTGTCGTTAATGTACTGTTGTTTTAGTAGCCCCTGTGAAGCATAATCAGCCAGGGATTTTTTCAAATCTGTCTCAGAGGCTCAACTTATTTTCAGAATGTAGACCATAGCTTTAATGTGGACGGAGATTATTTATAATACAGAGCTGAAACTCTCGTGTAGATGGAGATTGTTTTTGTTTTGAAAGGAAACATAGTAGTGGTGATGTAGCCCAAGGCTGATTGAAATGTTACTTTTTCAGGTATTTGGTCAAAAAGTATTGTACAAAATTTAATTTTAACCAGAGGATGGCACTAGAGGAAAAAAATCAGGTCCCATCATCTTGGGACCATGAGTGTCCAAACCAATTTTTATTGCAATCCATCCAATAGATGTTGAGCTATTACAGTCTGGAGGTAAAAACAGGAGGGGGTTTTATTGGATACAGTTATCGTAAGTAGCATTTAGCCTGGGAAATATATACTTTATTAGTTACCAAGACAGTTACTCTGAAAAAACTGATGGTAAGATACGTTTGTGTTCAAAATATATTATATATTATATTAAATGATATTATATAGATTTTTTTTGTCTAAGATTATTGTCAATTAAATAATAATTTTCCATACCAGTTATCATAAGGAAAAGAGGCACCAACACATTACCAACAACAGTATACAGAATATAGATTTGCAAACATATGGGTGTGAATTATTATGTGCTGAAACAAATTCCAGCACAGAGAGGCAGTCGACTGAGACCAATACCAATGGACAAATGTATAGTGATACAGCCTGGGGACTTTATTAATACTGGAGTATTACATGTGTGGATGAATCACAGCTTTAAACTACAACTAAGAGTTATGCTCATTATGAGAAAACATGTGTTCACATGACTGTTGCTGTCTGTGAAATGTGTTGTATTGTACAGCTACAAAAAAAGAATGTATAGTGAAACACTCTTGGGGTCTAGTGAGGGGAGAACAATTAATCTGAGTTTTGTACAGTAAAGATTGGCCTCTGTCACTGTAAATGGCAGCTGACATTTTTAGTCCATGTATAGAAAATTGTACAGACAGGTACAATGGATTGTGGCAAAGTCTTATGAGGTATTGTGAGTTTATGATCTATAAATACCATCCATATATCAGATAATATAGGTTCAGGTCATATGCACTCCATTAGACCAGCTGTTCCTATATGTCCAGTCTCCATTTGCAAAGTTTTTTCTGAAAAGTTCTAGACAGTTAAAACATGAAAACATGTTCAAAAAAGAGCATGTTGAATAGAGCTGTGTCATTAAGTTGTTAAAGACTACAAGCTCAGGGTATCAGGGTAACATATGTTTGTAATTTAATCATGACAGAGTAAATGTTTATATAGATGGGAACTAGAAGGGCATAAAGAGAGCTCAGACCAGTATTATATTTCACTTTGTTTCTTAGTTTGACACGTTAGTCTGTGAAAAAGCAATGACAGAAGTGGGATCTGAGTTTCTCACACTACAGAAAAATGTGTTTTAAACCACCCAGCCGAATTTGAATGTATAGCAGTATCGCGGTAATGAAAAATAAGGTATCAAAATCATAAAAACAATGCTCTCTTCTCTGAAAAGCTGGGGCGTGTCTGCAGGGGGCACTGAAACCACACCCACACCCACACTTCTCAACTGTCACATCAACCAACTGCTGTAAGAGAAGCTGACACTTGTTAGCATTTGGCTAACTATGATTCTGTAAGTGATACTAAAGCATTTTGACCATAGACGATAAAAAATGGAGGTAGCTTCTCCGTCAAGGTCCATTCTCTCAACTTGATTCCAATCCTACTCACCATCTTGTCAGACTTTGACTCCACCTAATTTCCTCTTACCAAAAAAGGGCATTGATGTGACGTTGGGGGGAGGGAACATATGTCTATCTGGCTGACGTATACCTCAGAGGAGAAGTGAGGGCAAGCGGCCACGCCCCTAATTATTCCTAAACTTTAACCTCTAATTAAAGAAAAAATTGCCTGGTATAAAAAACATTCACCCCCCTTAGTGTTGTCATGGAGACATGACCTAAACATACATACAGACTATAATGTCTTTTTGTACCAGACCTTAAACATTAATTATGCTGTGAAAACGGTCTATTTAACATGGGGGTCAACGAGAAACTGCTCTATAATAAAATCTGCCCCTAGTGGACACTCAGAGAACTGACATTTTTGGCACTTCCTTATTGGATCAACCCGGGAGTGGCTGAGGTGGGGGTTTAATTTTGACACAAAGTGTGAGCGCACATCACGTCATTTTATAAGCATGTAAAGGTTGTAACGGTTATGGTCGAGATGCTAATTTCCAATGGTTATTCCAGTGATGTGTTAGCATTGAGCTTACATATTTTTGATTTCAGGCCTGCCCAAAAAGTCCTAAAACCAAAAACTGTTCAACGCTCCAAGTTCATCATTCAGTATTATGTAAATTACAGTCTTTTCACATGTTGACAGCAATAATTTCCCCACACTTGAAACAAATATCTGTGTTTACTGTACCCAGACTTTAACCATGTGTGGAAGGCTGCCCCATAATGTTTAGATTTAAATGTGAGTAGTCATTACAGCCCTCAATCTAAATTTGCTTACACATCAGGCAAATGAACTACAGCATGGAAAACACAGACGTACTCAGTTCATTTCACTGCTGCATTTGAGTCCTATTGTTGGAGTTGTTCAGCTGTTAAACAGCTCAAATATGATTCAGACTATTTCCTCTAATACTGTGGAATTATTATCTCTCACAAAGGCCATGTGCTTCATCCCTTAAAGGAGATTTAGTAGCCTTTCAGAAATTATTCTCCCATGACTGCTGTACATGTTTATGTCCCAAATGACTCACACTTGGGGCTTAGAAGGTAGAAAGGATTGTGTAGCATTTTGTTCAGGAAAGGTCAAGTAGTACAACTCCTACTATCTGGTATCTTCCATCAAGCCAACTTAGGCTACCTTGAGCTATGATGACCTGAGAGGTGTTTTCAGACCTTTTAAGTATAAGCAATGGAATCATTTTGCTTTTTACCACTACATCAAACAAATATGATGCATTGCAGAAAAGTGAATTATGTGAGAGGCAACCACATCATTTTAGATCCAAATAACTCAGCTCTCACTGGAGTGCCCTAACAGGATAATTCTTCATTTCATGTATGATACTCAGATGGCTCTTTGGCCTGAGAGCTGGTAAAGTACTCGGGGAAAATTGGACTGTTTGCTACTACATTCTAAACTTTCAAGAGGTACATACACCCATGCAATATACATTTTTTCAATACTGCATGCATGTTATACTGCTCACTTTAATGATGTGTTTGAAAAATATAAAATCCAAGTTTTCTTTTTCTTATTCTTAGTCTTTTGCGGACATTTTAACATCTTGCCAGAGGACTGCAGTTGGAAATTAGCCTGCTGGCTAACACTGGCACATTTACAGAAATGTTGATCAATGTGCACTGTCCTTTAAATAAATAAATGAAACGAAATATTCACCCTAGTATTATTTATCCAAAAAAAAAGGAAGTTTATATGACCAAATACTTAGGGGGCATTTCACATCAGGGATCCAGGTCTGGATTTGAGTAGACCTGAACCCAAAGACTAATTTGTTAGATCAGTGTGAACACAGCATACTGTTCCCTGGCATGATTGGTTTATCTGTCCACTTGAAAAGCTGGTCTGGAGTACGGTTCTATATCAGATGGCTGCAGAGCATGGCACAGTGTTCATACTTTCGTTTTCAGTCCAGAGTTCTATATTTTGTGGTTTAAGAATCTAAGAACATTGTATACACTGGATTTGAAACAACAGAATGACTATTGGGTTAAATTGCAGACCTTGAGTACCGTACAGCCAAGTGCAAATGTACAAATACTCAGGGACATGCAACTACTACCTGGTCCTACCAAGTGGGTGATGGACCTACCTCCTTAGGAGACCAGAATTCCAGCTCAGATATAAGCTTCTGAGCAGCACTGGAGACCCCCAAGTAACTATTCCCTTAACGTACCTCTTCATTTCACAGTTTCGAACAAATCACTACCTTATGAAATTAAAAAAAAAACTTTTTTTGAATTTGAAGAGAGTATATGTAAGCATTCATAACACCTACATACACATGACATAAACAAAGGCCTATATGGCTGGTTTGTGTTTGTTTTCATAGGGTAGTGATTTGTTGCTCTTTCATGAACTTTATTGAAACACATTCACCACTCTACTCCCAGTCCGACGCCATATGTCCCCCTCCTAAATCCAAACACACACACACATGTTCCTATTAAATTCTGCCCATACTGCAAGCCTGATTCAGAAGTTGGAAGTTCCCGATTCAATATTACAGGTTAACGCAGCATAACCGTTAGTGATGATCTGGGGCAGCAGACCAACCGCTGTCAGCCGCGTCACTAACATGGCGTCTTGTTTACATCCAGCCCGGGAATGTTGCCACGAACACGGATATTGGAATACTCAGCAAAAAGGCAAGTAGAAGTGCTTTCATTAGTGGGTCATATGATCCATCACCATTGTTTTACCTCACTCTAACTTTATCATAATTTGTGTTAGATGAATTTCCATAATCTATGATTGTATGTATGTATTCCATTCATGTAACCGTTTTATTTTATATTGGATTACTTGTTGATGTAGATTCACCATTTATATATAAGGAGAATCGCGCAATGTTTCACAACACCAGACACAAGCTCATGCACACACACACACACACACACACAGACACACACAACCACTCCCGACAATTGCAAAGCATACAGTTGTTATGTCATCATGGAAAGACACCAAGCGACTCCCAGCCAAAGCACCAAATTTATGCACTGGACTTAAACCACCACAGCCTGTTGTCTCCAATGTCCAAAATAGCTTTAGGGCCTGTGTCCACGATTTTTTCCCCCCAGTGCGCCACTATTTTCTTTCAGTTGTGCTTCCTTTCTGCCAGAAAAAAACACTATGCCCTTAGCTTGCCAATATTATGAAATCAACACAAAGGTAGTGTACACATAACTTATACAATTACAAATAATTTCCGCTATATATTTGAATGGTTAAGTTGAAGACTTAACTCTCAATCCATGAGAGGGCCTACAAAGGAGAGTGGCAAAAAATTGCCCCCCTATATGAGCCCATGAGAGCTTCTGGGTCTTGTGGATAGGCTATTTTTTCTTTATTTAAGGAATGTGTCACAATTCTTTGTTTTTAGACTATATATACCATTTACTTTTGTTCTTGTCAAATAAAGAGATTTGTAGGCTGTGGCTCAGAACGAGAGCGGGTTGTCTTCCATTCGGGAGATCAGCGGTTCAATCTCCCGGTCCACATTTTGAAGTGTCCTTCGGCAAGATGAATTGCTCCCTGTGCTGTGCATGGGTGTGTGAAAGTGGTGTGAATGGTTAGATTAGATGATATGTAGAATCTCTGCCATCAGTGTGAATGGCTGAATGTGACAAGTAGTGTGAAAGTATCTTGAGTAGTCAGAAGACTAGAGAGGCGCTATATAAGTACAAGTCCATTTAGATTCCCACAGTGACTTCATTTTAGGATTTTTGTTATTTTTGTCATAAAAACAGCATACAGGAAATAATGATACTTTTAACACATTGAAAAGCAGTATTACATGTTCCTCTAGACTAAACCTCTTGATATGTTTGGTATCCATTTTAAGGAGGGTATAATGCACTGCTTTGGTAAGAAACTACAGTTTATTTCCCTGACCAGGAATGCTGAATCTCAGTGGAATCCATCCACTTTCTCTGGAAATGTGCCATCTGTTTTTTATAATTCATTCAATGTTTCTTTCCCATTGAACCTCAAACAACAAACTTAGTATTCTGGCATATATAGCTACACCTTTTCAGCCCAGGGGGAAATCAAAGGGAGGGTACTCCATTCCAACACTGCAATTATGTTTCTCTGCTTCCAACAGATTGCAGGAATAAAAAGGATGAAGGATGAGATTTAATAAATAACAAGACGAATGGTGAGAAACTGAAGCAATGCCTATAGGAATGGGAGTATGAAGGTACAGATGGGGTGAGGGTAGGGGAATAGGTGAGGTGACCTATTTGGAAGCACATGAAGTGCATGGGCGGAGGAAGGGAAAGGCATGGATGAAGGTAACGATGATTACATGAAAGGAGAAAGCATGAAGAAATGCAAGAGAAGCAGAGCTAAGTGAGGCACCTTGCAAGTCACATAAGGATATCCTAGCAACTGTAATACGCTCGAGATGCAGATGCATTTTCCAATTTCTGGTATGATGCTGCTACAAAGGAAATGGCTCCCATGGATTTTCAATTGGACATGTCAGCAAGCCTTATATATATTTAGTGTATATACAATATGTTGTGCTTTCCTGTAGAGACTGCTGCAGAGCTTACTCAAAGAGGAATTTAGTGTTGCAGTTGTCTGAAGTATCAAAAACTGCTCTCATAACAAAAGCGTAATGGTTCTTTATTTCAGATGAGGACCCTAAATGTTTTATTTTCTATAAAAATAGCATTTCATAAACTGATTGTTAATGTCTTTCACCTTTACTCTAGCAACCAACCCTTTTATTAAACCTTTTTACCTTCCGGTTCCGGCGCTGTGTCGAGCGGCAGCCAGCAACAGTTGCTCCCTCTCTTTTCCGCACTTTTTAGCTATTTTATCTTATTTACTGTCTTTTTATTAGTGCCTTTTTACTGTAAGTCGTCGTGCTAACCTTAGCCAAATATGTTTGTTAACTTTCTTACATGTTTTTTGTCCGTTTGTCTCATTCTTGGGACTATTTTTGCCAACCGGGTCTCCGTCTACAAGACAATGACAATGCGGCTGCTCCATAGTTACACCTGTGAACAGCTGTTGTCGCTAACACCAACGGCGCTAATGCGGGAGAGGCCTGAAATCCCCACAGAACTGAGGAGAAAGTACAGGGGATGTAAGGCTGGACGTAAACACCGGGAAAAGAAGAGGAGATATAAACCATCTCTCCCTTCCATCACCATGGGGAACGTGAGGTCGCTGGCTAATAAGATGGACGAGCTGGAGGGCCTGGTGAAGACTCAGTGGATGTATCGTGTGAGCAGTGTGCTGTGTTTCACGGAGACGTGGCTCCACGAGGACATCCCGGACTCTAACGTAACTGTGGACGGCTTTCAGACTGTTCGGGTGGACAGGAGTCAACGTGAGAGTGCAAGAGGAAAGGTGGGGGACTTGCTATTCTTATTAACAACAAGTGGTGTCATCCTGGACACGTTACTGTAAATGAGCGTGTGTGCAGCCCGGACATTGAGCTGCTTGCCGTGAGTGTGCGGCCATACTATCTGCCGAGGGAGTTTTCACGCGTGATCGTCCTGGTTGTTTACATTCCTCCGACTGCAAACACGGCGCGCACGAGTGACGTCATCCACACCGTGGATAAGACGGCACCCAGACGAATTCATTGCAATATCTGGGGACTTCAACGACATCACACTGGCTGCAACACTGCCCACTTTTCAAGACACAACAAGAGAAGAAAACAAGACACTGGACCTGCTGTATGCTAATGTTAAGAAGGCTTACAGCTCCACTGCCCTTCCTCCTCTTGGAAGATCAGACCACAACCTCATCCATCTGCAGCCCCTGTATAAGCCCCAAGTCCAGCGGCTTCCTGTGACCACCAGGACTGTGAGGAGATGGTCACAGGAGACTGATGAAGCTTTACAGGGCTGCTTTGAACTTACAGACTGGGATTTGCTCTGTGATTCACATGGAGAGGACCTTGATGATCTCACGGACTGCATAACAGGGTACATCAATTTCTGTGTGGATAGCGTTGTTCCTACAGTGACTGTACACTGTTTCCCAAATAACAAGCCGTGGGTCACCAGAGACATCAAGGTCCTGCTGAATGCGAAGAAGAGGGCCTTCAGAGAAGGGGACAGAGAGCAGATGAGGCAGATCCAAAGGGAGCTGAAGGTCAGGATTCAACAGGGCAAAGACACCTACAGGAGGAAGCTGGAGCACAAACTCCAGCAGAACAATTTAAAGGACGTGTGGAGCGGCATGAGGAGCATCACTGGCTACAAACCATCTGGTAGCCAGACAGTAGGAGGTGGTACTGAAGGTGCCAATGAGCTGAATCTGTTCTTCAACCGATTTGATGAAAGGGCTCTGGACCCCCCCTCGACGGCTCCTCCACAACCATCCATCTCCAAACCTCCAGCCCTGTTGACCCCCCCCCCCCCTAGTTCCTTCCTGACTTTGCCCTACCTGTCCTCTCCCCCCGCCATCACCTCTCTCCACCCCAACCAACACACACAGCAGACAGACTTTCACTGCAGAGCAGGTGAGGAAGGAGCTGTGCAGACTCCGCCCAGGCAAGGCAGCAGGTCCCGACAGTGTCAGCCCGAGGGTCCTCAAAGCATGTGCGACCCAGCTGAGTGGAGTCCTGCAGCACATCTTCAACCTCAGCCTGAGTCTTGAGAAGGCCCCTGTGCTGTGGAAGACATCCTGCCTGGTACCAGTACCGAAGAGGGTGCGTCCCAGCACCTCGGACTACAGACCGGTGGCGCTGACGCCGCACCTGATGAAGTCCCTGGAGAGGCTGGTCCTGTCACTTCTTCGGCCCCTGGTCAGCTCATCACTGGACCCGCTAGTTTGCCTACCAGCCGAGACTAGGTGTGGAGGATGCTATCATCTTCCTGCTCCACCGTGCCTGCGCCCACCTGGACAGACCGGGGACCACAGTGATGTAGGTACTTTGGGTTAAATTGGATCAATAGTGTGGCTATCAAATGAAATATTTGATAAGGAAAATGAATAAAGAAAAATTACTAAAAATTAATAACTTCAATTTATTAAAAACGTCACACGGAGAACCAATCAAATATAGTGCCTTGACTCACGTTCAGATTATGAGATTGAGTATTCTCAATAAACTTATCGTTAATCAAGGAAATATTAGTGATCACCAATAATTATCAAAGATAATAATAAAATTTACTCTAGTTAAACCAGAGTTCCTCGGGGCACCACCGTCATAGACGGAGTGATAACTAATATTAAAGTCTCATTAAATATATTAAACTACTAATTAAGGGTTAAACACCGATAAATATAATAGTTTAATTAGTTGAAGGATTTAAAAGTTCTTTTCTTAGTAGAAGCTGGCTCATTCATCTTTGTGTAATATTAAATAATCAGACATATGGTAAACACAAACATTTATTAACAGGTTAATAAATGCAACAAACAAAACACAATAAACTAACTAAAGCTAACAGCAAACGTATGTTTGTGTGTATGTGTGTGTGTGTGCGTGTGTGTGTGTGTGAGAGAGAGAGAGACAAAGAGAAGAGGAGGGGGCTCGAAGAAGGTGTGAACATTCTCTTTGTTACACAAAGGCCGGAAGCCTGATCTCTCAGTTCTTATGACAAAGTTACAATGGTATCTAGCCGTTCATACAGTCCTATAACATGTAGTAATGCCCAGTTGGTGATTAGTTAGCAGTCCATGAGTTGGAAGATGTTTTGCGTTGCTTGATGCCAGCGGCTGGGTGAAGAAAGGAAGTTGGAAGCTTGTCTTAGTTGCTCTTAGGCAAAAGAGGATCGCTCTGTGCTGTGCTCAGTTGAGGATAACCGGTTGGTTAACCTTGGTGGTGATCCCACGCCATAGGCCAGGTCCAGGGCCGAGGGGACAGCGGGAAGCTGGTCTCCTGGATCGGGATTGCGTAGAGTTGGAGAAGAGCAGGAGGAAGATCCAGTAGAAAGATTCAGTAGAAAGAGAGCGAGAGATTGTGTGCTTCACTTTATATAGGCCCAGGTGATGTCATAGTCCGGGGGTCAATTCAGCCAATGAACAGTTTGGGTGCCTTGGAGAATTCACACCTGGGTGTGACCTGTTGTGGGGGAGACGGCATGGAAGTGAAGGCTTTCGGCCTAGCCTTTTGAGGTCTTTGTTCCAGCAGGCTGTGGGTTCTACTTTTAATCAAACTGACAGTTCGAGTTAATCCAGAAAATGAACAATCATCTTTGGGCGCCGGTTGCACCTACAGTGAAAATCTTGTTCATGGACTTCTCCAGTGCGTTCAATACCATCCGGCCTGCTCTGCTGGGACGTAAGATGACGGCGATGCAGGTGGACCCTCCCCTGGTTTCCTGGATTACGGATTACTTAACGGGTCGACCACAGTATGTCAGACTGCAGGACGGAGTGTCTGACACTGTGGTCAGCAGTACTGGAGCTCCACAGGGAACTGTTCTTTCCCCCTTTCTGTTCACCCTGTAAACCTCAGACTTTCAGCTCCTCTCTGAGTCCTGCCACCTGCAGAAGTTTGCTGACGATTCTGCAATTGTTGGCTGTGTCAGTGAGGGGAAGGAGGAGGAGTACAGGGGTGTTGTGGACTCCTTCGTCGACTGGTGTGCAGCTAATCACCTGATTCTAAACTCCCAAAACTAAGGAGCTAGTGGTGGATTTCCGCAGGAGTAAATCTGCTGTGGATGTTGTCCAGGATTACAAATACCTTGGAGTATACCTGGATAACAAACTGGACTGGTCCAAGAACACTGAGGCTTGTCTGCAAGACGGGCCAGAATCGTCTCTATTTCCTGAGGAAAATAGAGACCATGCTGAGGATGTTCTACCAGTCAGTGGTAGCCAGTGCCATCTTCTTTGCTGTTGTGTGCTGGGGCAGCAGACTGAGGGCAACAGACGCCAAGAGAATCAGTAAGATTATCAGGAAGGCTGGCTCCGTCCTGGGGGTCAAACTGGACTCTTTGGTGGCGGTGTCTGAGAGGAAGATGCTGTCTAAACTGCACAGCATCCTGGACAACAACTCTCACCCTCTCCACCAGCTGCTGACCTTCAGCAGAAGCACCTTCAGCCACAGACTAATTCTCCCCCGGTGTAACACTTAACGCCAGAGGAAGTCCTTTCTTCCAGTGGCCATCAAACTCTATAACAGGCAGGAATGTCAGACAGACCCAGCTCTGTGGAGGACGGCCATCTGTCTTGACCGGTTGGGGAGGAAGAAAAGGAGAGAGAAAGAGAGAAAAGACACAGAGATGGACAGAGAGAGACAGACAGACACACTTCCAGAGATGCAAGCAAAGCCTAACAGTAACTATAATAATATTTATAGTAATGTGAATATAACGTATATGTTAAGACAGTTAATACAACAGAATAGTAGAAACAAGCACAGCTAAGGTGACAGAATATGAAAATGATAATAATTATGGTGGCAAACATGATCAATGATGAGTAGTGGCAATAGCAGCTACGATACAGCTACAAATTTTATAGTTTATTAAACTAGTGATAGTATATATGAGTAACAGTGATAATAGCAGCAGGAAGCGCCATGTAGGACCACGGCAGCAGGCACCACCAAAATCAGCAGAGACCTGCGAGACGACAAAGCACAAACAGCTCCGGGGAAGAAGCTGAATTAGTAACATGCATTGATGAGACATGAATGGTACAGACAGAGAGGAGAGAAGCTCAGAGTATCAGGAAAAGTATTATCCCCCAGCAGACTAGGCCTATAGCAGCATAATTAAGCAGAATGAAGTCTCATCATAAGCCCTAGCTGATAAGTTTATCAAAAAGGAAAGTTTTAAGTTTACTTTTAAATAAGGGGACAGTGTCTGCCTCCCGAATAACATTTGGGAGTTTGTTCCACAGGAGAGGAGCTTGGTAGCTGAAGGCTCTGCCTCCACTTCTACTTTTGGAGACTCTAGGAACGACGAGTAGCCCTGCATTCTCAGAGCGCAGAGATCTAGTTGGGTGATGTGGTACTATGAGCTCTTTAAGATACGACGGAGCCTGACCAATAAGAGCTTTGTACGTAAGGAGAAGGATTTTAAATTCTATTCTAGATTTTACAGGTAGCCAGTGCAGAGAAGCTAATACAGGAGAAATATGTTCTCTTCTATTTGTTTTAGTTAGTACACGAGCTGCAGCATTTTGGACCAACAGGAGACTCTTAACAGACTTATTGGAGCAGCCTGATAATAAGGAGTTGCAATAGTCCAGCCTAGAAGTAACAAATGCATGGACAAGTTGTATAGACACAATGTTCCTAATTTTTGCAATATTACGCAGGTGAAAATATGCAGTCCTCGTTGTTAGTTTTATGTGAGAATCGAAGGACATATCCTTATCAAAAATAACACCCAGATTCCTTACTGTGGTGCTGGAGGACAACACAACATCATCCAGAGTAACAATGTCTTTAGCTATTGAGTTTCGGAGGCCTTTGGGGCCAAGTACAATAACTTCAGTTTTGTCTGAGTTTAACACCAGGAAATTGCAGGTCATCCAGCTTTTTATTTCCTTAATGCACATTTGAAGTTTATCTAACTGATGGGTTTCTTCTGGTTTGATCGACAAATATAATTGTGTATCATCAGCATAACAATGAAAATTTATGGAGTGAAAAGAATCGGTCCAAGGACAGAACCCTGTGGGACTTTAGTGTGCATGGAGGATTTGTCATTAAAATGTACAAACTGAGATCTATCTGATAAATATGACTTAAACCAGCTCAGTGCGGTTCCTTTAATGCCAATTAGATGCTCCAGTCTCTGTAGCAGGATGTGATGGTCAATAGTGTCGAAGGCAGCACTAAGATCTAGTAAGACAAGCACAGAGACAAGTCCTTTGTCTGAAGCTATTAGAAGGTTGTTAGTAATTTTCACCAGTGCTGTCTCAGTGCTATGATTTGCTCTAAATCCTGACTGGAAATCCTCAAATAACTCATTATTATGTAAAAAGTCACACAATGGATTGGCAACTAATTTCTCGAGGATCTTAGAGAGAAAAGGAAGGTTAGATATAGGTCTATAGTTGGCTAGTACCTCAGGATCAAGACTGGGCTTTTTAAGAAGAGGTTTAATTACAGCTACTTTAAAAGACTGTGGTACATAACCTGCTGATAAAGACATGTTAATCATATCTAATACAGGAGTGCTAATTAAAGGTAACACTTCTTTAAGTAACCTAGTTGGAATAGAGTCTAGGAGACAAGTAGAAGGTTTTGATGCTGAAATAGTAGAGGTTAATTCGTTAAGGTCGACTGTAGAAAAGCAGTCCAAGAATATATCAGGTCGTACAGTTTCTAAGGTTCCTGGGTTTGATGAAAAATTGGTGCCAAGCGAGTTGATTTTGTCTCTAATAGTTATAATTTTGTCATTAATGAGGTCATGAAGTCGTTACTACTGAGGGTTATAGGAATACATGGCTCAATAGAGCTGTGGCTCTCTGTCAGCCTGGCTACAGTGCTGAAAAGAAATCTAGGGTTGTTCTTATTCTCCTCTATTAAAGATGAGTAATAGGCTGCTCTGGCATTACGGAGGTCCTTCCTATGGGTTTTAAGACTTTCTTGCCAAACTAAGTGAGATTCCTCCGGTTTAGTGGAGCGCCATTTACTTTCCAACTTTCGCAATATTTGTTTTAATTCACGGGTTTGTGAGTTATACCACAGAGCTAACTTCCTCTGTTTTATTATCTTCTTTTTTAAAGGAGCAACAGAGTCGAGTGTTGTTCTTAGAGAGCCTGCAACACTTTCAACAAGGTGATCAATTTCAGAGAAACTAACGTTAGTGCAGGAGTCTTGAATATTAGGATAAGGCATTAAAGTAAATGCAGATGGAATCGCTTCCTTAAATTTAGTTATAGCACTATTAGATAAACATCTAGTGTCGACACTTTGCCCAGAGGTGAGTAGTCCTGTAATATGAATTCAAAAGTTATTAAAAAATGGTCTGATAAAATAGGATTCTGTGGAAAGACTATTAAGTCATTGATTTCCACACCATAAACCAAAACAAGGTTGAGGGTGTGATTAAAACAGTGAGTAGGTTTATGTACACTCTGACTAAAACCGATCGAATCTAATAGAGAGATAAACGCGATACTGAGACTATTATTATCGCTGTCCACATGAATATTAAAATCACCTACAATGATTACTTTGTTAGATTTAAGGACTAAATTTGACAGAAACTCTGAGAATTCAGACAGAAATTCAGAGTACGGACCAGGAGCACGGTACACTATAACAAATATAATTGGCTGCACAGTTTTCCAGGTTGAATGTGAAAAACTAAGAACAAGACTTTCAAATGAATTATAATTTAGTTTAGGTTTAGGGTTTATTAATAGGCCTGAATCATAAATAGCTGCAACGCCTCCTCCTCGACCACTGCCTCGAGGAATATGAGTATTAATATGACTGGGAGGAGTGGATTCATTTAGGCTAACATATTCTTCGGGACGCAGCCAGGTTTCGGTCAGACAGAGTAAATCAATATGGTTAATCGATATCAGATCGTTTACTAATACAGCTTTAGATGACAGAGATCTGATGTTTAAAAGTCCACATTTTATTTTCTGATATTGTTGTATTGTCGCAGATTTTGCGTTGATTTGTATCAAGTTTTTCTTTATAGCTCCTCTTCTGTTCATTTTTGATCTGTTTAATTTAAATGATCGTGGGGCAGACAGTGTTTGTATACTAAACTGAGCTGGAAATGCTCCACAGGGAGCGCAGAGAGGTGTGTAAGACTGCCACTCTGCTTCCTGGGCACCTGCGATAAGGGCAGCGCAGAGAGGTGTATTAAACTGCGACTTTGCTTCCTGATCCCAACACTGGGTTGTCATGGTTTTAGACCGCTAACAACTGCGTCCAGGTTCTTAGATATGAGAGCGGCACCCTCCAAAGTAGGATGAATACCATCTCTCCTAATAAGATCAGGTTTTCCCCAGAAAGACTGCCAATTATCTACGAAGCCCACATTATTTACCGGGCACCATCCAGACAGCCAGCGACGGAATGATGACATGCGGCTATACATGTCATTGCAAGTCAAGTTGGGCAGGGGACCAGAGAAAATTACGGAGTCCGACATAGTTTTTGCATAAGAACACATTCATTTTAGTGACCTCCGATTGACGTAATCGGGTGTCATTACCGCAGACGTGAATAACAATCCTACCATATTTACGTTTATCCCTAGCCAGAAGTTTCAAATAGGATTCAATGTTGCCCGCTCTGGCCCCTGGGATGCATTTTACTATGGTCCCTGGTGTCACTAATAGCCTACTCACACTGTCCTTTTGGCCGCGGCCAAAACCGTTTTTTCAGCTAAAGCGTAGTACCTTTAAGCAGTGTGAGTGCACCCGCTCCGCGCACAACTGCGGCCAGCGGGCCGTCCACGGCCCGCTTGAAAGAGGTGGGCTTTAGCGGAGCCGTTTGCACATGTACGAGCACAAGACAATGGCGGTGAAAGGTTCATGTTGGTGCGATGCGGAGGTGGAGTGTTTACTGCAGATTTGGTCGGATGAAAATATTCAAAAACAGTCGACAAGACGCACAAAAACTCCGAGGTCTATGGAAAGATTTGTAAACAAAGCCATACACGCGATCAATGCGTGTGACGTGTTACAGCGTGATGGCGTATGGACAGCAAGAAGCATTGGCCGGCCCTGGCAGTGTGAGTACAAACGGGGCTGGGGCGCGGGGGGAGAGGGAGGGGGGACAAGTACCCTAAAGTCCGGGTCGCGGTCCAGGAGGACAGTGTGAGTACGCTCTGAGTTCCCTTTTCTCAAAATGGAGCTGCCAATAACCAGTGTTGTTTCCTCAGCAGGCGTGTCACTGAGTGGAGAAAACTTGTTTGAAACGTGAACGGGCGGATGGTTAACCATGGGCTTCGATTTAGAACTATGCTTTCCTCTCACAGTCACCCAGGAGGACCCTGGCTGCTCAGGGATTGCCGGGGGAGGGCTAGCAGGAGGTAACGCTACACTATGTGGCTTCGCACCGGCTAAAGTTGTAGGTGGCTGGCTAGCTACTATAGCGTAAGACTGAGCTTCCATGGTGCGGAGCCGTGCCTCTAACTAACTGAGCCTCGCCTCCAGCGCTACAAATACACTACACCTATTACACTTATCATTATCACTAAAGGAGGCAGAGGAGTAGCTAAACATACGACACTCCGAGCAAGAGAGAGTAGGAGAGAGAGCGGGGGAAGCCATCACCAGCCGTGAAGCTAACTGCTAAGCTAAAGTGTCTAACAGCGTGTAACGATTAATTAGCAAGAAAGCGGCTGAAAGAAGGAGAGCTGTGAGAGCTTGAGTAGAACTAGTGGATGTTTAAATGTTAAGCGGTAGTTAGCCGCTGTGGTGAATATTATAGCAAAAACAGTTGAATTTAGTGAGAGCAGCTAACAGTGAAACCACGAGTGACCAACACACAAGCACCGGAAATAACGTAATACGTCACCGTAACACGTCAGCACGTACCAGAGCAGGAGGCGGACCAGAGCAGGTTGTATTGTAACTTACTTCAGTCAGAATGCTGCTACACTTTACTGTGGTTTACTGTAACTAACTTACTTCAGTAAGGAAGGCTGCTACACTTCACTGTACTTTACTGTAACTTAGTTCTGTAGGAAATGCTGCTAAGTTTCAATTATCGCTTCTTATCACTTATTTAGTTTGTACTTATTTGTTTTCAATATGCTGCTAAACTGCACAATGCGTATTGTTGTATATTGTATATACCTACGCTTAACCACAATGTCTGTTGCACTCTGTCACACTTAGTTAATTGTTTGATTTATTTTATGTTAGCTTTATTTTATTGGATTATGTTAGCTTATTGTCACTCTGATCCTTTCCCATCTTTGTATTGAAACTGTTGCACAACAATTTCCCTCGGGATAAATAAAGCTTCTTGAATCTGAATCTTGAATCTTATAAAAAATAAAGTTCTGATTAGAGTGTGTCTTCTCATTTTTACTTTATTGATTTTAGATGTAAAACATATTACTGGGCAGCAACTATTCTCTTCTCTCTCTCAAACACACTAATTCCCAGATCAATGATATTATTTACAGAGTAAACATCATGGCATCCATCTTTGCACATTTTTTTTTCACTGATGGTTGTAATGATAAGAAGGATAACAAAAAATAAGTAAACTCCTGTTCACACATTAAAGGCAGAGCTAACATAAGTGTCTATTCATTCATCAGTTCAACAAATAGTGTATTGAGTGAGTATTGATGCCTTATCTAATTGTAATACTTCACTAGCTAAACATCACTAGCTCAAAATAATTGGCCATAGGATGGGCTGTAGCTAGTCCAGGCTTGCTGTGTTCAGATCAATCCCAAAGCGAATTTTCGCATTACTCGGACAAGTGTGGCCACAGGATGTGTTTAATTGTGTCACCCGCACCAGAGAGTGGGAGGGGCTCCATATAGATACCAAAGAATCTTTGGCCTAAAATAACCACTACTGCTGCTGTACCTGTTGTGGAAGTCTGAGAAACGCCACTGTTTAGCTGTAACCGAATTCCTCCAGATGGATAAATTTGCATAATTCTCATTTGCTCAGCTTATCAATCTACGAATGCTTGGTTGGAAATCTTTCGGGAAGAGGCGGAAATTTCCAGATGAATTCGTTCCGCCTTGCTTCATTCACACTAGGAAAGCAATTTCAGGAGGCTGGGCCTTATCAAAAATTGTTGCATATGATTGGATAAACCACTTGTCCATCATCTTTATTGATGTGCTACTTCAAACACTTACATCGAAACCAACCCATGGCGCTGATGAGAACGACGCAGGGAAAAGCCAAAACAGAACAGGCGACATTGTTTCTACCAACAAAAGCCTTCAGAGTCGCTCTCTGGTGTTCTTTTAAAGAAGAAATATTTGTTGTCTGAATCACAACAGTCGTATCTCTGCTAGGTCACATCTATAAAACCCCGCCCGGCGGTCCTGATTGGCCTGATCATTTTTTGGTCAGGGGCGGAAGGAAAGTCATATGGCGAGAGTCAGGTTAGAAATACTGGTTGCTAATTGGATGAATCATCTGTCTTTCACCATCCACGGTATGTTGGTGATAGACAGGCCAAATCAACTAATCAGATCAGCGAAGCGTATGACATACCAACAGAGCATCGAGGCAAAGTAAACAAAATGTCTGTAAAGGATATTTGCCATATGCGTAACATGAATTTATGGATGAAAAGCACAATTTCAGGTGCCCCGTTCATATTCGAACAGGAGGATCCAAGAGAAAAAAAAACGTTCGCGAGTGGCTTGCTCGATAGCTGCGCTCACCCCAATCCACGGAAGCCGCCATGTTGTTTACACTGAACAGTCACTTCTCGTTGCGTTGTGTCTTAAATCCGCCTCAAAACAAACGCTGACTGGTTCGCTCGCTTGGGCAACCTTCTCCAAATTTTCTCTGCTGCAAGTTACCAGTCTGATCCGCAGATAAAATACAATGGAGCTCGGGATATCAGGATGGTCTCGTGAGGCTAGTGTAGCTGCACCCAGCTTGCTGAATTTAATCCACTGATGGCTACAATTATTTTTTCCAACATTTCAGATTCAATGTCAGGATGTAAGTGACTTAGCACTTATAGGCTATCGTGATTTTTTTTGGTGTGTTGCCCAGCACAAATTTGCCTCTTTGCGTTGATTTTGTATGTAATCACGCCACATGAAAAATTTGCTTCACATTTGGTGCAAACACAGCATAACAGGAGACTAAATCCTATTTTCATCAAGAAAGTGCCACCCCTGCATCTTGTAATAATCGCCACATTATTTAAAAATGTATTACAAAATGTGTTAATGTGTAATTTTTATCCCCATATTGCGTTCATTTTGTTTATTACAAAATGCAGCAGATTATTACATTAATATATGCGGGCGTTATTACATCATGAAGTGTTTCTCTGTTGTTCATGTTTTGTTTTATTTTCTGTGAGGCACTTTGTGCTACTGAAGGGTATGAAAAGTGCCTTATAAATAAAGTTGTTTTGATTTGATTTGAAATTTATTACATTTTGCTTGCTTATTTACAGTTTATTACATAATGCGTTATTATTACATAATGTGTTGTTACAAGGCTGAAATACAGTGTTTCATTTAGATGCTCCAAAGTATTTGTGTGTGCAATATAAAATGACAATACAATTAGTGTTAAGAAAATGGTACCACATACAAGAAATCTGGCACCGGAATTCCATGCTCCCGTTGCTCATTAAGATTCAGAAAACATTCTCTGTACACCTTGTCTCCTGTCTACTATCCCTTTGCTGGGCAAATTTTGCTTAAGTAGGAATACATTTTGAGAGTGATACCACCAGCCTTTCACTTAAACCATCTGTGGCTGCCAAAAACACTAAAAGCTTTAACTCAATCATGAGCTGAAAATTTCCATTTTTTTTGCATTGAAACAAAAGTATTTATTGCCAGATTTGTTTCATTGGCAAACAATGTAAAATTCACTGAGCCTGATAATGCTGCCAGTCTTCTCAATGACTGCTTGTTACAGTAATCATGCTATTTATACCCGTTTTAAAGGAAGGCGGGTATTGATTAATTGATGCAAAAATACAACTCATACCAGTTTTCACATCAGCTTCTAATTTCCTTGAGAGCTTCCATTTTATATAAAGGCGCATGTGGGTCAGCAGGTTGTGCATGATTTTTCCCCTAATATTGATTTGAGATTGAATCCTCAGTGTTTACAAGCTAATTAACCATAACTGCAACAATTACAGTAAGCCCCAAGCAGCGGGGCTATTGAGCTGCTGGTAACGGCCTGTAATCCAATATTTATTGTGTGAATATTAAACCATATGCAGGTCACAGTGGGCCCCGGTGCTGCTGCAAAGAACCCTAATCCAGGTTTATGCATGTGTATATTCAAAGGACTCACACAGTGATGAATTGGCTAAAACACACATTAAGGCACACATACAAGCATAAATGGGGATCTGCCTTTTCTGCTTCTGTCTAGCGCTCTCTCTCTCTCTCTCTCTCTATCTCTCACACACACACACACACACACACACACACACACACACACACACACACACACACACACACACACACACACACACACACACACACACACACACACACACACACACACACACACACACACACACACACACACACACACACACACACACACACACACACACACACACACACACACACACACAGCTAGGATATAAGGCAGCTCGTAGCTAAGGTAATACCATAACCAGGCCATGTGCCACTGCTTTATAGAGCACGGAGAAATAGTGTGCGTGTGTGTGTTGAACAGGAGCTGGCTCATCCTCTTGAGTGACTGATAACGTGTTGTGTTGTCAGCTCGTCCGTGGGCCTCTGATGAAGTGTGTGTTTGCCCGTGTGTGTCTGTATGATATTCTCCACTCTCCATGCAAATCCCACAGAAAAGGCCAAGCATTGCCTGAGTGGCTTCCTGGCAGTAAAATGCTGGATTTCATTTACTGAGCTGTCAACATGTCACTCATAGCACTGGGATTTCTTGGACTCAACTCAGTGACAGGTCACTTAATCAGTGGCTCACTCACTTATCCAGGCACGAAGTATGCATTCTGTTTTAAATAATGCTGCTTTTCAGATGGTGCCATGGATTTTTCTAAATGTAAGCTTTTTAGCAGCTGAAAACTAAGCTTGTTTGCCGATTGACAACCCCCCCCCCCCCCCCCCCGCCCTTCAAATTTTTATGTAGGATTGTAATGAGTCTGAGAATTACAAAACTTACTCAGCACATTAAAAGGCTATGTAAGGCTACTTTCTTTTCAAGTGAGAAAATAGGAAAAAGCCTTACTTGCATAATCAATAATATATTCATACACTGGCTGTGAGCCAACTGTTACTGCTACTCCAGTCAACAGCAAAAAGCACCACCATTTTATTAGTAATTCCAGAGCACTTGGCAATGAAATTTGAAACAGCATGGCCTTTAAATATTCTTGAAAAGCCACTTGAGTCCATCTTGTCATGTAAATGCTGCTGTCTTTACTCCCACTAGGGAAGGACAGCCTTGAAGAAACAAAAAACATGTAATTTGGAGTGGGTTCAGATGGTTTCTGCAAGAGCTCACTAACCATAGTCCACATGCCTATTGTGTGACATTTAATTATTAGATGCCCAGGGGTGTTACACCAAATTCTGGGCCCTCCACATAGGCCGTCTCTGTGGGCTCCCAACCACAACCCAAATTCCCAACCCCTCACAAGTACTTGTATAAAGTCTACTATGGTTAGATGAGATTTGCTTAGAGTATTATGCTTAAATGAATAATACTGTGTGTTCTAATAGTAACCAACTTGCTTAATCCTACTGTATTCAGGTAGTACACGCTACTAGTAAGCGATAGAAGTTGTGTCATTCTCAGCTAGGTAGCTGCTAGCTAGCAGTCGTGGTAAGAGTTCACTAATAGATAGCTACCTTTCTTTTGAAATAATTAAATTAGCAATTGTTTTTCCTCTCTTTCTTTACTCTTCTGGGACCCATACTTTATCTCTTGAGGAAAGACATTATTATACATTGTTACAGACATTCAAGTCCCGTCCACACGGAGACGTGTTTTCCTGTAACCGCACAACTTTTGTATCGTTTTGGCCAACCATCCACACGCAGCCGGCATTATCTGAGCCTGAAAACGGTGTCTTTTGAAACCGGGTCCCACAGTGGGAAGATTTGAAAACGCACCCTGTGGCCTTGTCGTCTGGACGGCGGAACCCCATACTTTGTGAAATAATGCCGTAGTCACCCCACCTCCGACCTCTAATCCCCACGGTGTCACATAACAACAACAGTGCTGTTGCGTGAGAGGAGCGAGACAGAACCATAGACTGTATATTGAACTGTACTCTGAGCCACATGCTTGGGAATGAATTAAGCCGACCATATATTACTCCTTTTCCCCTGACGGTCTGTGTTAGTAGCTAAATTGATCGCTAGTCGCTTTTTTATAAATAAAGTTGTATCTCCCTGTCTCTTCTTCTCCTTGTTGGTGTATTTCTGTGGCAGTTACAGCGCAACATCCAGACCTGGCATGTGTACTACAGCGTTTTTAGACGGTTTCACTGCTTTCGTGTGGACGAAGATATTTTTTGAGCCGAGGCCGTGTGGACGGAAAACCTTTTAAGAACAACAGAGGGAAAAAAAGTTGTTTCTGATCGTTTGGACGTACCCTCAGTCACTGGTCAGTAGATCAGCTGACAGATTCTCATGCTGAGTTGTGATGGGCAGACTAAACCATTTTGCTCTTTTTGTAAGGAGTGAGGGAACCTCCACAATTTTTTTTTTTAATGTACATAGTTCAGTCTATCAAACAATGTATTCAGCCAATTTTTGATTAATGTTATGACACTCATTACTTATAAAACAATAATAACAAACCACAAATAAATGTTTAATTCAAGGCTTACCAGTGCACCCCCCACCCTTGGGCCCTGGGTTGTCTGTGCCCTTTTTCTCCCTAGTGCTACACCTGTGTAGATGCATAAAGCCATTTGAGCGTATTCTGAACTGCCACCAGGAATTGTGCAACCATTTGGCCACAAGTTGACACAGTAGCTAAACTACCGGGTCTGTCAAGGGAAGCCATGGGGCCCAAAAAGACATTACCATTGACTTACGTGGGGAAAGAGACATCTGTATATCACTGGATACATTTTTGAGCATTACAACAATTTCTGTTTCTGTTGTTTAGTTTGTTTAGTTCTTGGGTTAGAAAATGTTGCCTGACCTGGGATGGGGGACAGCATGATGGAAAAGGGCCTGACAGATGCATAATTGTTCTAGGGGGGATATGACCTGCAATGGGCAAGGGAAAACAGGAAAAAGCAAAGAAAACAGTGATGTAAAGAAAGAGAAAAGGAACATTAAGTAAAAATATAACTGATTACATTTATTGAAGAAAAAAAAAGAAGAAATAAAACCTTGGCTTGACCTAGCTGTGCTGACCCTTCCTGGATCTACCCCAATGTGTCTTCATTCTGGGGTCCAAGATGTCCCCTTGAAGCCCTCTGTTTTCCCCTTCTCTTTCTCTTCCCCCTCCATCTTAACACACACAACTCCAATACACACATGCACATACTCCTGTTTGACTATCTAAATGTAAAATTAATTTCTTATCTGTATTTATACCCTTTTGACTTTTGACTGTTGTGGATGTTTCTCTCGTGCCTTGTCATGTCTCATAAAAGAAAATGTTGCCTGACCTGGCAGTCGTGCATCCATTTGGTATTTGGTACCTGCAGGCCCATTTCTGCCAACACAACACATATGTGGCAACTTACAAGTTTAGACAGCAAATCACGCAAGGTAGTGCAGGCGTTGTTAGCATCACTTACGCAAGAGTAGAGACAGCACCCACTTTCTGCTCTTCCCTGTTCAGTCTTACAACTTGACTCGTGACAAGAATATTTATTGCAGATGACCTGGTTGCTTATCAGTGCCAACAAACACAGTAAGGCTGCTTGATTATGAATATTTTGGTAATTACAACTGAGGGAAAAATATAGATCAATGATAATTATAAATTTAAATACATGATATAAAAATACGGTGCCATTTTTTTTTTACATCCAGTCTAAAAATAACATACCTAAACTGAAGATTTATGGCCAAAATTACACATTTTGTTTGCAAAATGCTATAACACATGCATCAAAAGAAATAGTTTCCATAAAACAACACAACTTGTAGCCAAATGAATGTATTCAATATCCAATCAGTACACAATGGACAACAAAATACAGCTACCAAAATAAGACCAGTCCAGCCTTAGCTTGAGCATAAGTATTATAATGTTTTTGGATAATTTACATAGTTATAGTTTGTGCCAAAAAAGCATGCAATCAGATCACAGCTTGAATGGCCGGGGGTGGGGTGGGGGGATATGAAAAGGTAAGTGCCATCAAGGTTGAGAAGATTAGGTTTAGGCATCAAAACCAAGTGGTTAGGTTCAGGATATTCGGACTCTTTGGTCTGACTTACTAATGTTGCATGCTTGCTGTTTTCTCAGAGGCACGCAAGCCACCACACCATGCCATTCATTTGTATTTCTTTGTTTTTATAATCCTGAACCCTAAGTGAACTATCCTAAGATTAACCTATACTACCTAACCGGGAGATACAGCAGCACCAGCCATTGCAAGAGAAGTTGTTCCAAGTTTGTGATTTCAAGAATAATGAAACTAAACAAGGACACAGATTAATTTAAGTCCCTCAAAAAGGCTGGTCTCCCACGTAAAACAGGTGCACGAGAGGACAGGATTATGCAAAGACTCTCACTGCAGCTGAACAGGGCAAGGATCTGTCTCTGCACACAAATAAAGGTTTTTGGTGAAGTGCCTTGGTTATGTTATAAAAAAAAAACATGCTAGTACAGCAGTAGTATACCCACAGTGGATATTTTATCAAATTTTGAACGATAAAAGGAGTGATCTCCAGGAGAGTCAGCAAATAGTGTCTTCTCCCCTCCGTTCCCGAGCTACGTCACTTCCATGTGCATAAAGTCTCTCGGGAACGGAGGTGCTAAAAGGGACTTTTTCAAACTCAGAAGTGCTGCATACAGTAAATAAAAATAAACATGAATAAATAAAAAGTTTCATTTTAAAACTATATCACCTAGTTTGACAGCTTGCCCCAAGTTTTGTGAGCCAGCTGCATCGCACCGGATGGACATATTTGCATAAAATTGAGTTCTAGTCAACTTTGTGCAAACACCGACCAGCGAATGCACCTCAGCCCCCCCCCATGCACTTCACCAATGCTTCGATGCGTTTACACGATACACCTTGCTGACCAAGCTAGCTAGCCATAGCTGTTAATTTAGCTCCGCCCTCTTGTCCAAATACGTCTGGCTTCAACAAATCAAGATCGCAACGACTAAATGCCAAACTCTAGGCTTCAAAACCATTACTCCACAAACAATGGGTGACGACATGTTTGCAACGTACACTTCTTTCATACAGTCATTGTTTACTGACATTCACCTGGAAGAGCTATCAAGCTTTTAAGTCTAACGTAACACCCTTTCAAAATAGGATTTCCGGGTCCAAATGCTCTGTTGAAACAAAACAACGGCCAAAAATGTGAACAATTACGATCACCTCTTTTGTCAGTTAGACACCTTTTTCATCCATAAAAAAGAGGTAAAATGACAATGATGTTTCTTAAAGACTCAGATCTGTTCAAACAACACATAACAGTCGGATTATGACTGCCTAGCATTAGCATATTTCCGACTTGTTAGCGTGTTAGTAGTTATAGCTTTCCAGCAAGAGCAGTTTATCTACTAACCCTGTGAGCGGTGACCACCTCACAAGCTGCTAGCACCACCCATTTTGATTCTTGCTGTGCAACTTTGTGGTGTGACCAAGCCTTTAGTAAGGCTGGGCTCTGTGAAGGTCACTTAGGGTCTTCCACACCGAACTTGGAATAAACAATTGTTGTGCATAGGGATACCGCTTTGTTGAAAACCAACCTGATGCCACATATTGGAGGCACATGGTTGTCTGACTATCACTGTATCCTGTAACTGAGCCAGAAGAGGCTTTGGCTAAATCTGTGTTTCAGGACAAAAATTGACATTGCCAACCTGGGATTTTTTGGTTCAAAGTCTATTATTTTTCTAAACCAGAGGTTATCTCGATTGCAATCAGAGATGTAGATTGGAAACAAAAGTATTACATTTAAAAAAAAAAATGTATTTGAAAATAAAAAAAGGAAAAGTCAAGCACATTTGAATGTGAATCAAATTATAGTGACTTAATATACTAATGCATGTTATATAAAATCCACCATAAAGAAGAAACAAAACATAAAGCAATCTTTGAAAATGGAAGAAACTATTAAAAAGTCCAAGATATAGGCTATCAGTCTAATTTAAGGCAATTCCAAGCAAAGCAGAAGCAGCAGTCTCTTGGCTCCATGCAACACTCCTAATCAGTGGTTTACAAGATAACACTCCCTCACTCTAAGAGCCTGCTCACACTGTCCTTTTGGCCGCGGCCAAAACCAGTTTTTCAGCTAAAGTCTAGTACCTTTAAGCAGTGTGAGTGGACCCGCTCCGCGCTTAACTGCGGCCAGCGGACCGTCCACAGCCCGCTTGAAAGAGGTGGGCTTTAGCGGAGCCGTTTGCACATGTACGAGCACGAGCGTGCGCACGTGTACGAGCACGAGCACGAGCCCTACGGCAGTAGCGTTATGTCCGCCTGTGCGGACATGTAAATAGAAGGACGGACCATGCGCGGACATTTAACAACAACAACAACAATGGCGGTGAAAGGTTCACGTTGGTGTGGTGCGGGGGTGGAGTGTTTACTGCAGATTTGGTCGGATGAAAATATTCAAAAACAGTCGACAAGACGCACAAAAACTCAGAGGTCTATGGAAAGATTTGTAAACAAAGCCACACACACGCGATCAATGCGTGTGACGTGTTACGGCGTGATGGCGTATGGACAGCAAGAAGCATTGGCCGGCCCTGGCAGTGTGAGTACAAACGGTGATGGGGCGCGGGGGGACAAGTACCCTAAAGTCCGGGTCTCGGTCCGGGAGGACAGTGTGAGTACGCTCTAACACTAAGCAGATATTCAAGTCGCATTTTCTGTGAGCCATTTGCAAGGACACACACAGGAGCAGCGTAGCACACAGACCCGTTGGTCTCAACCAGGAAGATCAGGAACAGCATACAGCAGAGGAAGAGAATAATCAGTGCTTACTTCTACCAGTATTTATTTCAAGCGGACTGATGTGGAAACTGCATTGGTATCATGCAGGTCAGCTAACTGGAGAGGGCTTTACAGAGGCTTTACCTGACCATTACATGTTGCATTAAGATTCATGGACAAGTGTGTCCACAGACTTTTGTCATATATTCTATGAAGACAGACTAACTGCTTGAGAGTAGGAAGAACTGCTGTATTAGTGAAAAAAGATAGCTCAACATCTGACAAATGCACCAAGCAACAGAACAGAAGGTTGGACTTTGGTTGGCCTCCTGTGTTTAAACAGAGAGGCGTTTGGAATATGCTGTATAAAAACAATATCTCTGTTGATTCTATGTGATATGAGAGGAAGAGGTTGTCATATAGTCTGTCTAGGAATTAAGCTACAGTGAAGAAAAGGAGCTAACATTAAGAGAAAGCTGGAAAAGGAGGACTGAGCTGCTCCAGTGAAGATGTTTATACCACAATGATCCGTCAAAAGCACTTACTTACACTTCAAATTAATTTGCTCATTCTCTCCCTTCGACTCTCTTCCCCTCATCCTTCACTTCTGTCGGAACATTTCTTATTTATCACCTTCTTCTCCGTGCAGCTCTGGCACTTCATATTTCAACTCTCACCACAAATTCACAACGCACAAGTTAAGCAGACAGTTAAGCAGACAGTTATCGTGGAGGCATTCGTTTAATCATGTATATATAATAATAACGTTGTTAATGGCCCTTTTGAAAACTTTGTCACATCATCAATCTTAGATGAATGACAAAAATTGAATCAGGACAATATGAAAACTCACAGTACTGTCTCTGGTAAAAGTCTGACTGCAGTTTGTAGATCAGTTAGAGGCTAACACGGAAGCTGTTAGCTCAACAGCTAAAGTAGTTTCAGTAACAAAGAAATTGACAAGTTTGTGTCTCTTTTTGTGTCGGTTTATGTCTCTTTTGTTGTTTTCTTTCTTTGACGTTGTTTTGCATCTCTTTTGAGTCATTTTGTGTCTGTGTTGTTTTGCCTTTCGTTATTGGTCACTTTGTCTCTTTTTGGTTGTTGTGTTTCTTTGATGTCATTTTGCATCTCTTAGCACTTTCTGCCATTTTTGGGGGGTTTTTTTGTGGTTATTTTGTGTCTCTGTGGTTGTTTTGTGTCTCTTTTGTGTAGTGTTGCATCTCTTTAAGGTCAATTTGTGTTTCTGTAGTTATTTTGTGTCTTTTTGATGTAGTCTTGCATCTCTTTGATGTCAATTTTTGTTTCTGTAGTTATTTTGTTTCTCTTTGTGGTTGTTTTGCAACTCTTTGTCATGGCTTTGTGTCTCTTTGTGGTCATCATACAACTTGTGTTTTTTTTCTGTTTACGCTTGTTTTGCATCAACTTTCCAACAAGAAATGTTAACAAATAAATAAATAAATGTTAACTACATACCGATGCTCTGGTCCTGGGACCCCTGGGCTACAGGCCCAGTAGAACTGATGAGTAATACATGACAAAGGCCCAAGACTGCAACTCTCCTAACTGGGTCACTCTCAGCCCAGTATTCCCCAATTACAATGCAATAAACTCTGCACAACTGACTCACATTTTGTCCTCTGTTGCCAGAATATACAGGAGCTATATACATCGACACTCAACTCAATTGGCTACCTTTGATACTTGAAGTGGACAGGAGGGGTGGAGGAGAGCAGTAGTGGGTACAGATTTTTCTATTAACATTGTAACTATTCCAACCATACCCAAAGACGGGTCAATAAAGGTCATAGATGAATTAATACTCCTCTAAGTCGTGCCTATCACAATGGCATCCTTGGTGCCACAGCCAGTGTGCAGCAGCTCCAATCAGACAGACAGCAGCTCTGTAATGCTGTGGCATGAGGTCAGAACACAGTTTATCTGTCTTACTTGGTTTCCTTTCCTTCACTGCTCTTCCTCTTCTTAATGTCTTTATTTTCCACTTCCTTTCCCTCTTATTCCCTCTAACCTTCATTCCTTATCCATTTTTCTCTTGATTTCCCTAATTATTCACACATCTGCTTATATTCTTTCCTACCAAACAAAGCATTTTACTAACCTTAACTAAATAGTTGCATAATTCTAAAATTACTAGATGACCTCTCGTGAAATTAATTCATCTTTGGCTTGGGAACCAAAGGATCGCTTGTTTAAGTTCCCATATGGACCAAGAAAGGAGGGTGGACTGGTGGCTTGAGGCATGGAAACATCTCTCCATTGATACATGTACTTTATATAGCACCTTTATGTGCATGTGTGTAATTCAGGCCTGAGTGAAAAATAGTTAAATGATAAGCTGCCATGACTGAAGACAGTGAAAACAGCCTGAGAGAGAAACCTGAAACTTCCGGCTCAGGGTGAACTTTCAGTACAGTGCAAACCTGCTGTCATTGTGGAGTGTGCCACTGCCACGTACAAGATAACAAGCAACAGAAACAAATAAAATATGCTAACTTCACCATTCTGATATGTCTGCTAGATGCCAATTTTAGTGCACAACAGACTAAACAGATCTGAACCTGGGTCTGACACCAGGTCCTGACGCCAAGATTATTTTTATAAGTTACAGATCATTAGCTCCGTTGGCGGGCTCCGTGTCCATCCATCCACCAGGGGGGCTCTGAGGTAAGGCTGAGCAGAGGATATTTTTACATACTTTAAATTGTGTCTGGAGTGGGACTAACTTCAGGATTCCTGCATATACCATTAAACTTTACACAACCAAATCAGGACAAAATGGCATAGAGATTTAATGGCAGCGCAAATGTCATCCAAGCTGCTGCGCAGCAGTGCTGAAGCCCGTATGTGCCCGTTAAACCTCCATGGAGTCTCCTCCTGCCCTTTGTGCAGTCACCTATATTGTGTTTTAATGCATCTGAATTCACAGTATTGTTTATATCATTCACAACCCTGCAGGGGAGTTGCAACTAAACTGTGGTGAAAAAGCTGTACTCTCATAAGGACTATCAGTGTATGGTACTGAGCCCTGTACTTTTATGGGTACCGATCAAATGACATCTGTACTACCGAGTTCTGATTCATTCTAAATCAATCGACAATCTTCTCGGCCCTCTGCTCCGCGTGTTTGACAGAGAGCGGGTCTCAGCCCTGACACACACAGAACAGGCAGAGTAGCGACAGTGCCCCAGAGCTTGTTCAAGTCACAGTGAGTCCAGGCAATGGCGAGTTGAAAGCGGTGTAATTACACTTTTCAGAACTCCACGCAGGCAACGGTTGCTGCAATACAATAGAATGGAAAGTTGATAGTGGTCACCGTGTGGTGACTATTCCTCTGAGACGCACTGACTACAACGTTCTGTATGCCCTGGTGACAGACTGACAGGCTGGAGGGTGTGGGGACGGATTTGGGATGGTTTGATTTTGTGTGGAGTGAAAAATGTTCTGAATAAATAACCCAGTGTTCTAAGTAAATAGGATTAATAGGTTTAGACTTATTGTAACATTTGAAATTACATTTTTGTTATTACAGAGAGAATATGAAACAAAAAATGGTACCATGGGTAGCAGTGGCGCATTTTAGGTACCCATATCAGTTCAGGAATTAGGTCTGGGACATATTGCTGTCAAATCATTATCATATATTCTTGTTTTGCTTTTTTTGTGTGCATTGCATTGAATCACTTATATCCTTGTTAAACACATAAACAAACTGATCCGTGAATAAAGTATCTGATTTTCCTTTCCATCCCTCACACCTCTCCAGTTTCTTCCGTCAACTTCCTCATCCATCCATCACACTGAGCATCATGCACTCCTCCCTGCCCTTTCATGAACTAAGTCTATTCATCTCCATTTAAAGTGGATGTCATTGTATTGTTCTACGTGTCACTCTTTAGTCTCCCTTCCTCCGTCCCCCTTCAGCCTTCCTCTCATCACTCTCTCTTTTCCTGCCGTGCGCGTCAATGGTACATCACTGTCATGCTGTGCTGTGATGCATGCACCCATCCATTCGGAAGAACACACACTCCGCTTTTGGTGGTGTCTTACGCACATAAACATCATATGTTCATCCCTGCCATTTCTTTTTCTCTCTTCCTCTGTGCCGGGTTTACTCCCCCTCTTCCCTAAGTCTCGTTAGTCAGACATCGAGGGTTTGGAGTCTCCTCTCAGGGGGGACGAGGGGGCCAATTAAATATTTATGGATCACCATCCCTTCAAATGTTTAGCAATGGAGAAAGCCTGTGACCGCAAAACCGACATGACTTGTTTGTGCACAACATGCAGCAGCAGAGGTGCAGAGCTTGTCCTCAGCATGTGTCAGTGTGTTTGTGTGTGTGTGTGTGTGTGTGTGTGTGTGTGTGTGTGTGTGTGTGTGTGTGTGTGTGTGTGTGTGTGTATTTTCTACTGGCTGGGTGGGCAGACAATGTCGTTGTGATGGGCATATTTTTAGGCAGCAGGGTTTTCTACTAGCATCATACTCATAATCTCATTCTTACATCTTATTGACCAGCCGAGGGGAATTCTGGTTGCAGCCAGTGGGCAAAAGAAAGAAACATACACATCAACACTTGAGAGCAATGCAAACGTGGGGTCCAAAGCAGAATGTGCAGCAGCCACACTCACGTGGTAAAGTGTAATCATCCCATGGTCTTTTTCGGCACTTACATTAATCAAATAAGCCATCAAGATATTTTTTCGTGTAACAACTTTTAACGGAGATATCCCGGAGAGTCGCTAACGGCCGAATGCAGCTAACACTGATAAGCTTGGGGCATTAAGGCGAAGGCATTAAAACAGCTATTTTTAACCACTAATACTGCTCAAAATAACACCAAACCTCTACAGTAGCATGAGAAGAGACTCTACACATAAAACGAAGCACCAACAACTTAGTTAGTGAACCGAAAGTTTATTAAAAGAATGTTTTGAAAGACTAACCAACTGGCCCCTGTAGCAGCTCCTCTCATAGTAAAGTCCATTCAAGTGGATTAACAAATGCTATCCAAAAGGAAGGAACCGATTGGTGCTTCTGTTAATGTGTAGAGATACATATCATGCTAATGCAGAGGTTAAGTGTGAGCAATATTAGTTGCTACAAATGCCGTTTTAATGCCTTCACGGCACTGCCCCGCGCTAATCCGTTTTAGCCATGTCAGACTGTTAGTGACAGATTCCTCCGTTAATAGTTGTTACGAGAAAAAAAAACTGTCTCGATGGCTTATTTGATGTATGTAAGTGCTGTAAAAGACCATTGGATGATTTTGCGCCGGAATTACACTTTAAATCTAATGAAATGGAAGCTGAGACACAAGCAGCCCTGGGTCTCTTAAACCTTCCAGCGACACCTCTGAAACATTGTTAAGGTTAAAAAACGATCCATTAGCTGAGTCTGACCCATGCAGATAACCCAGCCTGAGCAGCCTCAAGACATCGCTGCACTTAATTTGACTGCATTTGCATTTTGAGACTGCACAGCCCTTTCACATTCTGACCACTTTGCACAGAGGAAGAAGTGACTGGTTGATGGCTTAATCTTAGAGTTCGGATGAAAGTCACAATCACAAATTCTGATTCTCCAGGCCATGTGGACTTCATGATAAACTTAACAGCTGTTATGGCAAGACAGTTCTCATCTCAAGATTCTCTTACCTCATTTCATTTTTCAAGGTCACAACTGGAGGCAGACTTAACTTCGGAACTGCTTGTAGGTTGGGAGGTTGTATAGGATTTCAATGCAACGGCCACAGAAAGAAAAAAGGTAATCGACCTATGAGCAATCTAAAGGGGATTAAGTGTTCCTGCTATCATCTTCACAATATATGCCAGATAAGAGATAAGGAAGAACCCCTGGCCTGAACTTATTCAGGACCCTTGGGCATTTAGATTTGATCCGTTTTTGTTACCAGTTGTGGCAGTGCTGCTGGTACTGTTTTCCCATTTTGAGTCTGTGTATGTGTCATCCTGGCAAAATGTGTTCCTGGAGACACCAACTATAGCACAAACTACCAGATAGGCAGTTTTGAGTAATTTGTTAGACGTTTATATTCCTGTCTGTCTGTCTGTGGACAGATTTTGTCACCTTGATAGCATTGCAACTAATGATGGGAAAATGAGGCGTCACAAACCTTTTTCTAAAAAAGCTCAATCAATGGTAATTCAGTGTGTTTTAAACCCTTTGTTCAACTCAGAGCAACATCTACTGGGCTCAGAAAATAAGTAAAATGGTTTATATAGCCTAGTGAAGCTTCATTTGCCCATCACTAATGGCAGTATTTTACATGCAGTCATGAAACGTTACAAAATGAAGGCTGAGTTCAAAGATAGATGTGTCACAGTTCATCTCTGCCTCACACTCTGCACCTGCTTCAATCTGCCAATCAGACACACCCCTCTCATCAAGCCAACTCCACTCACCTGTGCTCTCTGCTCTGGCTGTATTTAAGCCCCAACTCCTCACTCACCAGATTGTTCTTGATGCTTGCACCAGACTCTCCAGCGTTATTCTGCCTGATCTTCCGGTTTCGACCCAGCCTGCCTCTGACTATCCTGCCTGACCGATCTCCTGGAAATCACCTCAGCCTTCCGTCCCTGACCACGATCCTCGCCTGTCCCCTTCTGGATTCTGCCTGTCGGCTCCTGTGGCTAACTGGTGGTTACCTGGTTCAGCTCTTCAGAGTGAGTGTAACTCCAGTCTCCTCTGTGGCTACCTGCAGCGCCGTGACTCTGATTATTCCCTGCACCAAAGCCAATAAAGTTTACCAACGATACCTGCCTGTATGTGTGCTGCTATTGGGTCCTAACCAAACCCGTTACAAGATGTGGTCTGAACCATGGCATCAGAAGTAGGGTGTTAATCGTAGGGATAGGTTAAGGCCCTT
Organism: Echiichthys vipera; assembly: GCF_963691815.1. Taxonomy (NCBI): domain Eukaryota; kingdom Metazoa; phylum Chordata; class Actinopteri; order Perciformes; family Trachinidae; genus Echiichthys; species Echiichthys vipera. The sequence goes on from NC_139831.1 coordinate 27,520,330, forward strand.
GCCTAAATTTGGTGTTGCGGAAATATGACCCCTTGGCAAGATGGTCTCTTATTTCTTACAATATATAGTACTTTTTCCCAAAGTAGGGTCAAAACACCCATTTTTATTTTGCCACCAATCAACAATTAAATGCGAGTATAATTCATAACCATGCTTCGATACAAGAACTTATTTTCCTCATTAAAATAAAAGAGCATTCTTTTATCGCTATGCTCGTCTGTTCAGTTCAGATGTTGCATGCGGGGCTGATTACTACCCCTTCCCCTCTTTGCGTGAGTTCATGATGTATCTTTGGCAAATTCCTCTATTGGGTGAGTTTTTATAGTGAGTTAATTATGAGAGCTCTGACAACAACGTGAGACCAAGTAGGGTCCAAGGTTTCAGAACAATGTTCTGAAAGTTTAATAAAGCACACAAACGTATGTTCAGTTAAGTCCTATGATGTGAGTGTAGATAGATAAGAATGGGGCACCAATGTGTAGCACTTTCTTTAGCACACTATGGAATATTTATATGAACAAGTGCTTAATCAAGGTACTTTTCAAAGAGGAAGTAGAGGAACAAAATTACTTTGACACCTGTTTACGATTATTTAGAACATTGCCGGCATTTACTTAACATCAATACAAAAAACAGTCGTAGTTCCTATGTAATCCACCATTTACAGTTAAGTCTAGTCTGTCAGTCAGTTCAACATCATGTTTTTCCCATATTTGTCCTTTAAGTTGGGAAAATAAATGTCTTTCCTTTAACCATCAACCAGCTCAGGTTGAGGAGAAGAAACAATACAAAACGTTCAGAGATCTGAGAAAATAACAAACCAAATCAAATAAAACTGTGTTCATCTACCTGGGTAGTGTGTTTTTTTCCTTTAAAGAAGTGTGGAGAGATCTCAGTGCTTATCTGTACGATGTGATGAGTTGTATGGAGTACATCGACCCTTTTTGGCGAATGGAAGCTCCACACTCGCCACGTGTCTCCTGCTCTTTCGCTGGTCCTCTGCTCTCTTGACCCTGGGAGGTCGATCTGACGAACAATCCTTCCCTCTCACTTATCACGGGGTGCAAAAAAAAACAACCTGCATAAGCAGGGCAACATTCAGTTATTCCCCCTTTAACCAAAGTATTACAAGATCTGGAACACTCAAAATGCCTTAATGAGTTTACAGTACTTCTAATATGGTGAAATACGCTCAATATCATATTTTACACGTGTTAAACTTGCACTAGCATGTTACACATCAACATGACCAGCATTTTCATTTTTAAGACAATCGTATTACCCTTAATTCAATTTCTACTCTGATTGGCTTTTTTTCTGTCGATTTCCTATCAAGATATAGCCACAATGTGAAATACAAAACACAAAAAATAGCGAGGCTACGTGACATGAATTAGCTTAGCTGCATTAACAAGGATGGACTGGTGATACTGAACAAAACACTCACCGGAGATATGGATGAACCACATTTATCCTTTGCAGAACTTCACCCAGGTATTTCTTGTTTTTTACTCTCACAGGATTCATTAAACTAACACTCCTTGTATCTGTATTTATACTTTTTCTGCGTCATTGGTTTCCCCTCTTTAGCTTTCTGCCGTTCGGCTCTCGCTCTCTTCTCCTTTCCGTCTCTCTATCAACATAGGGCTGTTATTTGTCTCTGCTGCGCCATTACTGCCCCCTACTGGACTTAAAATGGCTACTGCGGATTTGAAAACTGGGATTAGGTCACCCTGATAAGTGGAAATTTTGTAAGGGCTACAAATGGAAAGCAGTAATTGATTCAAGGTTATTTCAGAGATAATGCTAGAGGGAGTGAGACAGTGAAAACAATCTATGATACCAAGTGTGATGCGGTATCTCAATTTTCACAGAATGGAACGTAACAGACTTATAAAAGTTGGGGCGACCTCTAGCGGTCCTCGGGGAGTGCAACTTAGAATTACTCAGCCGTCAGCGTAATTATCAGCAGAAATTGCACATTGAGTGGGCCAGGGCTGTGCAATTGTCAATGTTCAGGCGCTGCTTTGCCTTTGAACAGGTTATTAGGTTTGGAATACTGAAATAGCTTCATTATTCAGGAGGTATATGAAGCAGAAAGACATGATAATGCTAACTACAAGCAAAATAAGTTTAATTTTTTAAATAGAAACAAAAAGATCTACTACTGTAGTCACAGAGTGTTAGATGGCCTGGAAGGTCATGTAGCTGGGTAAGCCTCCATGATTCCAGGCCACCTGTAGGGTTATAATCATGTATGGGGTTTCGGCCTTCTCTTGAAAGATGACGAGGACATCCCTGCCGCTCTTAAGGGCAGGCTGGGCATGGTCATAGGCCTGATCCTTCTTATGTTATTTTACCTAAATGAAAGACAAAAGCATTTGGCAAGATCGGTATGTACTCAAACCTTTTCATATGGTCTACATCATAGCGCTCACAGTGCCCAGGGAGGATGCAGTGGACAAGGCCTATGTTCACGCTCACTACTGGAAAAGCATCAACACAAGTACAAGGAAAGTAAATCAGGTGCAGATGGAGCATTGCCCTGTCCAGTTGAGTATCCTCTTCCCCGGGGGGCCCCACAGACCTATCCAAATTATCTACAAAGCCTATGGTTCACTCACTGCAACATGTCTTAAGGTAAGCAAACAGGGATTGCCTCACCTAGTCCCAAACAGAACTGAATGCTGTTGCCAATCTATGCAGCACTGACAAGACATGAACATGTACTATAAACTCACCCACTGAACAGCCTTGTCATCTTCCACGACAACGGTGCGGTGGCATGAAATAATGGACAGATAGCTGCACATGTAGCCTTGGGCCAAGTTGTAAATTGTGGTGTCTTCTCCTGGGTTTTTCCAAAGCACAATATTGGCAATTTTCAGGTCAGATTATTCATGCCATTTTGGACAAAGAAGGGTGTAAATTCTTAAAATCCCTGGGCTACAATAATAACGCACCCAGCAGCATTGGTAGGTTGGTCTTAGTGGTCTCCAGAAATGTTACCTGCTTGTGTGCTGGAATTATTGTATCTGTTGGAATCAACATCATTGTACACATATATCAACATTTTACATGCACAAATTTGCTATTTTATTAATTGTATAATGTTCTTCTTTTAATTGAACAACAATACTTTGCATTTTGATCTCAGAAATAAATGTTAAATTGATAAAGCTAGTGTTTTCTGTGAACTTTGACTGTTTGATTTCACTCCCAAAAGGGACCAGTTTTCAACTGCTGTTTCAAGTGTCACATGTCAAAAGTGTCATGATGCTCTTCTGAATGTTGTCTAAGCACTTCTCTACTCTCTGATACTACTACTCTTCTTGTGATTTACTCTGGAATGCTGGTAAAATATGAATTTGAACTCCTATTGCACTTTTATAAGTGTTCCTGGAGCATCCGTTGTAAATGTTGTAAATGTAAATATGAAGTATGACGTGATTCATAAATGTAATAGAAACACAACGATATTAAATTATACTCACTTGAGGGGGCCACCTTAACGTCTTCAAGTTATCCTGCACCGAACATCCCTTGCTGAACATGGCAGGGCTCAGGCCGGTCACCTTGATGCTCTGGGTGTTCTCAGTGTGGTGGAAGAAGGCCACCACATTGAGGAGCATGTTTTTCATGGTTGTTAGGGTGTAGCCTTTAGCCTTAAGGTATCGTGGGAATCTGATAAAGCACAGGTTCCAATTTAAACATAAACAAACAATTACACTAATAAAACAATATACTGTATAGGATGGGTGGCACTACTCATGAAGAGGCTGAACTTTAGGCAGAGAGTCAGCCTCTGCTTGGCATTCTCCTGATCCTTACGGACAAATTGTTGGCCAAGGCTGTGTTTTTCCAAGTCCACTAAAACACTTCTTGAACAGACAAAAGAAAGGGTTAGAGGTAGAGCAGAGGTAGAGCGGGTCGTCCTCCATTTCAAAGAGAGAACACTTGCCTCTTTGGTATGAGTGTGTCTCTAGGATGTTTATCCAGTTGGGAAATCCCAGGTTTGTCACAAACAGGACACTGGAGTCTTCCCCTTTGCCTACCAAAATCACACAACAGGAACAGGTGGTAAGTATAACATCTCTCCAAAGAGCAGACGGCAAGTTTTATTAGTCAGTTTTAATATATTTGTCCAAATTATGTCATAAAAATGAACTGAAGCATTGTGTTAATTGTACTAATAGGTTGGTTTTAATATTACCTTCAACTTGAATATGTTTAGTTTATTAGTTCAGTCTTCTTTCCTAACCCCAACATAAAGTTAATCCAGACCTGAATCTTAAAACCAAGTATTAACCCCCAAACAGGATCAAAATGTCCTTTAAAAATTCTAAAAGTGGCCCTCACAAACGCACAAATACACAAACACACACAAACACGCACAAACACGTATGCACACCATCAGTAAATTAAACCTAAGCTGTCCAAACAGTCCCATAGAAGAGAGCAACCCTACGTCACGTAAAAGGCCGCGCCCCCCTTTCCAGTGAAAACAAACAAGAAGACCTCAGTGTACTATGGGCTCTAATATCAACAGGAGTACGTACTCATTTTATAAAAGTAAATTCGATCACATTTGAGAAAATACATTACAGTCTATGGAAAATACAAGTAACATTTACATATTTATTGATAGAATGATGGCAGAAAAATGACAGAATGATGTCCAGAAGGATGCAGTGAGTGTGTGTGTAAAAGAGAGAGTAAGAAGTACATTTTTACCCTCATTCAACCTTAGGTGGACAAAGCCTTGGCTGTTTGTTTTGTTTCACAGAGTAAAACAAAAACGACAGTATATTAACGACAGAGAAAGTTCTCATAGTTCTGCATTACCTGGTGATTCAATGAGGTAGGAATAAATGTGTGGGTTTGTCAGGTCTGGTCAGTGAGCGGGGTGGCTTACCCACTTCTCCTCCGGTAAACTAGACAAATATTCCCTAACTCTTTGATTGTATCCATATAACGCAGATCATCGCTCTACAGCGACGTAAAATAGCTGTCTGCCTGACTAATGTTGGCCCTTTCAGGAGGTTTCCGGGCCGATTACCGTAAAATAGGTGAAGTCAGGACAGATTACGGCGGAATTTGTATTTACCACCATTCAAAGGAGGCAGTTTGTTTTCACCTGAATGCCGGCGCGGCCTCATGTGTTGCTCTCTTCTATGGGATAGCACAGTCCTGACCCTGCAACAGATGAAGACCTGCAGCATAGCTAAAGCCTTTTGTCGTGGATATTGCAACAGGTGGCATAGAGGTGCTCATTTAGACTCGTTTGCAGGTAAACCTTCCTCTGTGATGGCAGTGACATCTGCTTCACATTTAAAATGTTAATGCACTGTTGTAGAAAAGGCTCACGTCTATATTACATCACCACCTGTACTTTATAGTAAAGGTGTTCATCTTTGCTGTCCTGATGTAGATGGATAATCCAAAGCCCCTGACACTCAGACTAAATCCACAACCATGTAGAGGAAGGTGGGACTTAATGGCACCAAACAGGAAGCTCTACACACACAGATGGCAGACATTTTTTTTGTAACTCATGCTTAGGGACGGATGCCAGCACTTATATAGGTATGGGAAAGGCAGTGTAATGCAATTACTCTGCTGCTGTTGTCTTCCACACTAACTAATGCGCCATCTCTTTTGACTCCAAAGCCCCCCGGCATCCTGATGTCAACTTCCTGAGTACTGCACATCAAGGCCTTTCAAAGACATCCTATGGAGGCTTGAGAGGCTGCTAGTTTTCATTTCAACCAAGCACTACAGCAGCTGGTTCCACTGATTAACATAACCTCAACAAAAGTAGACGAGCAAAATCATGAAATGAGCTGCTACAGTGTTTGAGTGGAGTCAAAATGTGCGGAATCTTCAGTGTTAGTGGCTCACGGCAACTGCTGGTATAAATGTACCCATGCAGAGGAAGGACATATCCCTGGCTGTAATCATGCAATAGAGTGACAATCTGCGTTTGTTGCAGGAAGAATTAATATTGAAAGGAATATAGGTATGACAACATTGTGTGGTTTCTGATGCTGAGGGACCCAGGTAGGTATAGATTAAGTTATTGATGTTGGCTGCTTTGTATCCGGCCACAATTTCCATACAACATTGGGTTGTGAAAAACAGGGAGATTTCTTTCATCTGTCTATCGGCCCGAGATTTAATTTGTGATTTCTTGCCTTGTATTTTAAACCTGATGAAGGAACCTTGTTCTGAAAATGTTGTTGTTGTTGTTGTTGTTGATATTCAATAAATGATTTTTAAGGACAATGAAAAATATTTTCAGTTTTAATTCTTAAAATGTGTACAAGAAGGCTAAATAATAAGGCAGTTACACTGCAATGAATTTAGTATGCAGTATTTGCACATACCACCACTGACTGTCACCATCTAAAGAGTTAAGTGGTTGTTGCAATGAAGAAAAGTTGCCAGGGGGATGCCTTCTATGCTGGCTTTATGTTTCGCAGTGCCTGCATGTTAAACAAGATAATTTTTTCCGTCTCCCTGAACACAAACATCAACATTACACACCTTTCAAAAGGCATGGTGGGCACCACAGCGACTGTCTTTAACCCAGGAAAACGTCTCAGTCCAACATGTGTTGAAATTCAAAGCATATTTTCTTTTTCTTCAATTTTTCTTTTCTTTTTGGGTGTGACAGGTGTCACACCTGTGTAGTCTGAACACTGAACCGAAAGCCAGAAACCGCCAGCAAGTTCTTCTTGTTCTGTATTCTTCACTACTTAATTGACTTTTGCTATTTGTTTTATTTACTCAAATTTCTCTACTTGTGCACTGCTGAACTGCCAATCAGAGTGAATTCTCACACTGACGAGCTCCGCCGCTGATTCAACATGCTGAATCAGCCAAAAAGTCACTGCCAGGGGCCAACTAGTGCCAACGGTGCAGGACACACTGCAAAAACTAGGGCGACAGCAGCCCAACTTAGACCGCCGGCCTGTCAGCTGGTATGTTCTTTAGAGTTGAGAATTGCTGATCATACAGTAACAAGAGCTACTTAATTATTTTTTTTAAATTTTTCAACATTTACAGCTTATATAAAGTTCTGAACTACCGCAACGTAAAAAATAAACTGTACACGTAGAAGTAGCCATTTTAATGTTTGAGGAGATAACATTTTGGAGATGTGTTTTCTACAGGATGCTATCCTTTGCATCCTTTGAATTGCAGATTCCGTTCCGAAACCTGTCCCCTAGGTACATAGACACAGATTATAGGGTGAGTTTATTGCTCTTCAACACGTGTTGCAGTGTTCCCTTCCTGCACTGATCCAGCAGAATAATCGAGGAAACAGCAGAAACAAAACAGCATGATTTATTGATGACGAGTATTATTGAAAAGCTCTTTGAGCAAACAGACCTTTCTGATGTTACTCACCAGATTGTTGGTGTGTGTCACTGCTTGCCAGAATGTGTGCATTTATGTGTTTGTGTGCACTGTGCCTTTGAGATGTCGGCAAAAACCGCTAAATAGGGCAACCCACATGACCCAAAAATACTCACTTCCTCTCTCCAGTTCTGTCTGTTTCCCTTCATCTCTCCCTCCCTGTTCCACTCTATCTCAAATGGGAACATTGTATGTGGCCTATCTACAGCCCAACAACCTCCTCTGGGCATTATGGCACACACACGTCATCCGATGCTCTAGGCATACAGCAGACCGGCAGCAACTTTCAAACTGGCTTAACGCGGCTTACTACGGCTTAGAAAGGCAGATTGGTTACAGAGAGTGTCCCTGAACCAGAAAGGCATCATCCAGTCCCCAATATGGTCAACATTTTTATCAACAGCTGATAAGCAGCTATGCAAATGACAGTAAACAGACACGCACACACTGCCGTTCTCACTGTGGGCTTACACACTCAAGGTTTCAAGGATGTTGCATTTTCATCACTGGACTGGATCAGAGTGAGTTCTGACAGAGTCTCACCACGAGAAACTCATAGGTACAAACCCCTGCTCTTGTCTCACCTATATAGACTGGCCTCACTGTGGCCTGGCTGGTTTACAGAGGCTAGGGTTTGTTCCAGGCCGGCTGAGCTGATGATGGTCCAGTCATATTTCCCACAAAGCCAGATTTGGCTAAAGCTATTAACAGGCTTGCATATTAAGCTGGGATTCTGTAACCTTTTTTCCCCTTTTTTTTACCACACTCCAAAATCAACTGTGCTACTGTGCCACTCAAAACAAACACCCTATTCAGCCATTTTGGATACTAGATATTGTTCTAGTTGTGCATTGGAGGTTGTGCCCTTCCACAGAGTCAGCTGTGCCCACCCTGGGCTGGAAGCTGTTTATTTTATTTGGTTTTGTTTTTTACATCAAAGTGGCCAACGCTCTATTGTTCCTATCTCGGTTTGTCGACCATGCAATTCAACCAATCCAACCAACCAACGAAGGCAACTTGCTGGCCAATTACAGGTGGTGAGTCATACTCATGAGAGGGTACGCTGTTAGTACTTGACGTTCATGGTCGCAGTTGCTCATATAGTCGTTAGTTAGCTTTGGTGTTCGGTATAGATATCTGTAGTTTTTTCAAAAAAAATATGCGCACAAGAAGTGACGACGCAAACAGGAGCAGCGCCATTCACTTCTACTGGAAATGTAAGCACTGAAGTCAAGAGTAACAATGGAGTAAACATTTATGCTCGGAGAGGTAGCTACAGCAACTAGGGAGCACAGAGCTGTGTGTGTCTCTCTCTCACATACACACACATAGACATACACACACACACACACACACACAAACGTAGGTTACTTGTAGGCAGAAGGGTAACGCTGCTTTGTTCTGCTCCTTGTGCTCCCTAGCTGCTGTAGCTACCTCTCCCAGTAGGAATGTTTACTCCAGTGTTCAGGTTGACATCAGTGCTTCTGTTTCCAGTAGAAGTGAAGCTGTATGGTGCTATATGCATGCCACAACCGGTGTTGCTGGTCTTCTTGGATACATACTTGAGATCAATAAATGGACACAGCACTACACTATTTTGTTTGTTTGTTTGATTTGAAAAAAAAAAGAAAAAAAATGCAATGCACTCCCTTATATTCTATTCAATTCAATTCAATTCAATTCAATTCAATTCAATTTTATTTATAGTGCCAAATCATAGAAAAAGTTATCTCAGGACACTTTTCAGAGTAGGTATAGACTACACTCTATGACTTATTTATGATTTACATAGACCCAACAATTCCCCCGTAGAGTACGGTGGCAACGAAAACCTTCCCTATTACAGGCAGGAACGTCGGACAGACCCAGCTCTGTGGAGGACGGACATCTGTCTTGACCGATATATGTTATAAATTTTATATGTTATATGTTTTTTCTGCAGCCGGGTCTGGTGCTGTACAATGTTTCACTAAATAAACAGATTATATTCTACATTTCTAGTGTGAGTATGTTAGTGTTTGGCCTTAATCCTCATTTTTTGTCAAAAATAAGCTTTTTGGCCTCAGGGCATTAACCATTTGGAGTTGGCAGGCTGTTTACTGTAGCATTTAGCTAGTTGTGGTTATCCTGAGGCTACATGACAGAGAGGTCACAGCAACAATAGTCACATTTCAAAATGCATAGAACAGGATTCAATTCCCTCTTGACCTCCTGTTCTGCAGATCTAGTTTATGTATCCACTGGAACGTTGCTTTTGATAAAACAGCAAAAGTTATGCACGGCTGTGTAGAAAGGTTACACAACAGCAAATCAGGGACCACTTACGCTCCTCTCCTTTTGCACTCATCAGTTTCTCTTTTTGTCCTGTTTTCTTTTTCTTTTCATCCTATTCTCCTTGAGTGTCTACTTCTCTTGTCTCTCAAGTTTCCCTGTCTTTTGCATCATCTGACCCTTATTGATTTTTTCCTTCTCGTGTCCTCCCCGCACTTCACTTAATTCCTCGTGTTACACATCCCTTCCCTCTCATCTGCTTCCTCTCCTCTCATTTGATTTTGCTTTCCTGTTTTCCTTTATACAGATTGAATTTCCTGCTCCTATGATTTTCTCTCATTTCCCAGATTGCTTGTTACTCCCCCTCTGACATTTCTCGCTGTCTCATCCCCTTGCTTCTTCTTCATCATCAAACAAACAGCTACATTATTCAGTATAGGAATGAGAGAGTCAGAGAGAGCATGAGGCCCTGTGGGTTAATCCATCTCCTTTTTCTGCCAATCACAGCGCAACCCTGTCCTTATCTCTGTGCCCTGGTTGGGCGGAGGAGCTGTCCGTCAAACTATATTGGGATCCGGGCGATTGTGCATGCAGACGAGCAACCCCGCAACACCCTCTCCATCTCAATCACACAGGCTTGGTGAGCACACACACACACTCACACACACACACACTCACACACACACACACACACACACACACACACACACACACACACACACACACACACACACACCCACACACACACAAAAAGCAACACGCTCACTCTTGCTTCTTCTGACTAACTCACACACACTCTGAAAGGGACTTGGGAAGCTAACGAGCATGTGACATTGAGAAGGGTGAACAAGGCAACCCACACACACACACACACACACACACACACACACACACACACACACACACACACACACACACACACACACACTACATCTGTATGCATAAATCAATAGGCATTCTATGGCTGCATTTACTAAGGTCAAATGGGGCTCGGGCTGACGGGAAATAAGAGCATAGTGTGTGCATGTGCACGCGTGTGCCTATGTGTGGGCGGTGTAACGGACAGACTGAGAGAGAATAATAAAAGCATCTCTGAAAGGAAAGGTTGGGAGGCTGAGAAAGAGGAGGCGAGAAGAGTGTGAAAAGGAAGATAAAAAGTCAAGATGAAATGAGTGAGGAGGAGAGATAAAGGGATGAAGACAAGAGACAGGGCGGGAGGATTAGGGTGGAGGAGAAGAAGAGGCAAGCGTGGAATATGAGCATAGTTAAATGGAGGCTGCAGCAAGTGGAGGTCAGAAGGGGAGATGATGGAGAGATGAGCGGCAGGAAGGAAGGAAGGACAAGAGAGGGCGAGGAAGGGGCCGTGGACCCATTTGCTGAGCTCAGGTGTTTCTGTGGCACTGTCATGTCTCTGAAACAACAGGCTATTTGATTTCACAACTTCTTCGAGAGGCCAGTCAGGGTCAGAGGGCATGACAGGCATTTATTTTTCCACTCCTGCACCGTTTCCACGGACTAGGGAGAAGATGATACTGTCCTAGCCTCAGGTCACGTTGGGCTTGTCTTTTACAACCTGGCTTACGCTTCTTTTTAATGTTTGGTCATGTCTCATACTGCATTTTTATGTTGTTTGTTCAGTCTGAACACACCACACAAGAATGTCACACTTAGGGTCACACTAGGTTAGAAATGGTGTTACGGTCCTGGCTGTATGGTTGTTAGTTAAGTGTGTTGTTTTTGCCTGTTCTCCTGTTTGTTTTCGTTTGCTTTCTGTTTTAAGGTTTTTTGATCGGAGTGAGTGTTCTGTTGCGTGGATGAACTTTCCTTTCCTTTCGTGTTCAGGTGCCTATTGGCTAAAGGAGCCGGCCAGTGGCAGTTTGAGGGGCCATCCATGAACGTGGGTATTTTTGAAACCGTGTGTCTCTCTGCAGCGTTTGGCCTTTCATCCACAGGTAACCACAGCTGTGTCTCTGGTTTCAGCAGTCGTGTGGACAGGAAAACTGAGGAAAACTGCAGTTTCTTGTCAACATCGTTTGATGCCTCACTGTGCGACAGTAAACAGTAAGTTGTATCCAAGGGGACTTGTGGAGCACTCTAGACGTGAACAGCTGATGGAGTTGCTGTTATAGAAGACCAAGCCAAAATACTGGTGCTATTTAGCAATTTATCAGCACGTGTGTCTCACTGTCAGTCCACACGAAGAAATCCCAGCCTCGGTTAGCCATTGTTGTTTTTCTCGCATGAATTTTTCTAGCCTTGTGATTGGCTAAAATGGCCTTCCTGTTCAGAATCAGAATCAGAATCATCTGAAATGCAGTTATCTTTGCAGTTAATACATGAATCAGAATCAACTTTAATGGCCAAGTATGCACACATACATGAAATATGACTTTCAGGTGATCACTCTCTCAGACAGGTAAACATATACAATATAGACACTAAGTACACATAAGTAAAATAATAATAATAATAATAACAAATTGGGACAAATAGACAGGCACATACATTATGGATATATATAATATACATACTATATATGTAATATTAAGTAGGATCTTAAATACAATTATACATATATAAAACAAATGTACAGAATGAACATACTAAATGCAGGAGGTAGATTTAAGAGGCGGTACAACAGATCAGCTGTTCAGTAGTGATAGCAGAGGGAAAGAAGCTGTTTTTATGTCTGGTTTTGCTGGTGTACAGAGATCTGTAACATCTGCTAGAGGAGAGAGGTTGTGACCAGGGTGAGTGGGGTCTTCAGTCATTTTCCAAGCCCGCTTTTTGGTTCTTGCAAGATTCAAGTCCTGGAGGGAGGGCAGGGGGACACGAATGATTTTCTCAGCTGACCTGATGGTGCGCCGATGTCTGTGGGTGTCCTTTTTGTGGCCAAACCAAACCAGTTGGGAGTGCTATCGCCACCCACTGCTTTGGTTTCATGTGGATGCAGATATTTTTTCATCACACCAGTGGTGTGGACGGGATTTTTTTTTTTTTAAAGATCGGTTTCAAAAATACCTGTGTTCATGTGGACTAGGCCTTTATATTCACCACCACCAAACCTGGGCTGGGAGGGGGACAGACTTGACAGCAGCAGAAAATACTCCTCTGACTCACAAACTCCTGATGATCATTATATTAATCCTGTGTGTGTGGCTTAGTTAGTTAGTTAGTTAGTTAGTTAGGTTAGTGTCTCAGTAGTGGCTAATGTATGCATATTGAAGTCGTCAATTCCTCCTCAACATACTTGGAAAAGGAGCATAGTGAGGGTTATACTCTCAATTGAATGTTGTATTTGGAATATTTCTTTGTAGACAGGACCTTTCTTGGAAAACCCCGTTTTGAAAAATACCTGTGTACCATGCCTAAGTCAAGACCAAAATAATCTATGGATTCACTCTCAATATTAGTTAACTGTTTGTGGCTATTTTGCCATCAAAAGCCAAGTTTACAGTGTGTTCAATAATAAAAACCCACATAAACATTTTGTAGTGCTGTCAAGAAATAACCCTAATCCTAAAGCCATGATGACAAATCACGTAACCAAAAGCTATGGGATCTGATGCTCACTCTGTAGCCCATTCTGATGCCTCTGTTCCTTAATATACTGGAAGAGTAACTGTAAATTGGTTGTTAGAAAGGTAAGGATTGGAGTATTAAGAATTTACACTCTTCACTCACAGAGCTGTTTGTTCCCCCGCTCAAAGCTGCTCAATATTGTTCTGAACTCAACTCAGATTTCAAATCGCTCACTCCAAAGAAATAAAAATCTACGTTGTAGTGTGGGTCGGGCTCAAGCTTTCTTTCATATCAAGCTGTGAGCTGTACTGGAATGAAACAAGAGTGGAATGGAGAGGGAGATAAGGCGGAGCTACAACCTTTAAAAAAATCCATCCAAAATCATCCCACTTCGCTCTGCTCACACACTCTGGTTAGAACTATTTTGGCCTTTGTATGAATTTGTGACGCCTCCCAAAGGAGATAAAGGTACATGCCAAAAACTATTTTTTCCCCCTGTCGACATGAAAATACTGAAAAAAGTTTAATTCTGGAGGGAGTTTTACAAAAGATCCATTTTCAGTGACCTGAAATGCAGTTTTCCTGATGAATAAAAGACCAAAACACTACTTTTAAAACATAAACGTATTTGGGTTGACTAGGCCCTCATTTTTTAGAAAAGACAAATCTGCTGTAAGTCAGTATAATAGTAATTGTGTCTCTAGTTTGAGATACAGTATATTTTAACATCCTAGAAAGCATGTCCTTCATTGCTTGTTTACTATGCAAATATGACACCAACATGCCACTCTTCAGCGAATGAACTGTTTGCTCCGACCATACCCAGAGACCAGAAAGACAGCAAATAGTGTCTCCTATTTATTCATACTTCTCCCATCTCTCCCCCCTTTCTCTTGTGTTGTTCAAGACAGGAACAGTATTTATTTTTTTTGAGAAAAGTAGGTGGGCAAATGGGCATTATTAGAGAAAAATTAAATATTGAGTTTACAAAGAACTAAATTATTACATTCAAAGCACACTGAGTTCCAATTTTCAGAAGTCTATAATTCTGGCAGTTCTTACGCATGAATTATATTGTGAACAGACTAAAATGAACTAATTAAAATTTCAAATTACATTTGTCCTGCAGAAATGGTAAGACTACAAAATAAAGTGGTTGAACTCTGCAGAGACACTGTCAAATTATACTGTACGATATGTTATTAGTGGTTAATGTGGCCTCCGAGGATGTCAGACTTTTTGAAGCTGAAGAAATTAAAATCTATCCTTGTCAGATCAAAATTTTTTATGGTGACATAGTCCTTAGAAGATCTAAAGGCCATTAAAAAAAATTACATGAGCTAATTTCCTACCTGGATTGTTGGCCCTTTGAAGCGAAGATGATCTGGAAGTGGTCAACAGTGTTTCACAGCCAACAGACCCGATTCTTCTTATGTTCTTACAGCTGATGGCCCAATGAGTGAAAATAATACCAACAACGCAGTTTTGAGCTTTTACAGTAGTTGTAGTAATTACATGGCATTGTTTTCACATGGCAATGCCGTCCACACCACTGTCACTGTTCTTGCAAGCTAGCTAGCTAACTAATGGATATTAGCTCTAAGCTAACAGTTGCAGGTTGATTGATGGGTATGTCATGATTTAACTGGTTTAAATGGGTTTAAATTACAGCAAATGTCATTTTTTGTTTTACATGTATTATGCCCTTAATACGCTGTTGATGGGGGGAGGGGGTTATATTTCAAGAAAAAAATTGTAGATTTATGAGATTTAAAAAATAGCAAATCTACAAGAAAAAAGTTACAGATTTATGAGATTCAATGATGGAAAAATAGTGTTTTGATTTACACCTACAGTGTTTTGTTTTGCACTCCCTGTTGAAATACATGGCTTCTGGATCAACACAGATGCTGCTGCATGCCGTGCAGGTTACTATGTCTGCAGCAAACTCTAAAAAAAACTGCAGAAAAATACTGTGTTGTGAAGTTTAGAAAGAATCAAGGATGCTGCAAGGTCCGATGACATTGTGTATATTACGGCAGTGGATGAGAGACACTGAGAGAGCGCTTCTAACGTTATTTGTACATTTTTGATGCGCGATTAATGCAGTGAAGTGAGCCGCAGCACAAACTGCATGTAGACACAGCAGATTGAAATATCGATTTCCTACACATGTACGTCTGCCTGTTAAAAAGAGTGGTAGCCTAATAAAGTATTCGCTTTTTACTCACAAAGGTTTTTTTTTAACTTACATCTGCACCAGGGACTGTTGCTAAGCATGCTTTGCTAAGCATTTAATACCTGATCAATACACCTGTTCAACAGGCATAAGTTAAACATGTCACACTATAACCAAGCCGTCTGGTGTGTGCAGCGGCTCACTTCACTATCAGAATGAATCCCATATCAAAAATAATAGTGGCACTAAGGTTTTAAGTATCTCATCCAGTGCTGCTGTTTTACACTCACACACACAGTACGCTGCTCTGCAAACAGCGAAATATTGAAACTAGTTAGGATGAAAGCTGTCTGTATCTGTTCTAACTGTTCTACTGTGCCACAAATCTATTGCCAAATACTATAAAGGATCTGCTGGCTAAAAAAAACAAAAAACAGCACCTGTCTCTGCCAAAGGTGGATTATTATACATGATGTCATCGGACCTTGTAGCGTTCCTCATTCTTTCTTAACTTCTAAACACGGTATTTTTCACATTTTGCTGCAGACATAGTAGCCTGCACATCATGCAGCAGTGTCTGTGTTGATCCTAAAGTGATGTTATTCAACAGGGAATGTAAATCAAAACAATGTTGAATCTCATAAATCTGTGCCTTTTTCCGAGTAGATTTGCTTCTTTTTAATCTCATAAATCTGCAACTTCTCCCCCGGGTCCGTTATTTTATTTTTTCCCATACTTTTTCATACCCAGGTGTAGGAGAAGAAGCGAGAACACGTATTATAATAAATTAATTAATCAGCTTATTAAGTATTAATTAGGCTAATTAATTATTCCTCATTAAAAGGGGGCACCACCATATAGACAGGTAATGTGGACTAAGCCAGATGGAAACCTAGTCACCTGCAAGAATTAAAATAATACTTTACTATCAGTTTCTCTTATCAACTCAATTTATCAATTAATAGTATCAATCTCAATCTGAAAACGTTTGCTCTCATAATACAGTAACTTTGCAGAATGAAAGCTGGCAGACAACAGCTGGGGTTTTGGGGGGTTTTACTACAAAAATATGAATATATTTATATACATAATATACATGGTAGATTATAACATGAAATGACACACATGAGAATAACACAAAAAATGAATGAGCATGATAAAAGCTATGATATGGAAATTCATTCATCTTCAACCGCTTGTCCTTATCAGGGTCGCGGGGGGGCTGGAGCCGATCCCAGCTGACATTGGGCATGAGGCGGGGTACACCCTGGACAGGACGCCAGTCTATCACAGGGCACATAGAGACAAACAGAGACAGACAACCATTCACACCTACGGGCAATTCAGAGTCATCAATTAACTTAACACGTGCATGTCTTTGGACTGTGGGAGGAAGTCGGAGAACCCAGAGAAAACCCACACAGACACGGGGAGAACATGCACACTCCACACAGAAGGGCCCCAGCTGGGATTTGAACAAGGAACCCTCTAACCATTACACCACCGTGCTGCCATACCACCGTGCTGCCCTGATATAGATATGTTTTTTCTAATCATACCTTTATGGAATATAAAGTTTAATATAAAATATCCAGTGGTCACCAGATCTGCTCATTAAAGTACCAATAACGTGTGGCTCAGAGAAAGAGCGGGTTATCTTCCATTCAAAAGATCGGTGGTTCGATCCCTGGCTCCTCCGGTCTGCATGTCGAAGTGTCCTCGGGCAATACACTGAACATCGAATTGCTCCCCGTGCTGCGCATGGGTGTGTGAACGTGGTGTGAATGGTTAGATTAGATGGTATGTTGATCCACTGCCATCAGTGTGAATGGATGAATGTGTTAAGTAGTGTGAAAGCACTTTGAGTAGTCAGAAGACTAGAAAGATGCTAAAAAAAGTACATTTACCACAGTCTAAATATATTTTGATAATGTGTTAAAATAAAAATTCTCAATTATTCTCAATTATAATATACGGTATGATTGAACGCATACAGACTGGTATAAACAAATATAATCCTTAGTTGATTTCTTAATGTCATTACTTAAATGATCATGTTTAATACCACCACAATTCTCGTTTCAAAGTTGTTTCAAGCAACACAAATGTCTTTACAGTTTATACTTCCTATAATAGTTTTCTTTAAGAACATAATAAAGTGTGAGTCTCTGGTCTTCCTAGATCAGGTCTGTGGGTTTCTCAGTGTCAAAAAAATGCGTCAAAGGATTCTGTGAGGAAATGCGAGGGTCTTGAGTTAGTGTCAGGGTGCAATAAACTAATCTTTTGAGAAAGAGGGGGGAGAAGTGGGACTGAAGTCTTTCTCCAATAGTTAACAGATAAATTTCACCTTTTGACAGAGTCTGTTTGTCTAGCATAAATTAGTCTTACATGGGTCACAAAAGGTCCTGAGAGTGGAGAAGCAGTTCGTAGCTTGGCCAGGGAACAGAGATAAAGCACAGACAGGCCAGAGAGAGAGAGAGAGAGAGAGAGAGAGAGAGAGATGAGATGTCTGATAAGGCATCAGGGATTTCTGATCAGACTGGCACCTAGGGATGTCATCACAAAATATGTCCCCATTCTTTTGATAATGACATACTGTATCAGGTCACACACCTTTGGCTGTGCTGTGCAGATAAAACAGTAATGTACCTAACCAAGGGGTGATCCAGATGCTTTGGCTTCACTTGTTTAGCTGTCGAGCTGTCCATCTTTATATACAGTCTATGTGCCTAACGATGACACATTCTACATTTCCCATTTTGGACAAGTAAGTTTGGCTGTCGGGCAAGCCATGAATAATAAATTGCTGGAGTGCCCCTTTAATAATAGTGGTGACCCCATTGGCAGTCAATTATTTTCCAAGACCCACCCCTTCCTCTTTCACTATGTAGAAGTATCCATAATTATACTTATTAAATGTGTTGCTAGGGGCTTTGAAAATATCAATTATAACACAGAGTCTTGTCCTTGTCTCCATTTATAGATCCAGTACCAGTGACTTTAAAGCTGTGTGGCACTTTCTACTGTCTTTTTCTAATTAACAATTCCACTAATAATGCTTCTATGCAGACCAAGGTGCACTTCACATTTACTCATGAGTTAATGCAAAAAACTAACCTTGTCAAATCTAGCGTGAAGTACAACTGTTGCCTAGAAAATCAAGTTTCTAAGGCAACAACAGACTTCAATTTTATGGCTGACAGGAAGCGGAGTGAAAAATTAAATGCAGCACTGATTTAAAAACCCTTGACACAGTCAAACAAAAATAAACCTGCTTTCCGTGTCTACGGTCTATGAGTTTGAACTGTAGACACTGAAGACATAACAGCAATTGTGGAAAAGGGACTTGCCAATCATAACATACTGTCTCAACCCTCAGGGCCGCTGTGATTAACAATGTCACAAACCACACGTGTGAAGCAGAACACAAGGACCTTTTTAACTCAGCATCAGAGCACCTACACATCAGCAAAGTGAAATCTAAATCTCTTTGGCCCACTTTGAGAGTTATAATTTTAGATGCAGCACTGCAGCGAGGTGCATAAGTCAAAGGCCTCCTCGAGTGCCAGTGAGAGGCAGATAAAAGAGCTGCAGCAGAAAATAAAGATTAGCTTGGAAGAGGAGTTACATTCAGTTACATGTGATTTGTAATCTAACTAATGTTAGTTGGGCTGTGTTTATTAATCAACTTACTTTTGAAATATTCTCATGGAGTCATTATTTATTGTATTATGTGAAATCCTGTAAGGTTCTATACAATAATACTGCATACTTCAATGATCTTAGACACTGTATATACGTACGTGACTCCACATGTATGTGTTGAGAATCATACATATACTAGAGACAGAGAGACATATACATACACACCGATGATTGATAGAGATTCACAGCATGTGGTGTGATCTTGAAGAGTCCAATCTAGAACTAAAGAAAAATGATGTTCCAAACACATAAAAAGAGACATTGTAATGGTGGATTTCTACTCTAAATGCACTCATAAATCTATGACGGCATATAAGGGCCACGTATGAAAACGACACTGTTTGTATGCCATAGGCTATACGGCTAATCCAAACAGCAACCAATATTTTGAAAAGATCTCCAAACGAGAGTTCCCAGATGGAGCAAATGTGAATCAATACATCTGGCAGTGTCAGCTTACATTTATTATGCACTGTGATTGGCTTATAGACATCCAATCAAATAAGTTTGTGCATTTTGGTTGAGTCAGATACCAGTAATGATATATCTAGACATCCTAGAAAAGTTATTAACATTGGAATTAGCTCAATGGGTTAAGGGACTTGAAATACATAAAGGAGAAATGGTCTCTTGGCATCACCTTTTAACACTCTGGTACCCCTTTAGGTATCATTTTTCAACATGCAGGGTAGTCAAGTAGATCTTGACGCAGGGGTTACGTTGTGAATTCACACAGAACTAATTGGTTAGGTTGAGGAAAAGATCATGATTTTGTTTATAACTACCGTATTTTCGCGACTATAAGGCGCATATAAACGTCTTTTTTTTTTCTCAAAATGTGCGGCGCGCCCAATAGTGCGGTGCGCCCTATGTATGTTACTGCGGACGTTGTTGAGACCACCGTGAGAACGTTCAAGGGGGATAGTGGGCGTGGATTGTGTATAAAAGAACAGGTATGTGCTTTATGCAAAACATTGTTGTCTTAACAACCCTGAGAATGGCAAAGAGACACGCATATGAAGCACAGTTTAAACTGAAGGCTATCAGCTACGCAGAGGAACATGGAAATCGAGCAGCCGACAAAAGCATCCAGCCAAGCCACATCACCAACATGGACGAGGTGCCGCTCACTTTCGACATCCCGGTGAGTCACACGGTGGAGAAGAAGGGGACAAGAACGGTAGCGATACGCACAACGGGGTATGAAAAAGCTTCCTTTACTGTTGTGCTTGGCTGCCACGCAAATGGACAGAAACTGCCGCCTATGGTGATTTTTAAGAGGAAGACTTTGCCTAAAGAGACTTTTCCAGCTGGAGTCGTTATTAAGGCAAATGAAAAGGGCTGGATGGATGAGGAGATGATGAAAGCGTGGCTGAGGGAGGTGTATGTAAGGAGACCAGGTGGTTTTTTCCGCGCATCACCATCGCTGTTAATCTGTGACTCCATGCGTGCCCATCTCACAGCCGATGTGAAAAACACGGTGAAACAAATGAACGCTGTGCTTACTGTTATTCCGGGAGGTCTGACAAAGGAACTTCAACCGCTCGACATCGGCGTGAACCGGCCGTTTAAAGTAAGGCTGCGAGCGGCGTGGGAGCGATGGATGACCGACGGAGACCACAGTTTCACCAAAAGTGGAAGGCAGCGCCGGGCAAGTTACGCCACAGTTTGCGGATGGATTGTAGATGCTTGGGCTAACGTGTCTGCTGGCACTGTTGTTCGAGCTTTCGCAAAAGCCGGCATCATTTCCGAGGAGCCGCACGGCACGGAAAGTGACTCTGACAGCGAAGAAGGGGAAACTGGCATGTCTGATTTAGCGCAGCTGTTTAATTCAGAAACCGAGGATGATGACTTTGATGGCTTTGATTAAATACTTTGTAATAAATACATGTAATAAATACATGAAATACATACTCAGTTTTGCTCCCGCTCTATTTTTAAATACGCAGTAGAGGTATTTAAACGTAGTAGAGAATATGTACCGGTATATAAAACCCGCGCCCTATAATCCGGTGCGCCGTATGTGTGTGTTAAATACAGAAATGGCACACATAACTGAGACTGCGCCTTTTAGTACGGTGCGCCGTATGGTCGTGAAAATACGGTATGTCTGTTACATCACCTACATATGAGATGTTAGTATTAAGTTATGGACGGTTGACTTTTGGTTTCACACATGACATGAACAGCAGTCAGTCTGTTGTGTGTTTGCTTGACTTGAATCCTGACTTTGTGGCCTGAGCGCCTCATGTTGGATACGCTGGAGCTGCCATACTGGACGAGTTGGAAGTGAGGAGGGAAATTAGAACAAGCTTTCTAAGCTGGACAGCAGCGAGACAGACTGTAGTAACACTGTCCAAAAGACAAAAACCCTGGAGCTTGGGCACAGACTGTGAAGCAAGAAACAACTGACACATAGCTCACCCGTAGTGACTTATTTGGCATATGGGAACATCTTGTAATTCACAGCTCATTCAGATGGTTTATCTCAAGCAAAAATATGATCAGCCACAAGGGATCAGTCAGAAATTTAATGTTATGGACCATTTTCAAACAATGCCTCCTCATGTTATTACTAGTTCCTTGATACTTGATTTGTTGCTTTTAATTTCCCCTTTAGATTACACAAATAGAGCTGCTGATACACACTGTATTTGAGGCTCCTTCTCTCTCTCTCCATTTGTATCATTCATGTCCCATTAATGCTTATTACTAATATGAATTCTGCCCCGGAGCCCATGTGCTTTCTCATCTTGCATGTTTCCTTGGATTGTAGTAGCACCTTAATTGTGGTTGCTGTTAGGGAAAAATATGTGAGTCAGTGAACTTCGAGACTGAAAAAGAGTTTAGGAGATTTGAAGATGATTATACTGGAACATTTATTGACACTCAATCAAGGAGAATTACTGTGCATTCACACAAAAGTGATGGAGGCGATGAAAGCGTCAAGCTGCCATTCAAAATCAATGTAAATGACACCATGACACTCGATAACGCTGTAGGTGACGAGATTTCGGGTGATAAGAGCGCTGTGCCACAACAACCAATCAGCTCATTTCTGTTCTTTTAGAAGCATTTAGATTCCTGGTTAGCATTAGCATAACTTCCCATTTAGCACAATGCTAGCCGCAGTTAGCTAGCTGCCTCAGCTCTTACCTGCGATTGAAGCGATGAAGCGATGATCAAAAATGTGACAAAACGGGCAATTTAGTCGCCTACATCGTTCCTGGTAGGATTCAGCAGTAGAAGTCAACCACTGTATAGTTGTGGTGCCATCTCTGAAGATCCCTGTCTTCCTGAAGGAGTGCTTAAAGGTTGAATATGGATAATGAGCAGAACACTGCCATCTTGTTTCTCAAGATCGTCCTTGCAACAACAAAAGATAATTCCAGCACTCAGGTTGCCAGGTTTGTCAGACCCGGCCCAGTAGCCTACAGCAGACCAGAGTTTGTTTGAACCCATTCCTTCCGGCAAATTGCACCATAAAACCAAGTATTACAGGGGAGTTTGACTGACAGTTACCGTAAGTAAACATGAGAGTTAGCTTACCAATCAAGGAGAAACGTAGCCATTTTGACGTCAAAGTCCTGCCATTAAACCTGAGTCGATCATGTCAATCATGACTTTTCACTCCATTATTATTGCATCAAATAACGATTGAAACCAAACTGATGAGAACAATTAATACTTTAACAAACATCAGCATGAACTACTTACAATGACGCAAACCATCTTTGGGGAAAAATATTTGACTTTATGTTTGACCCATGTCCCATTGGCTAACATCATGGAGGGGGGAAGGGTTTATGACCTACACTGCAGTCAGCCACCAGGGGGTGATTCACATATTTTGGCTTCACTTTCAGGGTCTAGCCATCCATCTTTATACACAGTGTATGTTCTGAACATTGGAGCACAGTTTTTTTAAGCAGCCATGATTCTGCATGATCTAGCTCCAGCTAAGCCTGATCACTGCATTCCCAGCGAGGACCGGAGAAAAAAGAAGCTTTGTAGTGTTGTGTCGCTTATAAAACAACCACAAAGAAAATACATTAAAGCCTTAAAAAGAGAATGCACAACAAGTTACTGAATAAAATATTTTAATTTTATTAATTTATTTTTAGCACACAGTACTCTCAAGTTACAGCTGCTTTGGAGACAAATAACACATTCCATTTGTTACAGTTTGTGCAGCTTGTGTTACTTTGACCATAACATATATTTATTTTCCCTGAAGGTAATACTGCATGCTCTTTTATTCCCTTATTTTTAACTCTCTTGAGTGAACAGTGAGGCAAAAATTAAATGCCAGTGCTCCTTTTCTATGTTTAAAGAGCACATTGACTTTTAACCCTAATTACTACTGAAATATATAGGATGCTGAGGTCACTGCAAAGTGCCTCCACAAACACCACTACACAGCTGAGACAGGTTCTACTCATTTCCATCGAGTGGAACATGTTTATACAGTCTAACATCCATAACAATGAACCACTATGACTTCCAGAGTGCTGAACATTCATTTATATGGAAATGTTTCATTTAGATTGTTGTCCATACAGTATCACACTCCTGAATGCTAAAGATTATTTGGTGATGTATATCAGTATTGTAACCAGTGTTTCCATATTTACTCCCTTGATCTCATCTCATCACACACATTTCCTCTATTTATGCAATGCATAGAAACACTTTCATGTCTTTGATACTATTTTATTTTAATCTCCAATCACCTTAGTCACGTGGATCACATGTATTCATCCATGAATGTGGATGACTCAGATGAGTCATGGCTCTACGAATGTTCACTTATCTTTCTCATGGAAAGATGTTGACAAATACACATATTCATAAACTGAAACACACATTACAAAGTCCTTACATAACAAAACATATAGACGCATGCATACACATTCTTAAGCAAACACGGGACGATGATGTAAAATTTATCCTGCATGAAACTGCTTTCCTGAGGCCGTAGAAGGTAATAGGGGGATGGATAACTGTGGATTAAATGTGTGCTGACTTTTACTGTATATGATCTCTGTCTGTCTACAACCTATTTTCTCATGCATGTGTGGGTGCATGTATAGAACACATCCTTCCAATAAACTCTGTGACTGTGCACATGCTGCTATGCATAATGTGTGTGTTCAGATAAAGCTGTATATACTGTATGCAGAACGAAAAGGAAACAGAATAAGACTAATCTTTTCAAGAAATTATATTTTGTTGTTAATCAGTTCAATGTTAAACTGTTCAGAATTATAATCTATGTAGTTGGGAGAAAGTAATTAAGTATTTTAACTAAAATTCTATATTAAATCTATGGTCTACGATTTGGAATATTGGTAATTATTATTAACATTGTTTATACGGCGGTTATGATCCTATAGTCTGATCTACACAATATGAATAGCAAAACTAACCAAAAATAAAATCCATTCAGTCTATCAGCCATAGGCCTGCATAGAAATTGACCAATGGGAGCCACGTGGTCCGCGATGCTCCTCTTGGCTCATACACTCCATCCAATCTTCTCCTCTCCGCTCGTCTCACCTGCTCCACGTCATCCCACCTTGTCCCCTCTCTCACCCGCTCCCTATCTGTAAACTCTGAGCGGCTAGTGATTAGCTTAGCAGCTCAGCTACCGGAGCTTCTGTTACGTTGGAGAAGGAAAAAAACGATACCAGTAAGCGGCCTCTGCTCACCCAAACTGTATTAACATAATCTTGCACTGTTGTTTATGATTCCTGCAGCCGTGCACGTGTGCATATGTTCGTATATATGCAGCGGCTACATGTATTTGTATGTAAGTATGTGTGATGATATGCATGTTCTTGTTTCTTGTACATCCGTTTTTTGTTTTTGTGTCTACTCTGTGAAGCACTTTTTACATTATTGTTACAGGTCTTTTAACTGTGCTACAGTAAATAAAAGTGAACTTGAGTGATGACACTTGTAATTACAGAAATGATGGTATTTTAGGGCTAACTGTGAGTGCGGGTGCACCCAGAACTGAGGTTACAATCTGTATCCTGTAGTTTACGATACATCTATGGGTTCACCACCTTCACTTTAATGAGCTCTGACTCTTCAGTAGGCAGATCATTATTAAACCTATTCCCTGAAGGGGTTTAATTCACAATAATGAACCACCTGCTCTACGTTATCCTGCTCACTGCTCGGCTACTTTTGTTTCTTTTACATTCAAAAATGATTTATTGATTTTAAAAAAGGTCCTCCCATAGAAATTTAATTGGATAGAATGGACACTGAGCTATCATGTAATTTGACAAGTACAAAGCAAAGTGGGGATTGTTAGTTACACTAACACCGGTGTGGCAGTAAATTGTGTCCCAGCTCTTTGGAAGGAGATTGGACCGACTCAACTCAGGAGACGTTCTTCCGAACAGCAGAGAGTAAGGAGGAGTGACCGTTAGACCAACTGACAGCGGGTCAGCTGTCTGTTAGACCCAGCCTGCTGTTTGTCTCATTCTCTATGACCGTTGCAGCATGAAAGCACAGTGGAACCAGCAAGCCAGCAGCCAACTAGCAGGCAGCTCGTCAGCTAGCTAATTCCATGATGCCTCCAAGCCACACTGGTCATATATAACAAGCAGGATAAAGTTGTTACTCATCTATGTGCTTTCCTACGTTGTGAAAAGAGTGTGTATTAAGTTAATAAAGGTGACTCTTTTAGTGGCTGGCTCTCCAAAGGTCAGATCTCCACTGCTTGTTTGGCTGTTAATGATAAAACCTCACCTCCGCGACTTGCTGCAAGTCGGTTAATACGTAAGTTTATATATACAAATGTTCTGATCATTCTACCATTCATTAGAAATAGAATGGGATATCCTTTCTATTCATTTTATTTCTATGGGTTCTCAAGAGTCTATGATAACAACTGCGTCGTTCTGCTATTCAGAAATAACAGACCGTAGTGTTGAGGTTGATTGAATCAAAATAAAGTGTGATAAACTTTTACAATAGCAATAACCGAGGCTGGTAAACACATGCATTGTAGCATGTAAGTGAGTAGGTAACATGTATGTACATACATGTATGTTTTTCACAAAGTAACGTATGAGGATAACCACAACAAAGTCTGCCTTTGATGTGAGATGAGCTGCACCCAGAGCAGTGACAGTGGCTGTCTAATGAGATCTCTACAGAAATGTGATTAGATCATTTATGGCAGATCCAGGGTCAGTTGTCTGTAATACAATTTGGTTTAAGTCTCCACCAATTCCTGAGGGAAATATATTTTCTTAAGCTGCTAAATGCTCTGCTATGTTCACCTGTTGACCAGGTCGTGTACACTGGGTTTGACAGTCATTTGATCTCTTATTAATATTGAAATACTGATGAGAGAAGCTTTAAGTAAACGTGTGGATGAAGACATTTACATGTACTTGTAACAGAGTATTTTTATTTCATTCTTCTTTCAGTTCTTCATTATACAGCACACCGGAGGATGAGCTAGGGAGTGAGACAAAGTGAATACGGTATTAGTGAGAGCCAAAGATGGGATGAAAAGAGTGAAAGAGATAGAATGAGGGGAGCGTTGGAGAATAGAAGTGACATAGTAATGTGAGCCGCCTCTATGAAACACAGCACAACACTCTCCGTGCACACTGGAGACCCTGTTCACATGTGCTTTCATGGTGGGCATGCACACACACATAGATACAGAAAAACATTCAGAACACACAGATAGAGAGAGAGAGAGAGAGAGAGAGAGAGAGAGAGAGAGAGAGAGAGAGAGAGAGAGAGAGAGAGAGAGAGAGAGAGAGAGAGAGAGAGAGAGAGAGAGAGAGAGAGAGAGAGAGAGAGAGAGAGAGAGAGAGCGCATTTGGAAGCTTGTATAATTCTCTCTGTGGGTGTCAATTAAATCTCTCAGCTCTGTCAACAGCACACACACAAACACACACACACACACACGGTCTCTTTCAACAGCTAGTGCATCGTCAACACCGGCTGGCTTGGCAAGCGAGAGAGAGAGAGGAAGAGAAGAGGTGTTGGAGAGAGAAAGAGAGACAGAGAACTGGTAATATGAGAGCATGAAAGCACTGCAGGTAAGGAAACACTGGGGTTGTCAAACACACACACACACACACACACACACACACACACACACACACTGGTCTCATTTCATGTTTTCCCCGGCACTGGCTAATGAGCTATAGATGTTACATGAAACGGCATCTACACACACACACACACACACACACACACACACACACACACACACACACACACACACACACACACACACACACACACACAAACATATCTAATAACATAATCCATCGTTGGTAGAGGAGATATATTGTGTGCATGATAAATGTATCATTGACTGAACAAACATCAGTGCTAAAGTGCAGAGTGTACACACTGCACACTGTGGAACTAGTTCAACTGGTGACTGTGGTGTTGAATAGTGCTGAAAAGGCAGATTGTGTGTTATGAAAGATGCTCAGTGTGAGCAGAGTGATCTGTGGCAGAATGTTCGCAGGTTTACTCCCTACTGAGGTGATACTGACTTTAAACCCACTTTGACTGACAATCCCAGACCATGCATTTATCAACTCATGTCTGTACAGAAGACGAAAGAGAGAGAGATGTTTTAAAAGTTAAGTTGCCGCTGATGAAAACCTGCCATTTCCTGACTTAGCTTTTTCACAATGAAAGCTTTTAATAAAACAGCAGACCTTTTTTGTGAAGTTTTATAGAAAATGAAAAGTATTTTTCAGTCATTTTTACCGCTCCTCCGGCTCACCGGCTTAAATTGCAACATTGCATCATTAGAACAGGATTGCCTGTGGTAAAATCCTACATATTTGTGAATTTAATTTATAAAACTAAAAATAAGGTTATTCTGTACATCTGTGCCAACACTGCTAACTTTTGCCAGACAACAGCAGCACACAGAGAGCTCCAGACAGCTTGTGATAAGAGCAGGAACACCAGAATAAGAACACACCACCACAGACAGTATAACAGTAACATCTGTCACACAAGACTCACTCTCACATGTTTCTGTGACATGAGTAAGTATGGGCTGTAGTTCAGGCTGTTCTCATGCAATTTTCACACTTATAACACAAAATTAATGCACAGTCCTGTGTCTGTTTTCCACGCATGCATTTCATTTGTATTTCAGGTTTTTGTCACTGAAGAAAGCAATGCACTGTAATGTGTTTGTTTTCCACATATTTTTGTGTGTATTTCCCATATTTATTAGTGAAGAAATCAATATGCTGTAAGTTGTGTGTTTTCTACATATTTATTTTGTGGGTATTCCACATATTAAAAGCAGGGGACATAGGATAGCAAATACACCAAACTTTTCGTGTCCCGTTGCCGTTCATGTCCCAGACATACTTACTACCCAAACCATGACCTTTTTTTCTAATCCTAACAAAGTCGTTTTGATGCCTAACGTCACCTTTTTTAGGCTAAAACCGGTCATGTAACTTTAATTTTTGTGCCTAAACCTAAACGACAGCAAAACCAACCAGCTTGGTCCACTTACAGTCCGTCGCAGTCTTGTAGTCGACTTCTTTTCGCCGTTTCGTAAGCTATCTTACATATATTTGTGCAGAACTTTTCGTACAATATCCTAAAAACCTGTCGATGAGCATATTCGCGTGACAAATACTTTTATGATGTTTAAAAATATAAAATGGCCGTTTCTTAAGATATCATACGTATTTTTGTGCAGAACTTTTCGTATAATATCATAAAAACCTGTCGATGAGAATATGTGACATGACAAATACTTTTATAATGTTTAAAAATACAAAAATGTCCAAAATACAGAGAGCTATCATAGAGCTGCAGCCCCGAAAAGCCACGCCACTGAAGACACACCTTGAGCCCCAGTGGTGGAAAAGCAGATCCCTGATGTGCTGGTGCACTCAGTCGAGTTGAGCTGGTACCATGCAGTGGAAAACACCTGATTAAACAAAGGTTATACACATATACAGTATATTATACAGATGACAATCAGTAAAAAAAATAACAGCATTTATGCCCAATCTCTTCAGATGAGTTCTGAATCTATCCATAATATACCACAGGTGTTTAGGGTCAATAGTTTTTAAATCCATTCAGAGCAATAGGTTATCTCTGTTAGAAATAAACACAAATGCAATTATTTAAACAGCTTTTTGTCTTCTTTTCTTCCCTGAGTTCAATTAGTGTGCTTTTATTCCAAGCCCACATATTCCCCTGCACAAATAAGTAACAACCCCCCCCCCCCCCCCGGCATTTTTAATGTGACATTCTGAATATGAAAACCAAACAATGACGGACCAGTGAAAGAGAGCTGAAACAAATATTGAAGGTGCTGTAAATTTACAATGACAAACATGACCTCTTCCTCGTCTGCCATCACGACGATGATGAAGACACACAGCGACACATTGACCTCTGACTTTAAACAAAGTGCACGCTGACATTGATCCTCATCTTGATCCGCCTTCGTCTGCTCGACCACGAACGGCGCTGATTCATATTCTGCTTCATTACTTGAAAAATGTGTCATTAATACTCAGCAACCTGTATGGGTGCTGATAAATGTTTTTCAACATTTGCGTAATATGATGCAGAGGAGAAAAACAGTAGGTATTTATTTACCATCTTCATGCTGTTGTCTGACACAAAACAAAGACAAACCTAGAAATACATTATAAAAGGTAAACGTGCCATTTGATTGTTGTTGTTTTTTTGCATTGGACCAATACGATCATGCATTCAGTTGCTTCCGTCCAACATGGATAATAATAATGGAGTTCCTATACCAATGGTGTAAACTCTCCATTAAAGTGAGTGAAATGCATCCACTCCTCATATTATTTTTGTGTTTTGCATCACTGATCATCACAGAAGGTGCTTTTTCATTTTTCGCACGGAGATTAAATAAACACACAGAAGCAGATGATTAATGCATAAAATATTTTGATGTATCCCAGCAGCGCAGGACAAAATAGGCAGCTTCTTTCAAATGCTCAATCATGTTAAACTCATTTGGTCTCTTGGAGGTTTGTTCCATCACTTTTCCTAGTATATGGGTGCTATGGTTGCTGAAATATACGTGGTTCAACGTTTGTAATGCAGCAACACAAACAGCAAGGATAAACCAAATTTCCAACTTTTGTTTCTTCTGTATACATCAGTTTATGGAAAATATGGAGGAAAAGTTTATCATTTTCATAGAAGTACATCAAATTGCTCTCTATAAAACATGAATTATAACTTATATATTGCCCCATTCAAACACAGCTCCTGGATCAAACAATGAAAATTGTTGTATTTTTGGCGGGCTTGTAGGATAGGATGAATTTACAAATGGCATTTAATAGTAAGAAAACTGTCAGGGTTTTGCACTGATGGGAATTGAGAAATTCGCTCAATTCTAACATTTTCTACTATTGGAACATAGCTATCTGTGATCACTTAGTAACGTCTGGTGTAACCTTTCTCCATGCTAACCTGACTCTCGCCAGATGTTTTTCATTCTGCCTTGCTTCTGCCTAGCTCCACTCATCCATCTGGTATCCCTCCATAGAAGAGTGATTTCGGGACCACTAAAAATGATCGAGCCAATCAGGACCGACGGGCATTTTTACAGATGTGACATAGCAAAGAAGCAAACGGTTTTGATTCAGGCAACAATGGCGGCTTGCATCGAGGAAGTAGGTGTCAACATTATGCTGCTATTTCATTTGTGTTGTCAAATCTAGCGAATATTTCATCTTTGAAAGAACACCAGAGAACGGCTCTGAAGGCTTTTGTTGGTGGAAACGGTGTTTTTCTTTTGTTGGTGGAAAAAGTGTTTTTGCCCTTCTCCTGACCGATGTTTGGCTTTTCCCTGCGTCGCTCTTGTCGGCGTCACGGGTTGGTTTTAATGTGAGTGGTTGAAGTAGCACATCAGTAAAGATTATGGACAAGTTGTTTATCCTATCATATGCAAGGATTTTTAATAAGGCCCAGCCTTCTGAAACACATCACCTATGGAGCGCTGGAAAGAGTCAGGTTACTTCCAAACCATCAAGTTTACAAGTGACCTACGGGCCTCATGACTTCTAGCCGGTCAAAGACACAGCATGCTGCAGCACTACGGGTCAACTAATGCCAATAGTGTAGGATACACCGCAAAATTGTCATTCACTCACCATCGCCTCTACTTCGACCTTCGCCTAACTGTTGGCTTGGTGATTCACAGACTAAAGCTCATTGGCCTTCATTTATCAATCTTGCGTGAAAACGGGCGCAGATCTGAGTGCAGAATTGGTTGTAGGACAGGACACACGTGTGATTTATGAAACATTCGTATCCGACCAATGTCAGCGTACGAATGAGCGGGCCTTGATAAATGCGGCGGCTGAATTCGATCGTCATTAACATGTTACGCCCTTAAATATTCCTGGTTCGGAGGCCTCGCCCACTGAGGTCAAACATGGTGAGGAGAAACGTTGGCACGAAAAGAAACTTTTCCGACAGACAGATCGGCATCCTGACATCCGAGATGGAGCAAAATAAAGATGAGCTTTTTAGCAGTCTTAAGAGTGGAATAAAAGGGGCCCATAAAAACGCTGTATGGAAAAGAATAACGGAGGCAGTCAACCAGAAGCAGCGCTCCACTGTGACCCGTGTGCATGTGTGCGCACTGCTGAACCTGCGCTCCTGCTCTGTAGCGGGGTTTGCCAGCGGGGTTATTAGGTATTCCATTAGAGGATAACCTTTGTCACCTAGAAGAACCATACCAAAATGTTAATCATCTGATATCTTGTTTGATTTAATGCAATTTATCGAGGGTAGCCACTAACGGAGGAGATGACTTTGGCTCTGCAGTGCGTCTTGCTGCAGCCGCGCGCCAACACATTCATTCATTAATTCATCTTCAACCGCTTGTCCCTGCCGAGCTGTTTTGAAATATAAAAGAATCGTTTGTCCCCCCCTGGCCACCTGGCCACCACGTTTAAAAGCAACAGCTTGGCATCACAAATCACCTGTACATTTATCGAGTGGTAGTTTTTGCGATTTGATGAATGCGTTATCATTCATGGATGGTGCATTCAGACGCACATGAGTACAATCAATTGCTCCAACCACAATTTTTATTTTTTAAATTTGTTTTAAGAATCCGTTTTGATCTGTTCTTAATACGTTATTGCTTATGCTTAATGACAGCTGAGGTTTGTTAATTATTTTCAGCCAGATTTTGCTGTGCTGCACCGCAAATACACAGGCTCAAATTTGCGTACACGATCTCAGACCTGACGTGAGATTTGATCGTAGCTCCCGCTCACGTCCAAATTGATAAATGCTGAAGTTTGCCAGGAAATGGTCGTACGCACGTTTTTCTGCCCTACGTTCGTTTGATAAATGAGGGCCATTGTTTGTTCATTTGAATAACGTTTATCCACTGAAGACTGGCAGGAGTTGGTCTTTGGTTTCTGAGGAGGCTCATTACTAATGCTCTGAAGGAACACACGGCAGGCTAACCATCATCTGCATACAAACATGTAGTTAAAAGCATGTAAAAGTATGTAAATGTTTCGAAGAATCCCTTTAGTCATGTAGTCAGTGTTTTGACCATATGGAGAATGGGAACAAGCTTTAAACACATCATGTCATTGTCAGGGTTAACCTGCAAACAATGACCTGAATGTAACTTCAATATTCACTCTCTTCTTAGCTCTTTTTTGGTCTCCACCAGCTTCTGAGGGACATATCTGACTTTTTAGTTGCTGAATGCTCCACTATGTTCACCAGTGAGTCCAGTAAATTAAAACAGCAAGATGAGTTTGTAAGAACAAAACGGTGAGCTGAAAGACGAGCTGTCAGTGATAATTCTCTGTGGGTCCGTCATTATGATGGACACCTGTCACATTGCACATTCGATCTACTGTTAATAAAAAGTATCGATTGGTGGCTCATATACACACACAGCATACCAACCATTTCACTCTCAAACAAAATGAATGTTTTGGTTCAATTATGTGCTCCCTCCAAAAACAATTTGCCAGCTAATTTCCCTCTGACCAGAGCAAAACAGGTTTGGTAGAAAAAAACAACCCCTACTGTACATAAAGAGGTTCAATACAGCTGCATCAACATCTTTGTAACTGAAAAGCACTTAAATGAAACATTTTTCAAATGTTTAGAATCAATCCCTAATCTCATTCATTATTGGAGTATATAGTATATATAGTACTATTTTAGTAAAATCTCAAGTACCGCCTGAGGAACTCCATTGTACCCTTATGGGTACTACAACCCCCATTTGAGTAACACTGTTTAAAATGACTATGATCCAACAATGATTGATTGTACCTTATAATGACCCATATTTACATTTGTGTTTAGGTGGCATCCTATAGTGGCCTTAATAATCATTGGAAGGAAATGGGGGGAAATGGAAGTATGGTGCCGTAGTTCTGGCTGGTTCTTATCATGCAATTTTCACACTTATAACACATATAAAAAAAATTAAAGTACAGTTATTTGTCCGTTTTCCACGCATGCTTTTCATATGTATTTCACGTTTTTGTCACTTAAGTAAACAATACACTGTAATGTGTGTGTTTTCCACATATTTGTGTGTGTATTTCCCATATTTATTAGTGAAGAAATCAATACACTGTAAGTTGTGTGTTTTCTACATATTTTTTTGGGGGATATTCTATATTAAAGCAGGGGACATAGTAAAAGATGTCAAATCTCCACTTAAAGAGGTAGGTTAGGGTGGTGGATGGGTCCCAAAACACAGAACCTTTCGTTTCCTATTACCGTTCATGTGCCGGGCATACTTAGCCGAACCATGACCTTTTTTCTAATCCTAACAAAGTTGTTTTGATGCCTAACCCTAACGTCACCTTTTTTAGGCTAAAACAAGTCATCTAACTTTAATTTTTGTGCCTAAACCTGGCTGACACCAAAAGCAACCAGCGTGGTCCACTTACAGTCCATCACAGTCTTGTAGTCGACTTCTTTTCGCCGTTTTGTAACTTTTCGTACAAGATCCTAAAAACTTGTTGATGAGTATACGTTAGCGTAGTTCTAACATCCCAAATAAATCATACTCAGGACCTTCACACAGGAGACCTGAGTTTGTGTCCCATGTGAAACCAAATGTCAAGAGTAACATTTTTTATCAACTTACAAGGAATTCCGCCCATGATGTAGTTATATCGCCGACTGATTATAAGTCTATCCATGGTCTTTAAGTAACCCTAACAATGTGTTTTTGTTCCCTAAATCTAAACAAGTATTTTTGTTACTTCAGTAGTCCCGTTTCAAAGACTTAAATACAATGGTCAGATGTACGTTCACATGGTCACTGCGATCACGTGTTTGAAGCAGCTTTTTTGAATCATTGTCATTTAGGTATGAGGACGTGTTGGTATACTGTAAATGTTATTGCCATATCATCACAAATGGAAAAAAAACATAATTTCCCTACTGCATGTCTCTGTGAGACTATATGCAAAAACCTATTAGAAATGAAATTGGTAGCTATTTAAAACAAGTTAAACCCAACAAACCCCTGCTAAAGCCAAATCCAAAAAAACACTGTAAGCGCTAAATCTGTGGTGTCAGGAGTCTTTGAGCCCACATTAATACCAATGCTGGCCGGCTACATGTCCTTGAGGGGCCAATTCATTAGTTAGCTGGAAAGCCCAATCAATCACAATGTATCAGAGAAGAGTACGGATCATAATTCAGCTCAGGTACAGCAAAGAGAAATGACAGGGAAATGAGATGATATATGGATGGAAAGAAAGGCAAAAAAGACAGGAAGAGAAAAGGAAGAGGGATGATTGCATCCGTAACCGCAGACAGTTTAAGGTGGTATCCCATGAGTTTTTTTTGGTGTTGCAGTCATTAGAGGTCATCTGCTAATCATAAAGCCTGCAATATATTATAATTTCCTTTAAAGGCTTTCTCTAGAAATGGCGGAAAATCATCACAAAAAAGCAATGAGGAATTTCTTAGCTGTATTATCAATGTTGCTCAGGTTTCCTGATTAGATAGAGGTATTGATTAGCAAGAAAGGCAAAGGGAAAGTCTCTGATGTGCCCCCCTGAGATGTATACATAGGAATATGGATTCACACAAACACACACACACACACACGCACGCACGCACGCACGCACGCACGCACGCACACACACACAGACACACACACACACACACACACACACACACACACACACACACACACACACACACACACACACACACACACACACACACACACACACACACACACACACACACACACACACACACACACACACACACACACACATACACAACTTCTAGGGGCAGTCCCAAAGGTCAAGTATGTCTCTTCTACTTGCCTCCAATTGTTCCCCTGCCTTCATTGATCTCTCATAGATCAATGTAATAAAATAGAAACAGGTGTAGGTTTGCACCCAGAGGAAGCAGCAGCACATTAATCACAGCCCGCGCTCAGGTACCCTACACACGAAGCTGCTCCTGAAGCTAACATGAATTGGTTTAACAATGATTTTTTTAAGGCTCATCTGTCAAATTATAAGGGTTTTAATTACTTTCAAGGCTTTTGGCTGCTTTATTGTGATGATTCAAAATGACTGATTTAGAGCTTCAGAGGTGTAAAGTAGTTAAGTACTTAACCAAAGAATCATTTCGAGTTAACGGTGCTTGCATGAATATTTCTATGTAGTGAGACCTAACACCTTTAATCTGCCACTATAAGGGTGAACACTTACTCTACACAACAGAAATTCTCGCCATCCAATCACTGAAAAGGCAATTCTTGCAGAAATCTCCAAATTTCAAAAGTTTTTGATCCCAAATTAAAGCATGGATTTTTCGATGGTGTTCCTCAAGTTCTGGGTGTCTTAATGTGGGATTCTGAAGGGATTTTTGACCTTTTTGTTTTTGTTACATCTCAAATGAATCTTCAGTTTCCAGCTTTCAGATGGTCTACACCACTACTATATGTGGCATTTTCTGTTGACCTACAGTCTTCCACTAAATATGTCTTGTCCCCCCTAAAAAAGAGTCTATTGTGGGTCTCTAAGAGTTAAAAGTTGAGGCCGTAATCACAAAAGAAACTCAACACAAACTCATGTGTGAAAGTGTTGCTGTCATATGTCACATATTGGTACATTTACTTAGCAAAATTATTTGTGCACTTTCTGTTCCTCTTCTAAAGCATAAAGGTAAATTAGCAGCATGATGCAAACATGAAGAAAGACAAAGGTGGAGGAGAAAAGAGGAATAACAGGTAGTATTCAAAGAAATAGAAGAGAAAACCTTAAAAAAGGGAAGTAGGACTGTATAAATATCATACTTTTTCCAGTTAGTATGCAATAAATCAGTGTGCTTTACCATGTACTAAACAAAATAACCATGTACAAAATATTGTTCATGAACTTAACAAACTGTGTTAGTTATGTTGTATTATTTTCATACTACACACTCATTCTAGGATGTTTTGAGCAAAAGTGCATTCACACTGTAAAATTACAAAACCAAGCATAAAGCCAGAATGTGTTCAGTGTTTTGTTAACGTTGTCCCACAATGCAGTGCACAAAGGAAACGAAGGAGCTACTCACATCTTAAGACAAATTGTGGATGACTGTGAAACAGCTCCAGGAAGACCTCAGAAAACCCAAAGCAATTTGTCATCTGTTTATGATGTTTAATTGGTTGTGACTTCCCAAAGTCCCAATTTGATGTGGTCATTTAAGCCATTTAAAATAGGAAAGCACACTGATTTCTCGTGTTTTTACTAAGAAAGGTATACTGTCTAGTATGTAGTGGGTACATGAGTACAACCGTTTTCACAGCAGACATTCAGCTGTAATTCACAACACTAATAATGATTGCATGCCGTGTGTGTAATTTGCATGCTGGCTCACTGTCATGGCTTACTGGGACACTTGATGGAACTGAGCCATCGTTTACAAAGTGTGTCACACCTGTGCTTTTCCTGCTAAAACAAGTCTGAATGTGTGCTGTGAAAAAGGCCTGTTGGGACGCTTTAGAATATCACTGCCGATTTAACGTCACAAATGTATTACTTTCTTCTGGTGCTGTGTTATCACCATTCACAACTTGTTTTTAATGACTTAAAGTATTGCTCCTCCATTTCTTCTTCCAATATCAGCAGAATGCACACTAACTGGATTGCTTGACTTCATCCTGTCACTTTCCCAGTGTGAACACACTAGATACTCAGACAGCTTCTCAGAATTAGTATGGGGCAGTGGCGATGCTACAAGTAGCAACGAGAGCGTTCCTATATTCCCCGGTCCTTTGTTTCCTGCTTTGTGTGTGACCGAGGAACATAGGACCCTTTTTTTGAAAAAAGGTCCAATGTTCCCTGCTTTCACAGAAAGGGTCCAATTTATCAGTCTGGTAACCTGCGGCGGAGAAAATTTGGAGAAGGTTGCCCAAGCAACGAAACTAATCAGCGTTGGTTTTGAGGTAGGTCGAAGTTTGAAGCAACAAGAAGCGACTGAGCTGAGCGCAGCTATGGAGCGAGCCGCTAGCTAAGTCTTTTTTTTCTTGGATCCTTCTGTTCGAATATGGACCGGCACCTGAAATTGTGCCTTTTATCTATAAATTCATGTTACACAAACGGAAAATATTCTTTACCGACATGTTGTTTACTTTTCCTTGATACCCTGTTAGTACGCCATACGCTTTGTTGCTAGGATTGGTTGATTTGGCCTGTGACAGGTGTTTTATCCAATCAGCAACCAGTATTTCCGCCTCTTCCCATTTACAGCAGAGAGTTCCCAGATGGATATTCTTAGCAAATGTGAATTATGCGAATCAATCCATCTGGCGAAGTCAGGTTACCGATGTTCCCTGGCCTGTTATTTTCCCATAAATAGTCCTGAAATTCACAGCAAATAGGCCTATGTTGACCCTAACACTACCCCGTAACTCTGACCCTAACCATAACCACAACTACCCCAACAAAATGCATAAATCAGCATTTTCGACTGGGGAACATAGGACCCATACTGGTTAACTACATTTCTCAGTAGCATGGTGTAAAATACCTTTTCAGTAGCCTAAACGTTCTCTGTTACTTTCATAAAACCCTTGTTATTAGCGACACCGGTGGCCATTAGCAAACTGCAGTTAGCATCATGTTGCTAACATGCTCGCACACTCCATAACCTTGAACAAGTACTCAAGAGACGCAACATCCTATGGGGCGGTTGAGTATATTCCAGTAAACGTCACATATTCTTGCTAATCTGGTATACATAAGAGCGTTATAACATACTATGCAGTTGAACCATCCTCCATTCTCAATTTAACGTCAGTATGCAATTTGAAGCACAACCACAGTAGTGTTGAGGACTCTGCACACCGACACAGGTGTTTCTATTAGTCTGGCTGATTAGACTTTCTTTCAGTCAGGTTGAAGTTAGGTGGAGCTGAGCTGGGATTACACAATGGACCTTTTTCACAGCTGACATGTGGCTTGTCAGAGCAGGAAAAGTGCACACATGATTGATCAAATTAAAAATGACAGTGTTCAATTCATGTTCGTTAGTTTCAGGGTCCTGCTATGCTGGCTCACTGTCATGGCTTACTGTGAGACTTGATGGAACCGAGCCATCGTTGACAAAATGTATTTCATCAGTGATTTTCCTGCTCTGACAAGTCAAAACCTCTGCCGTGATACAGATCTATATAAAAAATAAAAAAAACTCAGGGGTAAAGGCCTAACACTGATAATGATACCACAGAACCAGCAGTATTTTAGGAAAAATATTACAGATGCCCCTATCAGTGGTTGTGTTAGTAAAAACTCTGTTAAAACCTGTTATTTTAATTTACAATTTTTAAAAATGATAATAGGCCATATTGAATTTGCTTTTAAACTTTTTCATTATGAATAATTCAATTTCAAACTTATATTTTATACATTTATAAGAGCATGGAGGGAAAAGATGAACAGAGGAACTAACCACCTGTTCATCAACACCACTCGGAACAAATGAATGATTTGTCTCTGCAGTGACCACTAGAAACACGCAGTCCAAATATTAAAAAAATTACATGCTCGTTCTCCATCCTCCACCGCATCAATCACTCTTTTTTTCACCTTGTTCATCAACACCATCACAATTATTGGGCTTTTTAAAGAAACTTTGAACACTGAGTTGCTGTGACATTTTATGGTATGTAAGTGCACCGTGCTGCAGAATATGAGCGTGAATAAGCATGATTCACATGGCCATTGATCTACAGGTTTGTAGAGCAGATCTCTGTGCACACCACCAACTGTCCACATATGTTACATCGCTATTCATTGTCTACACATTTCCATGTGATAAGCCTATAACATTACACAAGTCAGGAGGGCAACTGCTGGATGCATACCTCCGCACAATATACTAAAAATGAACACTGACCTCAGTCAGTGAGACAGAGAGGTGAAGTGCAGAGCGCTCAACAGATTTGGGCATTTTTTGGGCACCTGAATATAAATTAACAAATAGAAATTTGATTGTGATCAGCTCTTTCATAAGCTCGGAGTAGGGACATCAAAGCAGTTTAATGCCACTTATGACGCTTCCGGTGTGTGTTTGGCACCTGTACTTCAAAACGCGTGGAAGGTGGTTTCAGAGCCTGCACCAATACTACGCCAAGTAAGTGGAGTCTGCACACCATTTAAAAAGCGTCTCAGCCAGCACATACACCAGATGTCTCGCTCAATTGAAGTAGCGTAAGCAGCCTCTTAAATGAATGACACAATAAACTTGGATCTCTCTGTCGGATCCATTCTTTGTTTAAGGGGATATCTCTTCCCGTCGGTATATGTTTTCCCCTCCATTTAGGAGCTACACTCCGCCCTCACCGCTTGTAATCGCTCTTCGATAGATTTTGCCACGGCTGTAGGCTTAAGTTTTCCCACCCTAACAGGCTGAGGGAGATGTCAATTTAGTGCCGTTTGCACATACCCACACAGTCCAGATGAGATAATCAGGCAACATAAGTGAAACACATAAGTGGACTGGGGCTGTGTATCAGCTTTAAGGTTAAAGTTTACAGGAGTCAGATTGAAACATTTTCATACTTTTCACCATAGTTAACAGTGCTGCCAGTAGGAGTGAGTGTATAATTTATGCTGTTTTCAGTGTTTATAACATTTAAACTTAACCCCAAACTTAGCTCATTATAACTTGCAGGCTTTTGTAACACGACTTTTGTTCCATAAATACTCTTAATGATTCACACTTATTTGGCCCATTTACAGTCCTTGACACACCAACCTTTACCAGTTTTTAGAGAAAGGGGCATATGTTTAGTGTGACCAAAATGCTTTGAACAGAAATCATTGGATAGGATCTTTTTAAAATAAATGATTCTTCCTAAGCTTCAGGACTCAAAGCAAAAGACAAAAAAGAACCGTTTGTATTAGCCTCAGAGACGGGTAATAATAGTATTATATAATAGTGACTTTTACTTTAATTGGCTCAATTATTTTGTGAGAGCAGGTGTCAGTTTTTTCTTTTTATTTGGATATCTCATTTTCGTCAGGAACTCATTATCCTTTTTCAGACAAAGCTGCTGCGAAAAAGTGTATTCAAAGGAAAGAACTTGAATGAGGAAATAAATTAATATAACGGTGTGGATATGGAGGCAAAATAGGCTCAAGGGGGGGCAGTTAAATTCAGTGTGGTCTCTAATATGTAGCGGCATTAAAGCCAGGGAAAGAAGCAGAAGATCTCAGCACATCACCCCTATCGTGTAAAGATGTCTGTTGAAAGTTAAACAAAGATCATGACCTTAGGTGCTAAAGACACATGCAAATCCTTTGTCATTCTTGAAAAGTTGACTCTCTGAGGCTACGATGGCCTCAACGCGGAGGTGGCTTTTATGAATGTCACTAAATGGTGCAAAAATGGCGGCCGAGTAGCTGTAACAGAGCAGCAGTGATGGATTTGTCCACGTTTAATGAAGCAGCTGGTGAGTAGCAGGGCATTGTTTTTCTCTCATTGGGGATGCATTGAGTAATTTGCGGTTACCGGGGAGACGCCACCCCCTTCATCTCTCCTTAAATGGCCGCTTGTTTTTGGTGGATGCAAAAAATGCTCCGGTACAAATCCTGAGCACATTGTTGGCATTCAGCAGGTGGGGCCCACCACAGCTTGATAAGGTGTTAAAGGTAAAATAACAGTGTAGTTAAAGCAAATAACACACACATTCAACCAGAGAATGTTCTAAAATATTTCATATATCAAATATTATATTCTTTTGAGTCCTCTTCTCTCAGCCTTTGTGTAAAGTGTCTATATAAATGTACTGATTGTTACACTGTGGACACAAATTAAGACTAATTTCTCTGTTCACACAATATACAAATTAACTCTCAAAGAAATACAATTTTCACAATGGCTTATTCATTAATACAGCCTATTATGACTTTTTTGCTTTTGCATTTTAATCACATGTACCATTTTGAAAAAGATATACCCCATAAATGCATAATCTCTGTTATTTTTCAATAATAAAAATTTGTGGCCAAGGGACGACATGAGATTCAAAAGGAGAGAAAGACAGTTGTGAGAATAATAGTGCCATTGATGTACAGAAACAAATAAAAAGAAAGGAAACAGAGATGAACGTGTGTAGTTCAAGACACAATTAAATACAAAAATGTGATCATGAAAGTATGAGTAAGATGGTTAAATGTTGATCCCAGGACATGCTGCTCTAATACAGTGGCTTCCAACATTTTTTGCTTGTGCGTGCGTCCTTTGCACATGGTAACTAACAAATACACAACATGAAAATGCTCCCCTGTGAATATTCATAATGGCAGGTAAACCCCAGCACAGTCTAAGAGCCTTTAATGTGAAAAGTAACAGAAGAAGTGTATTATGGTTGCAGGGAGTAAAGTTTGGCCTGTGTTGTTGTTTTATAATCTTCATGGTTTATTGACAATGCAAAAGCTCCGAAACAATTGCCAAAAATAACAAACTTTTGAAAAATGTATTGATGTGTGAATAAATTGCACAAATAAGACACTACCGCTGCATAAAGGCTTTTAAAACATCCATCATAATCTATTGTCACCTGTTTGGTTTTTAAATTTAAGAATATTTAAAACACTTTAGAGAGTCAATTATCCAGTTATTCACAAAAAAATTAGTTAACTCTCTGAATGTCTGAACGTTACTCTAAATGTTGCATAATGTTTCTTTTCCTGCTTTCCTATCCTCTCAAATTTATAACCCTGTGGAACCACCGCTGTAAATGACAACCCACAGTAAATGAAGTGTGTGAACAATATAGGTCATATGACAAAATAATCAAGTACAGAAAGAAAAGAAGACATCCTAAAGTGACAACTGATGAAAAAAAGATACACATAGACACTGAAAAGATTTAAGCATCATAACGGCTGTTATTCCTCCTCTGAAATGTCCTTTTACTTTGAATCTCCAAAAAGGAGGTAATGTTAAGACAATACTACATATAAAATAAACATTTATTCTTTCTCTCTTTTTAACCAAAACCCTTCAGACAAAAGTGAACCTCCTGCAGTCCAGTCACACCAGTTCCCAGTCTCTGCTGTGTTCTTAGCTCACAGCGCCCCTTGTGGACAATTCCAAACATAATGCATCCTTACACCCTATTCCAGCCCTGCTTTCCAAACATCTCCCACTGCAGTTCCCCGCAAAGAGATTTCACCGAGCAACCCCATCAGATAAGAATGT
The DNA here is from genome assembly GCF_963691815.1 of Echiichthys vipera. Lineage (NCBI taxonomy): Eukaryota > Metazoa > Chordata > Actinopteri > Perciformes > Trachinidae > Echiichthys > Echiichthys vipera. Next base: position 27,563,189 of record NC_139831.1, read on the forward strand.
ACTCTAAGGCACACCAGAGTTGATTTCACAGTTAGGAGTCAGAACAGAATGGCATAACTGTCTCTATAGCAGGTGGGAGACAACGTCGAAGAGAGGGAAAAAAACCATAATGCTTCTAGTACATTTGTCCTAATACTTAGTGAGTTAAATTACAGTGAAAATAAAATATTTCTCCAATTTCGAGTGATGCCATGGTAACCCCTGAGGGAGCCCTGGAGCTTCCAGGAACAGAACCCTGCACAGGAGCCAAGTTACTGCAGAGAAACATTGAGCTGAAAAGACACTTTTCCAGCCAATTTGAGTCTTTTTTTAAGTACCCAAATGATATTTCTGCTCTGTTACGGAGTGGTATGATCGAAAAAGAAGGAGGAAAGACAGGAGAAGAGAGAGGGAGCTTTCAGAGGGGGCGAAGTATCACATTCGTACCCCCCTCACATATCCCTTTTTTAGTTCATAACTGCCAAGGGTATTAATAATTAATGAGGACAATTCTCTGGTGTCTGGATGAGTCATACTTTCTGCTACTCGGTTCCCCATAAATTGGATTAACACAGAAACAGGAAATCTGAAGTGATAACCCTACATTGGAACAAGTGGATGTTTGATAGGTGTCTAAAAACAGAGGGAGCAATGATACTTGATAGACAATAAGGCCTGTGCCAAAAAAAAACTCTTTAAAAGTTTGAGCAAATTTAGGAAAAAAGAGATTAAAATAAGAACATGCTGAGGAATGTGCACGAGGCCACGTTAACACAGGCAAAAGAATGGTAATATTAGTTTTTTTTAACATTTTGACATTTTAAGAGGACCATCACTTTATTTCCATGGTCCTATTTTCTCAGACAAGCCTGTCTCTTGATATACAGATTGTAAGTGATTGGTATTCACTATGGTATTCAAATTGAAATAAACAATGTTTATCAAAAGATGTTTTAAATGTAGTTTGAATGGATAAAAAAGTCAAGAAAACTGTTTTGCCTGCTAATTAGAGGGTGTTTATTACAAGAGTTTAACATCAGTAAGCTATAAGTTGCATGTGAGGGATTGTTACCATACTGACCAAGGGAAATATACATTGAACATTTGATCTCAGGGAAAAAAAAAATTCTTGAGAATATAAATCCCTTTGAAATGACTTCTTAGTAGGCGTTTTCAGACTGGAGGAACCTTTTCGAACCTGTTCTCTTTTGTGTCTGCACCACAAGAACTAGGAACAGTTATACTTCATAGAACACCGTTTTGATGGACTGTTTTAGTTCCAACAAGCACAATAAAAACTACTCCTTAGCTAGCCTCCTAATTCCACAACACTTATGCTACACTGGTTACAGAAAATGACAGCAGGCCGTTGGCCGGTGGCAGCACTGAGTCTAACGGCCCCTCCGCCTTACTCCCCACCGCAAACGAAACAATTCTTTGGTATGAACAAAGGGAACGGAGTTGTACTTGAGAACCGTTCTCTGTAGCATTATTCACGAATAGCTTGTATACTGAAAACCAAACAAGCTTTTATTGACACTTGACCAATATGCGTGACAAGCTTGAGGCGGACGCGCCGGCTGGCTTGTGTCTCTTAAGCGTGAATGCAAACAGAAATAAATAGCCCTTTAAGGTTTGTCGTTCTTGGGAGAGCCCCCCCCCAATGGACAGTTCCTCTCAAGGAGTCCCCAAAAATGTTTGGTCCAAAAACACCTAAGGAGAGGATATTGAGCTGGTAACACAGAACACTTGAAACATAGATACGCTCCCATTATTGGAGCAGAGATCTGAGGCATAAAAACTGTATTTAAATGATGTTTTCCAGCTTGAAATATTTAGTTTGGCATGAACATTTCGGTTTTGGCTGAACGTTCTGAACTCTGTGGCAAAGCACGCATTGTTTCATGGCCTTAAGTGTAACAAGCAACAGTCCCCTGTTTTCCGCAGACAATTTCCTTGAACTAAACACGCTAAGCAAACATATATTGTGCTTGAAGGGCAGCCAGTGTTTGAACATGAGCAAAAGAAAGTACAACATTCTGTCACTTGAGCTGGAGTCTGTCCAACACTAAGCTGTCACACAATCCAACTTGTTCTGTGAATTAAAAAAAAGTCAAAGCGGGGTATAAAGGAGTTGGCAGTTTCAGTGGAAGATTTTCTTTTCTAGGAGGATGTTAACTAAAATAAATAGGGGGACACAGTGCAAATAGGTGCTGATTTTAATACCTTGATTTCAACATGATTATACAAGAGAAATTAACCAATATACAGGAGATTTATGACCAATAGAAAATTGTATTTATTATACTTTCCAAGATACATTCTATTCATTTGTCAATAAACACTCATAATTTTAACGTAACAATACCTTTTAAATAAGGACCGGATAGAGTTAAGTTGATAAAAGAATTTTGAAATAGAACCTGTCTTGACAATATAACCTCAAACTAAATAAATTAAAACAAAAATCATTTGAAGCCATCATGACCGAGCATTTTTACTAATATTGCACATGGTGTTTTGATGATATGATTCTGCTCAGATCTAACAATTTAGAGCTTCAATTTGTTGCCTTCCTCTTCCCCCGTCCCATCCCAACAATTCCAGAACTGTATCAAGTTTAATGCACATTTATTTTGGTTGCATAATGTTAATAAGAAACCTTTTACAAGATACTGTGGGAGATATAAGAATAAGGAAACTGCTTGAAACTTCACAGACTCTATCAGGCCTCGGCTTTTTCGTGCGACACAATAAAAAGGAAACATCACAGATCACATTTCACAACCCTTGTCCAGCGGGTCAACTTCAGTGAACTGAACCCTTGAATCGACTCCACAGTCACTTCTGGTGGCCTGAATTAGCTCTGATGCATCAAGTCCTTTCCACTCTTTGTGTATTATTCTTTTTAAATAATACCAATAACTCTTTAAATAATCCTGCATAGAAAAATAAATTAACTATGTTGTTAAATTTTTCTTTTACTACGAATTGAGAGCTGACAAGGGGAGGCGGATCACCATTTGAATTATATTAGCGGTTTGTTTGACAATTCTGGCTTGTAGTCTCTTAATGATGATGCTCCATCGTACAGTGTGTGTGTGTGTGTGTGTGTGTGTGTGTGTGTGTTTGTGTGTGTGTGTGTCTGTGTGTGTGGATGTTTGTCCTTTCTTTTAATTTACAAACCAGTCCCACAAATACAAATAATGTAAGACTTACAAAATAAATTCCAGGTTACGCTTACATGGCAAGCAGCTTTGTAATTTTTATCCTTGGGGTTTTTTTTCTTCCATTTTTCAGAAACAACGTCCTCTGACAGTATGTGTGCCGTTAGATTTCACCCAAAACATACAGTTACTGTAAGTAGCAATTGTAAGAGAAACACAACTCCATTCAGAAGACACTATATTTAACATGGCTCCTTACACAATGAGAACAAGTCATAAAATGATTCCCCCAAAAGAGTTTCGCAGTGCCTAAACAGGAGCTGTTCAGCCAAAGAGTAGGTGTACTGCTACTGGTATGTAATCCAGCCGACTCCAAAGGGCATCCCCAAGAACAAACAGATATCCGCATGAAAAAAAGCAAAGTAGCATCCATTGAGTCACCAACTCTGCTAATCTCATCCCAGAAGTGTTGGTTTTGGATACTTTCCAGAGCAAAAGAACAACAACCAACGTGCCCTTCTTGTTCTTTTTTCTCTTTTTTTTTTTAAACAAGGGTTGAAGACGGCGAGGTATATTCTCAAGCACTGTTTTCAAGACCCTTTGATTTGGTTGGAAAAACAAAAAGGAGGAGAAAAAGAACAACAAGAACTACAAAAAGAAGAAGATAAGTACCCATTTCAATAGCAGCAAAAAAAATACTATGACTGTCTGGTTGCTTTTTAGGGTGTCCTGTGTTATGTATGTGAGATTCATACATGAAGTGGCATGGATAATCCAAAAGGTCTTTTACTGTGAAATAGATCCACGCTGATTCTAGTAATAGCTTTTGTAGTGTGGAGCCATTTTGTCCATCTCTGCATTGGTCATTAAGGATTTCCACAAGGCACTTTTACGCTGTGTGTGGGAATGTGTGTGTGCATGTGTGGCTGCAGAGAGGGAGATGAAGACAGAAAGCGAGAGATATATGTGGCTGAATGGTGTGTGTGTGTGTGTGTGTGTGTGTGTGTGTGTGTGTGTGTGTGTGTGTGTGTGTGTGTGTGTGGCCAGAGGGGGAGAAAGAACCAGAGAAAGGCAGATGTGTTTGGCTGTCTGTCCGCCTGTGTGTGTGTCTGACTTCCTCGTGTATGTGTGTGTAATCAATGCACTAAATCAAACACAACAATCCCTACATTTTGCTCAACGCAGTCTGCTCCTCGAGCACCTGCAGGTAATCAGGCGTTCCTTGGAGCTTGGCTTTCAGCTCGTAATACTCACTTTTTCTCTGCTCCACAACAATCTTACTGTGGTTCCCGCCTATCAGCGACGACTTCTTCATCTTTTTATCCAGCGTTTTCTCTGGGTAGCGGATTTCATACCCGCCCATCCCTATACTGTTGAAATCTCTTTTGCTGTCCAGGAAGTTCTGGATGAACATGCTGGGCTCTCTGTGGGGGAGGAACTCCTCAAGTTCGTCAATGGTACTGAGGCGTTTGTTGCGCTCCAGGGTGGAAAGCGAGTCTTTATCCTTATCGGCGCTGTTCCGGAGGATGATCTTCTGGCGCTGCGAGTCTGCAAACTTGAACCCAGCGTCTATGTCTGAGGAGCGTCCGATCCCACAGGTGTGGCTCTTGCCAATGTGCTCGATGGTCTGGGGGATGAACGTCTCGCCTCCCAAGTCATCTCCCGGGATGGAGCCTTTTTTGCCAGATTTGTGACCGTGTCTGCGGAGCTGCAACGACATTGAGCCGCACTCTGGATTCCCAAGGCCCTCCTGCCGGCCCACTGGTTTTTTATTCCGCCTCAGGACAAAAACTAGAAGGCAGAAGGCCACGAAAACAGTAAGGATAAGCACTACAAGGATGCTGAGGATCATGATGGAGAGAGGCACAGGCCCTCCCGGCGGTGCTTTGCCAACTCCGGCAGGTGACACTGAGGTCAAAACAGGGGTGGCGGCAGTTAGAATAAACGGCGGCCTCGCAACAAGTTTAGGACACAGGATCTCATTTTTCAAGAGGCGCAGCTCAATGTTGGAGAACTGCACAGGGGAGGAACATTTCACCTCTTTGGCAGCCACTCCATCACTTAGCTTCTCTAGCCAGAGTTTGAGAGCGACAAGATCGCAGGAACACTCCCACGGGTTCCCCTCAAGGTCTATCTGGGTCAATGATTGCAGCTGGTCCAAGACACCACTCACTGGTAGGGTCATGAAGTGGTTGTTTTTCAGATTAAGTCTGGCTAAAGAGACACCAGCAAACACATAGGCTGGGAGACTCCGCAGAACATTGTTGTTGAGATACAGGAGTTGTAGGTTTGGCATGGAGTCAAATGTACCCGCTAATATTTCTTTTATGGCATTGTATTCCAAATATAGGTACTGTAAGTTTGAGAGGCCCAAAAACATCTCTGGGTGTAACTGTTCAAGCTGGTTTCCATTCAAATACAGTCTCCTCAGATTAGTCAGGTTAGAAAAGACACCTTTCTGGACTGTGACAATTTGATTGCTGCCAAGATGTAGTAAATCTAAGCCCTCAAACCCTTGGAAATCAGCTGGGCTTATGTCACGGATGTAATTTCCACTCAGGTGAAGCTTCTTGGCATTTGAGGGTTTGGGGATGAGATCACCTAAATATTTAATATTCCTCTCCTGACAGCTGACGCTGATGCCAAAGTCAGAGGGGTGGGCTTTACAGCTGCAGGGCTGCGGGCACATCAATGGAGGGGTTCGTGTCTGAAAGGAAACAATCTGGCTATTTCTTCCAAAAGGGGGTAAACCGGCCACAATACCATTACCGTAAATCTTAGATGAGTCAGTGGTTTTTGGCGATTTTGTGGCTATGGGAGCCACAGTGGTTGGGGACATTTTGGAGGGTGACTGCCCATTATCAGGCGGTGCGGGAGGCATCCTTACATCAAAGTCACTCCCTGTTCCCATGGGACAAAGCTCCTGTTTGTTGGTTTCTTTCAGGAGCCTTCCGTACAAGTCACTTGGTGTTTCGCATATGGCCTCGCCAATAAAAATATTATAGGGCATGTTTTCAAGCCATGCCTTGAGAGGTGCTAAATCACAGGTACAGTTCCAGGGGTTGTCATCCAGCTGCAGCTCTACAATGCGCCCAATGTGCTCCAGAACCCCCAAATAAGGGAGCTTCTGGATCCTGTTACCCCTTATATCCAGGTGTGTCATCGAGGCAAAGCGAAAGATGTTGTCAGGGAGTGCCTGTATGAGATTATCATTCAGAATGAGCACTTTTAGTTTGTGCAGTTTGTTAAATGCTCCCTTTTCAATGTATTTTATCAAGTTGTAGTCAGCCTGAAGGTATTCCAAGTTTTCTATCCCTTGGAAAGTGTCTGCTCGCAGCACCTTTAACTCGTTATTGTTCAGATGCAGCTGTTTCAACGCGCTCATTCCCATGAATGCTCCACCCTCAATGTTCTGCAGTTTATTGTTCCCCAGCTGCAGTGACACAGCGTGGGTGAAGTTGAGGAACGAGTTTGGATAGAGTATGATTAAGAAATTGTTCTGGAAGTTGAGGTGGTAAAGGGATGAGGCTGGGGGTATGAGCTGCGTGGGCCGATAGACGGTTATCTTCTCGCAGTTGACGTACAGCACGTTTTCCACTGACATACAGGAGCAAGCACTGCAGGTCTCGGCCATCAAGTCCGAGGCGGACGGGTCTGCCATCTGGGGTCCATCCGACATGGAGGGGGAGGAGAGGGAGGAGGAGAGGGAGCCAGAGATGGAGGAATAAAAGGCTGCCAGCAGGAGTACAAGCCGCATCTCGCCGGTTAGAAATCCTCCCCCAGAAAACCATTTAGTAACCTTTGGAGAGAGAAAAAAAGACAGGTGCATGCACAAACATTCACACGTATGTGCAAACAAACCCAGACACACATGACACACACACACACACACACACACACACACACACACACACACACACACACACACACACACACACACACACACACACACACACACAAACAAACACACAGAAAGCAAATCATCAAAATGCATATTTGATAAGGATTATAACTACATTGCAATATTTAAACATTGTTTTACCTTTTTAAAATGAAAAAACGCGAATCAGGATTGGCATTATTACCATTTGATGTAAATATAACAATACGGAAATTTCTCATTTCTAATTATTTCACTTTTATTTACTGGAATCATTGCAGTGAGAAGCTTAGGCTTTGACACAGCGTTTCACCGTCATCATTGGACACAAATGTTTGATGCAGATTATTCAAACAATACT